>NC_056741.1:1025886628-1025909128 GCF_019279795.1 Protopterus annectens | reverse complement strand
TTTTGCCTCAACAGCATACAGAGAATATGCACTGCTGTCCTGGATATGGGCTTCCAACATCCAGACCTAGACTGGACTGCATGAAGGCCATGTAGAGAGCTGAGTCTTTGGCTATGCACCTTCAAGTCTCCAACTCATCATTTCACACATTTTCACACAGACGCAAGCACACAGACACATATATACACACACATATGCACACACGCACACACACATGCAGACATACACACACACACACACACACACACACACACACACACACACACACACACACACACACACACACACACACACACACACACACACACACACACACACACACACACACACACACAAGAAAGGTTAGCAGAATCCTTCAGTTCCATATAGCTTTCTTCCTCACCCCACATACCTGCTACTCATAAATGAAGCCAGATATAAAATTATACACATTAATTTCTTTATTGGTAGTTAGCCAAAACAGTCTAATGGTAGACATACATGCTAGTTATTAACTAATAGCATAAATAACATTTGCATTCTTTTCAGATAAAAATACATATATATAAAATAAATAATGGATATGAGTTATAAGACCTAAAAGGTTAATAAATTTACTTTAAATAATAATGAAAATAGTACAAATATAAATTAAAATAAGCTTCAGTTAACCAGGTTTCATGTCTACTGCTTACTGCAGAATTACCACACAGAGCTGTCTTAAGTTAGATATATTAATAACTAGCACTCAAGGATGGGTCCACCACAATCAAGACCAGCAAAGAGTTATATACAATGTTTTCTGCAGCCCCCAGTGTTCATCACATGACTATTAGCACCAATATACCTATATTGGATAGTCATTTCATAGGACTGCAAGGCTAAACTCCAATTTTCTATTATGCCCAATTGCTTTATATGGTCTTTTTAAAGAGTTATGGTCTATAACCACAGTGACCTTTCTGCGAAACAGGTATAGTTGTAACTTTTACAACTTTTACAAAATCCACACATTTCTACTCTGTTGATGCAGAAAGTTCTTTCCTGGGTTTAATTCTGCAGCTCAAATGCAATAGTACAAAAGTACAACACCATCCCTGACTATAATCAAGGCACACTAGAACAGGAAGTTCACTAAGAACTTCCTTGAGCTTTTGATAATCTTATTGGGTCTATTTTTAATGGTAAGTTCTGTAATGGAAGTAGCTTTCATACTGTATTGCAGAATGAGTTTCCTATAGTATCACACTGTTCACAAAATGCCTGTACCTGTTTCTTGGCAGCACATGTGGGCAATGACTGAATAGCCTCAACAGGTTCTGGCATAATCTTTCTAACACATACTCCGTGACCCAGATAAAATACCTCCACCATACCAGATAAAATACCTCCACCATACCCTCTTAACACCTGTTAGTCTTAATAGTCCACCTTGCCCTTTCCAATCTGGCAAAACACTTCCCTGATTTGTTGCACATGGGTTCATATGTAAACATTAGACTAGCTATCCTAGTGGACCATTTTAAGCCTTTCAAAGGGGCCAGGACCAGTTGTAGATGGCAATGTTATCCAGGTAAGAGAGGGGATAATTTTCTGCTTCTGCTGCAATGTGATCTACCAACCTTTGGCAAGCTGCTTGGGCATTCTTCGTACCAAAGGAGATTTTTTGCAAATGCATGCAACCCAAATGAGGTCAAAAACATTGACCTTTCCCTGGCTGAAGGTCTCAAGGGGACATGCCAGTAGCAAACTGAGATTTCATGTTCAGCTTACTGATGCTATACTCCCTGTGCTGTTTTCTATAAGAAATCACTGCTGATGCAGTTTCTAAGTATACACCAAGAACAGGTAATTAACATTTTGTAAGGTGCCTTTTTGTTTAACTTCATTATTAAATTGTTTATACCACTAATGTAACAATTTAAAATAACCTGTGCTGCAGAAAAACAGTTTGTCTAGCATTTTTGTTTTGCTGAAGTCCATTAATGTGATAGGATAAAAGCTGTAAATTAAAGGTTTCAATTCTATATATATTGGTTTAGTGATTACTGCAGAAAAAAAAACAGTATAACATTTTCAAACCATAAAATTTTCTTTTATGAGAGTCTTAATGTGATTAAAACGATTACAAAAAATAACACAGTATTAAATGAAACCCCTTACATATATCTAAAAAATAATACATCCCAGCTGAATACTCTTTTGTAGGAATCCAAGGTTCTATATAAATATATTTATGTTAATATAACTTTTTTTCACTTTATTCAATGCCTGAGTTTGGTGTATTAATAAATAAGTGACAAGCTATGAAGTTTCCTCTGCAATCTATGGTTCTATATTATTCCTATTTTTATATGTGAATGAAAGGTAACTTTGATAAATTTATCTGTGAAGGAAAACAATTGTAGGCACCATCTTCTTATCCTGGTTAGGGGTCACCACAGTGGAACAATGCAGAACAATCGGCAGTGGAGTTTTATGGTGTCGAGTTGCAGCCAGGCGCCCAACCTTCCACAGAAGGCACACACATGCACACACTCACACCTAGAGTGAATTTAAAGTGTCCAATCCACCTATAGCATGTCTTTGGGACGTGGGAGGAAACCAGAGCACCCAGATGAAACACATGCAACCACAGGGAGGACATGCAGACTCTACACAGAAGGCACCCCAGCATCAAACTGGAGAGCCTTTTGCTGTGAGGTGGCAACGCTAACCACTGCACCACAGTGGCCATCCCAAGGAAAACAATTGTAGTATTAAGTTAAATCAAGTTAAATTATTGCCATTTTTTTGCCTTTATACATCAAGTAGGAGACACATCTGGTTTCATAGTGCTACATCAGTGTATTTCTTGAAATTACTGAGTATATTTCAGTACTAATATCCATAGAAAGTGTTAATTGCATTGTGCATGACTAAAACACAGTTAAAACAGGAATGTAAATGTCCTCCAGTTCCTAGTATTGATGGCAAATACATTAAAATACCATTTCTTTCAGCGTGCTTGTGCAGATCTCCCAGAAATGGTGATTCCTAGGACATTTGTCATACTACAACCCATCATTATGGGGGCTTTGCCCCTACACCTACAACTAACCTAGAACTCCTTGGAGGGCATACCAATCCTAGGGAACGAGAGCAAAATCAATGAAATGGGATTTTAAATAGCCATTCCTCAGTGTTTATGACAGTACCCAATCACAAACCTCAGTGTTTATGACAGTACCCAATCACAAACCTCAGTGTTTATGACAGTACCCAATCACAAACCTCAGTGTTTATGACAGTACCCAATCACAAACTGGTATCATCACTGCAAAGCTAATTTAAATAGGAATACAAAACATGTTACTTTCTAAAAAATGCAGCGGCTAGGGTACAGCTGGAAAAATATAGATTCCAAAGAGTTTACCAGAATTACTTGTGGTAGCATTATTTTAAAGAGAAAGTGCACTTCTGCTTTTTAAATGCATGACAGTTATATTTAGAATTCATAGGAGTCAAGGTTACACCTCATAGGTGAATAATGCTGGGAGAGGAAAAGGGAAGGCAGCCAATCACTAGAGGCAGTGGCAATCAGTATGGCTGACCAATATTAAATGACTACCAGAGATTGAAGAGATGATGGGTTTCAAGAATTCTGAAGGGGTGAGGGAAATGTTTGGGTTAGTTAAGAAAGTTTGACTGAGATATGGGAGATTAAAGGCCCATTACAGGGAGGACCATAAGAGGAGAAGAAGCAGCCAGTCACAAGAAGGGGATGACAGGACAAAGGTACACATTGGTTGGAGGAAATCAGTGGCCTGATAGCAGTTGGGCACAGGAAATTTAAGCAAAGGGTGTTAATGGAAGAGATGTCTTGGCTGAGTCACAGCTGGATTGAGGAGTGTGGACACATCAAGGAGGGGGCAGTGTGGACACATCAAGGAGGAGGCAGTGTGGACACATGGAATTATTGAGAAAGAGGCCAATCAAATATGCTGGGATATAAAGGAGGACACATCCATTGTATGACTCACACGTAAACCTACTATGTTGCTGGTTCATCACACTGAAGAGTTTTATGGTAGGGGACAAAAAGGACAATGTGGAGTGGCAATATGGTGGAAGTATAGAAAACATCAATATGATTTTGGGATCCCAGAAAGACTCACAACTATAGGAGAATGGTGGAAAAGATTTAAGAAAGGATTGTGAGAAACAGGTCTGGGCAGGCAGAAATTCTTAATTTTTGAGTTGGAAGAAAGTGGTGGAGTATAACTTGAAGGGATGGTACATGTGACAGTAATGGGGGGGGGTATGGATGAAGAATGCAATGCAAGATTGATGAGAATGATGTTTAAGGATAAATGTGTCTAGTGGCTAGAGAAAATGTGAAGGGGTCTGGAAGGTGATGGAAGGAGAATGTAGGATGGACTAAATGAAAGACAAGGTTGATAGTTAACAATGGTCCATTGAGGGAGTTAAAGGGAGGAATGCTGAAGATTCTGAGGGTGTGTACTAATTCTTATGTTAGTTTCCCCTTACATCATAGTTGTAGGGAGCAAGAAACCTTGACACTTGGTATTGACTCAAAAGTGGCTGCTGTATGCATTGAAGAGGAACAGGTCCACTATTAATAATGAAGTCACATTTAATTAATAAGTATGTGATTAATGGAACCCAAAGCATCTAAAATATTGGTAGAGGACTAAACAAATCAGTTTTACTCCCTAGGGTGAGAAACACAAAGAAATATTTTTTTTTGCCTCCTTGCACTCTGACATGGGAACAAGCCTCCATTTGTAAAACTATCTATATAAATAAAAATGTAAATGTTCGTTTGTTCAAAATCTTAAATCTCCGAAAGTTCTTCACCGATTACTTTGACATTTTCACACAATGTTGCATTCGAATACGCCCGTGTTTTTATATACCTACTATTATATAGATGTCACACGTTGCATTCGAATATGCGCGTGTTTTTATATACCTACTATGGATTCTATATATTTGTATACAAATATGCAATTTTATATGTTTTTGTTATAACTTTCTTACTTCTTTTTCAGTGCAATCGATCTGCTTTAGTTCATCCAAATAATGCCTCGCAGAAGATCAAACTTAGGTCGTCATACTCACGGAGCGGAAGCAATGCGATGAGTAATTGCAAATCAAACTGAGGAAGAACGGGCATCAGCGAACGAGCGAAACAAAGAATAGTTCAAATATGTGCCGAGGAAGCAGCAGAGCGACATGCAGCCAGACTTGAGGATGCACGGTTGCGAGCACGGCGATCGCGTTCTGCAGCTTCAGATCTGCTTCATTCTCCTCGATCGACACCAGCGGATGAAATAAATGCTTGCCTGAAATACTCTACTTTGTGGCGACATGTAAAGATGTTAAAATTAACTACAAATATGCGTGTCCAGCTGCAAAACGATCGATCAGCTGAGATATTCTTACATCAATTGCTGGAAATTGGGAATGGAAAGGTGCCGGTTGATCTGACCTCAGGATGAATTTCATTTCCTCATACCTTCTGCAATTTAGTGACGTCAAAAGAAGAATTGGTTGAAAAAGTATTTCCCAATATTCAAACCAATTATAAGAATCATGATTGGCTGACTGAACGAGCTATTCTTGCGGAAAAGAACAAAGACGTCTATGAACGTAACAATATTATTCAGTCTAACATTCAAAGCGAGGCAGTCACATACAAGTCCGTGGACACTGTTGTGGAAGCAGATGAAGCAGTTAATTATCCAACAGAATTTTTGAATTCACTCGATCTGCCAGGGATGCCACCGCATGTACTGCAATTGAAAATCTCATGCCAATTATCATGTTGCGAAATATCAACCAGCCAAAGCTTTGCAACGGCACGCGGCTTGCAGTAAAAAAATGAATGAGCAACTTCATAGAAGCAACAATCTTGACAGGACCTTTCAAAGGTGAAGATGTCCTCATTCCTCACATTCCTATGATTCCAATGGATATGCCATTTCAATTTAAGAGATTGCAATTCCCAATTCGATTGGCGTTTGCAATCACCATCAACAAAGCTCAGGGCCAGTCTTTAGAATTGTGCGGTTTAGATCTACACACGGATTGCTTCTCACATGGACAATTATATGTTGCGTGTTCTAGAGTCGGCAAACCAGACAATCTCTATATCTGCACAGACAATGGAGCAACAAAAAATATTGTATACCCACAAGCATTGTGAAATTAAACATATTAGAAACGTGCGCTTTCTCTTTTCTTTCTTTCTTTTCCATTTAACCAGACTGAGCCACAGCAACGTGTGTGCGGGTACAACTAGTGTATATATATATATATATATATATATATATATATATATATATATATATATATATATATATATATATATGGACTACTGGAGCATTTGCTCAAAAGAACAGTTCATCAATTGTTTGCTTTGCTGAATGTATGCTTTATTGTAACAAGTGGTATGTACATGCGCACGTGAGTGTGTGCGCATGTGTGTGTGTGTGTGTGTGTGTGTGTGTGTGTGTGTGTGTGTGTGTGCGCGCGTGTGTGTATATGTGTGTGCAAGCATGTGCATGCGTTTATGTCTGTGTGTGTGTGTGTGTGTGTGTGTGTGTGTGTGTGTGTGTGTGTGTGTGTGTGTGTGTACATGTGTGCATGTGTACAAATGATGTCAGGTTAGGGCTAGACTAAGGGTTAGGAAGTGGATACATTTTTTGTTTATGCTAGTATTTGAAGGTTAGGGTTAGGTTTAGGGGATAGATTTAATGGTATATGCAAGTGTTCGTACATGTATGTGTATGTCTGAGCCTGTAATGTTTAGTGGCAGTATTATGGAAACAGTTTTCTAAAGTAAGGTGTAGGGGTTAAGGGCAGGGTTAGGGTTAGCACGTATTATTAAGGTAATGTGGGGTGGGAGTGGGGGGGGGGGTCTCATCCTGGCTTGACTATATTGCACCAGACTCTGTTAATAATATCATTGAGGAATTATTACTATGGAATACATCCAGTATTAAAATGAAGACATGATCATAGGAAAAGTCATCAATGATTAGCAACTCTCCTCAGGTCCACTTTCACATCACAGTACACAGTTGTTTGTACTGGAGCAACTAATTACACTACCCATCAGAATATACAAACCCTCTGTCAGACAAAGCATACTTAAATGATCCTAGTTTCTGAGTAGCTATTACAGCAGATAACATCAGCAATCATTTGCCTGCATTTGCTATCTGGAGTGACATCAGGAAAGCCCCCCTCACATTCAAAATAAATAAATAAAGAAAGAGAATAACAAAACCCAAAAGCGCAGATAATATTTTTGGAATTGTACACCAGCTTTCAAAATGTAGTCCCTTATTTAATGAAATTTATTAACATAAAGCATGATATATTTTTAAATAAATAGATACTAGCGTATCCCTTTCCAAAAATATATAAATTATCTTACAAAACATAGATGATGATATATATGACATATGTCTTTCTATCCCACACCCAAAGCACTTAAATGTGCCCAATATGAGAGAGAGAGAGAGAGAGAGAGAGAGAGAGAGAGAGAGAGAGACAGAGACAGAGACAGAGAGAGAGAGAGACAGACAGAGCTTTATTCTACAGCTGAATGTTTAACCATATGTCTGCACTTTTATTTCAACCCAGAACAACTCAGGCAATATAAAACAGCTCTGAGAAATCCTGATCCATACTGTAGATAACAGCAGAAGTTAAGGCCGAGATATCCCAAAAAATAAACTGTGGCAGCAGTACCCCAAAAATAATACTACTGCCTTTTCAACCTGTTTAGAGAAGCCAGGAATTATACCAAGACCATCAAGGCAAACATTAAGAGGCAATACATTGCAGCCCACCAAGGCAACAGGACAAATAATCTGAAACAATTCTGGTCGTGCGTACTGAATCTTTTATACCAGAAAGCTTTGTAATATTCACACGTCCAGTGACCTTCTCATCTCAGGCCTGTATAGCATGCATTCTACAACCCCGTAAGTCTGACATTTTTACATAGATGTGGATGAAATTGATGGGGGTGACATGTGACATAGAAGACACCATAATGGATAACATTGAAACATATAATTATGTGTGATAAAGCCATGTGATATAACTTTATATTTGCTGTATACCTGCTGATAACTGCATCACTGCCCTGGACAACTGGTTAGTGGTCTATTAACAATCTACTTCTGAAACCAGCAAGATGCATGTGGTTCTTATGATATGGTCTAGGCATATATTAAATACTTATTCAGTTTTCATTTCAAAGCAAAGCAATATTTTTGAAATGCCAGTGACGTACGCATCTCAGGCCATACCTTTCTACCTTCTCATGGAGAAGGTTGCCACAGACAGGTAGGCAGTTCATGTTAGGCAGAGGTGCTGTAGGGGGCCAATGGAAATTTTTACTGCAGCTCTCTCACACCCCTTTATCCCTATTTCACCCTTCCTTATATCATCCCCTCACATTCGACCTCCTTCTTCTCTTTGTATCTCTCACACTTCTCTCCTTTCTATTTCGTTTACCTCTGCATGCCTCACACACCATGTCTGTCATCTCCCCATGGTATCCTTTCCTGCAACTATTCTCTCTCACATCTTCTAATGGCTTCATATCTCTCTATATAATGATATTCTGCTATCCCGATACATAACATATCTCAGTCATTATGGCTACTTCTTATTCAAAAAGTTCTGCTAAGCATAATTCCATTTCTCCATCCCTGTTTTGACTTTGTAAACTGCTTTTGAACAAAATGTTTTATCATATTTTTGTGTGTGTTTTATAGTATATCCTTATATCTGTAAATGTTTTGCTCACTTCTTATGTGATCCTATTTACCCAGGCTGTGACTGTAAACGGTCCACTGAGATCAATTCACTACTCTAGTAAACAAATATAAACAAATAGATAAATAATTCTTCATAAGAGTGCCATGGGCTGTAGCACTGGAAAAAAAACTTGAGGAAAAATGGATGCTCTTGACCCTTTATATATTGCTGATACCAAAAGAGTTATTTGGGGATGTCTGTATGTGGCACCCAAAATATATTGCATTGCACTAAACGAGTAGCCTTATTTGTATCAGAAAGCAATGTGTTTATATTTGTGTTTCAATATTCCTTACCATATGCTTCTTTATTACAGTGAAATGCTATTTATGTTCCGTATACATCATTAAAATATCAGTCTACAAACAGGGTAGCTATTACAACTTTACATTTATTTAAAGCCAGTGTGCCATTGCTGTAAATGTCTACATTAGCACTGTGTCAATTTGTAGACAGTTTTAGGATGTATTGTGTGTATGGTGGTAGTGGTGGGGATGTGTGACATCAACGTGTGCATACATTGTTTTGTTACATATCCCATAGCTGCATGTACTGTAACAGTTCCTGTTCTGCTGATAGCAGATTTTCAGATATCCTAGGCAATTTCCCTTATGTCTATAAATACTACACTCAGTGAAGCTTGAAGAAAATCACAAAGAACTTAACAAAATATAACTCACTATTGCTGCAGACTATCTACAGTGTGCTTAATCACTTTGGTAGGATTTTTCACGGTCATAACTAGTTATACACATCACCCTCATAGAAAATGATACAGTACTGAAACTTGGTGCATTGTTGACATTAAAGGAACAGTGTTAGTCTACTCTGCATAATTTAAAAATGCTTGTCAGTTTAGGTTTATTTTACAAAACAGTCAAGCAAAATGTTTCACTTCCAGTAAGGAAATGATAATTCTGCTTCCTCACCTGCATTCTTAGCCATTTATTTAATCTACTGCGTGAATTCTCTGGGCTTGCTGTGCAACACATAAAAGACTTAACACAGCCTTGTATTTCATAACAAAGAAATGTTATAAGGAATGATTATACCCAGTGTGCATGTGTGCTTGTGTGAGTGTGTGTGTGTGTGTGTGTGTGTGTGTGTGTGTGTGTGTGTGTGTGTGTGTGTGTGTGTGTGTGTGTGTCTCTCTCTCTGTTTGTATATGTGTATTGATACAGGGACAGACTTTCTCAGTATTTACAAAGTAATTAAATCATGCTTTGTGCAAACAGTCAGTGATATAACAGGCACCTTTATCTTTTTTTATCAGTACTGTGACTATATTAGTGTGAGGTGTTGCCTCAGTCAGCACTTCACTCAGTAAATGAAGCCAAGTCATGCATGTAACAGTATGGCAAGCTCTTCATGTCTTTGAGGCCTTATGTGAAATACAGTCTTGTTTTCAAAGAAGCTACATATTCATACCTCTGAACCTCTCAGTACAGGAAATCTGGCCAAAGCCATAAATAATGGAGGGACAAAAGCCTAAACATAGGGATGGGTTTGAAAACTGCTCCTATAAATGTAGAAATTTGCTAGAATAACGGGTTTTTAATTATTGAGTTTTTTCTGATGGATATACATGTATCTCAAATATTTGTCATTATTTACTATTTAGTCACTCCAAACCTCAATAATTTTCCAGAAAACCCCAAATTTTATGAGGAACAGACCAAAATTATGAGGCAAAAATATGGACATTCTGTGAAAATCTGGGCAGTTGAGGTATGTTAAAATACTCAGTGAGTGAGCCAGAACCTGAGTCTGTGTAGCAACAACTTGCTTTAGTCTGTTGGTTATTGGTGGGAATGGACAGGATTATCCTTTATCATTATCAATGTCTTGATGTCATGGCCTACCTAGTGTACCCAACTAACTTTATTTTATCATCACACCAGTGAGATTGTACTTCTTGCTGTTTTCTCTTGCACAGCATCTCAATGCATACATGGGTAGGTACCATGGATGTTGTCATTCAGTTGAACATGGCCACACAGCCATATTGTGCTTCTGGCTTGCTTTATATGCATGTATGATTCCACTGATATTTTCCCATTGCTTTTAGGACTTACTTCAAAGTTTTGGTCTGTGTCAGGGAACTGCTTGAATCATGCAGTGTACAAATGTCAAAGAGGCAGTTACGAAGCCCATGTGAGTGGCATGCATTCCATTCAAATCTCACTGCTTCAGCCACTAAAATGCAGTGTCAAAGAGTTTTACAATGTGGTGTGCATTCAAGCCCCTGTACCCTGAACTGAGGACTAAATATTGTTGTGTGGCATTGTTATCTTCTTTCATCTGGAATGTCAAGTAACATTCCTGTGTTTGACAGAAAGGGTTTTGGTTTGCAACTCTGTGAGCTTCTGGTAATCCTGTTTAGTATAACTGTAACTTGTTAGGATAATCTGATTTGTTCTGGCTTTCTGACTTGATAACAAAAAAGAAAAAGTTATAGAACTTGGTTAGCCTCAATAATTAAACTACTGAAAAAATAAAAATAAAACTTGTCATAGACAAAGTATCACATATTTATTTGATGCAGAGTTTTGATACAGGCCATGATGTGATCTTCTGTTGGAATACAACATTGCCTCACATTAGGCATAAAAACTCCATGACTGATACCCTGCCTTACCCAGGGGTGCTTGGTGTTGTAGAAGACAAGTCAGTTACTAAAATGCACACAACAGAGTTATGCCACTTTCTTATACCAGTGACATCACTCTATTGGGTTAGCTCTTTTGTGGAACACTGTATTATAGGTAGAAAACATGCAAATGCAGCTGTTAGACAGAAACAAATAAGGTGTGTCCCCATTCATTAACACCACTCTTGGTCTCTCCCAATACACTAAAACCCCACTAAAATTCAACAATGCAGAATTCTTCATCTCATATCTCAAGCAACATAAAAAAGGTTACTTATTATTGGCTAATACATACTGGCTGTACCAACATCCCACAAGAGACTATTGTACTAGGAGACCTCAATATTGACTGGCACTCATTAAATACAGACTCTCCTTATCACACTTTTAACATGTTCATTTTCTAACAACTTATCATATCCTGTACCAGGTACAATAAAACACAGATAGACATTCCACACTTGACAGAATTTTCACTAATGCCCACATAAAATCACTTTTTCTGACACTCTCCAAGACACTGCAAGTGACCACATACCTACATTCACTATTTAAAGCCAATGCTACATTCATGTTGTTGTGTCTTTCGGCTTATCCTGGTTAGGGGTTGCCACAGCGGAATGCCGGTCCGCTAATGTTTGGTAGTGGATTTTTACGTGCTGAGTTACCAGCCCTGACGCACAACCTTTAACGAAGGCACGCCCATTCACGCATGCCTCCACACAGAAGACGCTCTAGCTGAGAATCGAACGCGACAACTACTGCAGCACCACTACCGCAGGTCCAATGCTACACTGATAAACATCAATATAATCAGTTATGCAACCTGCTCTCCTTCAACTTTGATATCCAATTAATTATTTTAAACAGGTCTACACTAAAAAAACACTCTCACTAGATGAAGCAGTTCAACTCTTCAATGCAACTTTTCTTAACATCCTAATCCCTAATGAGAATAAAAAGACTTAAAGTCAATCCAGCACCTTGGCTATTTGAAGGCACTAAAAAAATCTCTTATGATTGGCCTTGGAAACATGGGCATATGATAAAACTGACCATAACCTTCAGAAATACAAACATTTCAAAAGTATAGCCAAATACAGGGTCATCCCTAACAAAAGATATGCTACACCAACTCCCAGCAAATAAATCAGAAAAATTCCAAAAAGTTATGGACCTCCATCAATTAACTTCTAAAACCTGGATATATCACCTAACCAATCAGCCCTTCTTAAGATAATCAGTCAGCTAACACTGCCAACTTATTCAATACCCATGTCATAACCTTCCATCTGAATAATACATCTTCAACTTCAACACCCCCCCAAAAAAACTGCTGACAATTATATTATCACTTGTTTTGATCCATTTCTACTGTCATCATCAAAAAGCTCCTTCATGATCCAAAACCCACTACCCTTGTCCAAGTGATATGTCAGCTGAATACCCCAAGATAGCTAAAGATGCATTGGCTTTGCCAGCTCATGTTTTAATAAATCCCTCCATAAAATAAAGTTACGTTCCAACACTGTATAAAAAATACATCCTACCTCTACATAATGGCAGCAACTATGCAGATTTCTCGTACTATAGTTCAATAGTTATTTTATCCCTGAATCAGAACTACAGGAAAAGTGCATCCATTCCCAGATACTCAAGCTCATCAGGATAACAACCTCATATCTCAAACACAACATGGATTCCATACCTACTACAGCACTACTGCCATCTTCCTTAACTTTATCATTACCATTAATCAAACTAGAAATATTGGTAATTCAATATCAGCAATATTTCTGGACCTTTGAAATTTTTTTGAGACAGTGTCTCATCAAATACTGTTACAAAAGCTAACCTCCATGTGTGCATCTGCATTCTTTTGTTTTAACAACTAGCTCAATTCCTGACCAAATGCAGCAAAGTGGCACAGGAAATTACATAATTTCTTCCACTATTCACAGGCATCCCCCAAGGTTCCATCCTTGGTCTCCTCTTTTTTAACATAATTATCAATGACTTATATATGTAAAGTAAATATACCAGCAGAGTGTAATATGTAGATGATTCAGCACTCATCTGCTCAGCCAAAACCTTACAATCACTTGAGCAACTGACCAGGAATCTTTACCTTCTGTAGAATCTTGTCTCACTAACTCTCAACTATTTCTTTACCCCCCCAAAATCCAAACTCATATTATTCATGCATAAACAATGCCATGACATGAAACTTCACTTTAACGTAGCACCAAATAAGCATGTCACCCACACAAACTTGCTGGGGGGGTCATTAGAGACAAGACCATAACATTTGCTAATCACATAAAAGAAGCAATCATAAAAAGAAAGAAAAACACCTCAAATTAGGTACACCTAAGAGTTAAACAATTATTTACAGACGCAACTAGAGAAACTATAGCTTCATCCTGTCACTTACCAGCTCATATTTATGCTGCCCTAATAATCATTAACCTGCAAGGTACCCAGTTCAACTTACTTGAGCAATGTTACAAAAAAAGTAGAAAGGTTTTCAACTAGCCTACCCTATACATCTCATCACTGTTTGGCACTTAAGTCTGCTGAACTGAGCTAACTCAATCTCTAACCTTAAATCACACATAACCTAGCTCTTCAAAAAAAAAAAAAAAACACCCCTAACATAATCCTGCATCTACTCATGCTCCACACCAGGATAAACTTATTTCATACCTCCACCTCATGACATTTCCTACCAGTAATCTAATTCATTAACATCTGTTTCTGTCTTCACAATTCTGCTAATTCTTAATGTCTATTCCCTTAGAGCTTATCTTTTTCCATCCAGTCTTATCTGCACATACTTTCATCTACATCCTCAACACTCTTTCTCTTTTTTACCTCTGCGTTTACTCTGTGTCATGTGTACATCTTACCCACAATTCCTACCTTCTCTCTAGACACCGCATCCATTTCTAAGATCTTTTCCTCCTCTTAACCAGTTACTCTACATTCATCTTTTTCTCCCAGTTTATCATAACTCCTCATTCCTCACACCTGATGCCTAACCTGATGTCTAACCTATTTTAGGTCATGTATTTACAAATGCTATGCTTGTCATGCTGGATTGTTTATTTCTGATACTTTATTATTCTACCAAGAAAAAAATAACTGCGAGACCACTCTTTTCAAAATGCTCCACACACAAATTGAAACCAAGGAAATCAAAAAAATTGCTGAGATATTCAGACAAATGACCACACAAACCCAACAAAAGTTGCAGTAAGTAGATTTATTAAGCACTTTTGTCCAGTACTTTTCAAAAGACTTTGGATTTTACCGAGTCAGACTTTCCTGATGAATAAAAGTAAAATAAATAATTTCCGTTTCACACTTTCTTCGTTATTAATATAACATTCTCCATGCTATAACATCTAGATTAAGTTTGTTACTTTAAACTTCCCAAGTTGATTTTATGATACATTTACAAACATAATAGATATACATATTTTGCAAACATGGCTGAACTGCAGTCAGTTGCAAATCTCTCATGAGCCTCATTTTAGTAATAGCAGGTGGTTTTACATGGATTTAAAACCTTTACATGCAGCTTTCCTTAACAGGGATGATTATTTAAGGTTGATCACAGACAATCTCGTGGCAGACTACAAATATATGTACATTGTTCAAATGGTGCTGTACAGGTATTTCTTTAAGCATTTTCCACTTTCCAAATAAGTATATTGTGTGACTGTTCTGAGCTGCAAAATTAATACCTTTCCCTTTTTTTCTGGTCTCCAGACTGAGGTCTGAGGTTATGTGATATCAAAAGTCTAGCAATAAACTCTTTAAACAGAATAAAAGGTTAAAGCTAAGCAGTGGCATGATTTCTCTCTTCAGTATATTGTTCCTCATATTGCTTCACTGCTTCTGTTTTTGAACATATTCAGCAAAATGACAAAATGGTTCACTGTGAAGAATAGCAGTTTCAAAGTGTTGCCTACAGGTTTATCCATATTTTCTTCCCTTTGACACCTGACTATAGACATTTGTGAATTACTATCAAATATCACAGGTGTATACCCTATTTAACACTTTAACCTTAGATGCCAGAATCTAGTATAACTGAGGAAGTATCAAATGATCTTGAAATTATTGACAATAACAAACATTGCATGCTTATATCTGGTTACCCGTTTGTGGAAACATACCAGTATTATCTCATCACAGCTACGACAGCTAACATTTACATTACAACAAAGAAATGGCAGTGTTTTTACTTTATTTTTGTTTTTCCTGAACCATTTTTTTATTTTGCTAGGTGCTTTCTTTTTTACACCTGTGTATTTTATCAATGTGGCAATGACCTGCTTACTTTTATCCACCTCCTTCCCACTCTTTATCCACTTGCCACATCCCTAATGCCCCATAATCTTCACTGCTCAGCAGACTGGTGACCCTACCGGCACTGCCATGAAGGGGATATAAGGCTTCCAGTAAATGACTGTGGACTCGTATGGTTTTACATTTGTTACTAATTTCCGATATAAAATAAAGCTAGGAAAATTCAATACATGTATAAATATTTCCCTGCACCCACAAATGAAGGACAATGTTGAAAGGTGGCATACATCACTCAAAGCCCTGATACCAACTCATCTCCACTCTTCAGTGAAGGTTTATTTTAGATTGATTAGTTTCTTCCTCCCTCTTTTAAAGGATGTGGCAACAAGCACAGGTCCAAGCTCCCGCATTAATCAAGTTCAATAACTGAAGTTGGCTGACTGGTGATGCAGAGAGGATAAAATCCTACGCACAAGTGGAGCTTAAGTCGTACAAGTTCTTTAAAGTTTTCTTAGTATAGTGATACAGTGGCTAATGTGCCACTTTCTGGAAATCAATGCTCTAGTTCAATTCCTGGCCAGGCTGGGGTGTCCTAAATGCAGTGTTTGCCTATTCTTCCTGCTTTTTGTTTTTACAGGGTGCTCAATTTCCTACATATATTCCAAAGACATTATGTGGATGAACTGGTGATCTTCCAAATTGCCTGTAGGTGTGCATATGATGAATGAAAGAATGAATGTTTGTGTGCATGTGCTAGCGCGCGTGTGTGTGTGTGTGTGTGTGTGTGTGTGTGTGTGTGTGTGTGTGTGTGTGTGTGTGTGTATGTTTGTTTGTGTGTGTGTGTGCAATAAACCTACATTCAGGATTAATTCTCTGTCTTTCTCCCAGTATGGGCTGAAATAGGCTGTGGTTTTCCCATGACCCTAAAAAACAATAAAGCCAATAAGAGAAAATGAATGACTGATACATTTTTGTTTTATAGCCATGCAGAATGTACATCACATAATCACTACATTCCAGAGTATAGCATACAGACATCACAGTTGTTTATATATTTAAATGTTCATTTCTAAAGCGGTCACAATGGCTGAGGATTTAGGATTTCTGTTTTACAGCTCTAAGGTCTGTAGTTTAATCTTGACATTTATTTGAAAATTGTCTGCATGGACTGTCTACAGGGACACAGCTATATTTGCTGTAAGGCAGTCAATTTTTTTATCATAATTTTTTTCCACGCAAACTCCATTTTCTCCTTCGCATTGAAAATGTACTGGTTAAATTCACTGCTATAAATTATCCACCTCTATGTGCATATTGGATTTTCTTTTGCAGTGAGTTTGTTGTCATGACTAAAGAGGATCATGAGTTGTTCCACCTACCTGGTTACTAGAAAGAATGTTTTTTTAAGGTACTACTGCTGCATAAAAATTTATAGCTGTAAACAAAGTAAACACATACTACTGCATGCATATTTTAAAGGGCTTCACCCAGGAGTGTCATGCACCTTAGAAATTTTGAAAGGGCACACAATTCCCCTATCACCAAGGAAGGTGTGCTGAAACTGAAGTGCAACAGTACATTTTATTTATTTCAGCATACCAAACATGACTTTACTTTGACCCACCCCCCCTATTTTCAAAGAACTAGACTTTTCTACAATCTACAATTCTTTAATCCTTTTGGTTATTTACCTTATCAGTTTGTGTCATGACTAACACAAATGGGCAATGTCTATCTCGGAACTGAGATTTAAAATGAAGCTTTCATCAGTAGGTTGGTCTTAAAGGCATGTTCCTCACCACTACAGAAAACTTTCTGAGAATGTGAAGTCAATATATTAGCTACTCTGTGATTCTTATTTAGAAAGATTCAGCGTTGCTTCATAATTGACAATTAGTCATTTTTTTTCCTAAGAACAATGATGAAAGGGGATGTGGATTAAAAACCACAAACCATTAACGAAGTAATAGTCACATATGTATTGTAGCTTGATTCAGTCCTGTATGTGTTTCACTTGAGAGGATGTATGAGATGACTATTACTTTTCCAAATGCAAAATAAAAAAATTAAAAATACATAACGAATAATAAAGAACCTTAATTTGTCACCCATCTGCAATAAAAGAAATTGCCTTTGCAATAAAAGGAATTCAAGACAACGGGCAAAAATGTCACACAGAAAAGCCAAATAGCCAGCAAGAAAAACTCTTTGCAATAACTGGTTTATTTGCCGAGATTAGAAAAAAGGATGAAACATGTAATGCCTACAGCTAGTGAGGTTCGGCTTTAAAAGCCAGAATACAACATTAAAAATGTTTAATAAAATAAAATGCCATTGGGTGTTCAGCAGCCTTAGAGTTGGAACACTTGACCGTACTTAAGGGGTCATTCCTTTATAGGCTCTTTTCCTTCTCCTAAGGAGCTCTAAGGTATTACACAGTGAAAACTCTGGTTTATCTGGGCTGTTCCTGTTTGTTGTGGGCTTCTTTGGCTTTATTGTGTGACCTTTTTACTCTTTGCCTTGAGTGTTGTCTGGGATATTTTGCAATCAGTCCAATCTTGGATATCAAGTTGTTTTATAAGCTGGGATTTATCAGAGCTTGGACAAACTAACCAGTTATGCCATATTGATGTGCCCAGAAAAAAGGTGAAAAATGTCATGTCTTTAGCTAACGGGGTTTAGCTTTAAAGGCATGAATACCTCATTAAAGTCTTTTTAAATATAAAAATGTTAGATGGCTTTCAAAAACGTTAGAATACTTGAATACCCCTAAGGGGTCATTTCTGCGATTTAAAAAGCTTGTTTCAGCTACATATTGTACTTATTCTACTGCCTGCACTTTAACAAAGTTGTTTTTGTGTTTAAATTACCTGTTTAACTGTTGCAGGCTACACACTCAAGTGTGATAGCCATTTCTGTGCATTTAAAGTGTTTTTGTGATTGTATCTGCTTTATTTTCTGAAAAAAAAAAAATATATATATATGCTTGTTTTCCACGTTTCTAAGCTAGTATAGTCCAGTTTTCAGGTTAGTGCTGAATTCAGGGCTGTGTGACAAGCTTCTGTGTTTGCCCATACCTTACTTGGATAGAAGGAAGTTTCTCTGTTCACTGTGAGAGAGGGAGCTTTGAGCAGCCTATCTGTCCCTGGAGGAGTGGTTTTAGCCCATAAATTAGTAGTTTATTGGCCATTTTGGGCTAATTTCTATCTCTTTCATTTCCCTGCTATAAAACCCGCATTTGCAAGGTTTTTGTGCTAGTATACAGCTCAGCAAGCTCCTGCCTGGTGCCCTGCAGAGTTCTACAGCAGCAGAGATACAAAAGAGAGACTTTGGAGTGATTAAGTATCATTTTTCTGCATTTTCTTGCTGCCTTTAGCTAATTCCACCTAAAACGCTGATTTTCTAGAGTTTCTGTGATTTAAAAAGCTTGTTTCGGCTACATATTGTACTTATGTTACTGCCTGCACTTTAACAAAGTTGTTTTTGTGTTTAAATTACCTGTTTAACTGTTGTAGGCTACACACTCAAGTGTGATAGCCATTTCTGTGCATTTAAAGTGTTTTTTTGATTGTATCTGCTTTATTTTCTGAAAAAAAAACAAAAAAATATACTTGTTTTCTCACCTTTCTAAGCTAGTATAGTCCAGTTTTCAGGTTAGTGCTGAATTCAGGGCTGTGTTACAAATCTATGTGTTTGCCCATGCCTTACTTGCATAGAAGGAAATTTCTCTGTTCACTGTGAGAGAGGGGAGCTTTGAGCAGCCTATCTGTCACTGGAGGAGTGGTTTCAGCCCAGAAATTAGTAGTTTATTGGCCATTTTGGGCTAATTTCTATCTCTTTCATTTCCCTGCTATAAAACCCACATTTGCAAGGTTTTGCTCGCCGGGCAGCTCCGGTTAGCTAGGGTATAACTATTCCCGGCTCCACAAAGTCTACTCTTCAATTTTTCCCTTGGAACTAGACAAACTTTCAACTTAAGCACTCAAACCATTCACTTTTCATACCAGCACTTGGTCAAAACTCATAGCAAGCACTAATAAACCTTAGCACTAGACCCCTCTATACTGTAGAGAAGGGCAAGGCTCTCTATTCGACCTTACCAGCCAATCAGTAAAACAGTTCACTGTACCTATCCAGGCATGTCCAAAGAGCAGTTTCAGGTGTACTCTCTGGTCCAACTGGTGAATCTGGGCATTTTGAGGCAATGTTATGATTGCCTCATGTACACAGACAACCCTCTACTCCTTCCACCAAACACTAATACATGCGAGAGATGCAATTATACAGCCAAATTGGAGGCTAAGCTCTCTCAACCCAAGACTGGACCAGGCAGTCAAGCGAAGAAGGGAATTACTTGCATCACACCACCAGTCTCACATAGACCTATGAAACCAGCACCTGCAAAAAACACACATAAATAAACGAAAATATACTCGGAAGCTCTAAATAAAAATCTGCAGAAGCAACAGAGACCTCCAAAGCAGACATCCAAGCAACCCCCCCCAACACAGACCATGAAATGCATGCTTCACAAAACCAGTGTGCCACACAATCACAGCCCTTAAGACAAAATAACATACCCAACACACTAGTAATAGGTGACTCTATAGTCAGGCACCCTGACATCCCACTCGCTAGGCTGAACAAGGAGAAGGTTACTGTTAGCTGCCTGTTGGGTGCCAGGATCCGCCACATAACACAAGCACTCAGGTCACTCCAGAGCAAGTACAAGTATGACTCTGTCATTGTCCATGTTGGTGTGAATTACCTGAGCCGTACCTCCCTGGACTACATGAAAAGAGACATGGAGGAGCTCTCTGATCATGTAGCCCAGGCCGGTATGACCCTAACCCTGAGTAGCATCCTACTCTCACCAAGAATGATACCACGGTATAGAGACAAAATTATCAATTTCAACAACTGGCTAAGCTTCTGATGTCATTCAAAGGGGATCCAGTGTCTGTCAGCCTGGGATGACATGCACGACAAGCCACGCTGCTTTGCTAGAGATGGCTTGCAGCTGTCACCCTTAGGCTTTCAAATACTGGCCAAGGCTCTTGCCACCCCCATAGTGCCTTTTCTAAGCAAGGCTCAAAAGACAAACCCACTGCTGTAACTAGCACAAGTAACAAAAAACTGAGGGTAATGCTACTCAATGCCAGAAGTCTAAACCTCAAAATGCACGCACTCGAGGCACTCCTCAGTATGGAGAAAATCGATATATGCGCAGTAACAGAAACCTGGTTTAAGGCTCCAGAGAGCACCCCAGCACTACCAGGCTATAACTCATACCATACATTTCGGCCACAAAACCTGGACCAAAATAGAAAAGGCAGGGGAGTATCCATATTCCTCAAGGATACCCACACCTCTAGGTTAGTGGCACAGCACGATGCTCCAGAGATCATCCACGTGCAACTAAAAATGGGCAAAACTGCTATTCAAATTACAGGTTGCTACAGATCACCCACCATGTCCCAGGACCCCTACTCCGCATTCCTGGAAACACTGGAAAACATAAAGGTCCTACCAAACACCCTGATAGTGGGTGATTTCAATTATCCAAACATTAACTGGGAGAACTACTCAAGTACAAACTCCCTTGCCCAACACTTCCTAGAATTTATAAACTCAAATGCCCTGGATCAACTCGTCAATACCCCCACCACAGGTGACAACATATTGGACCTAGTCATCACCAACATGTGTAATCGGTGTTCCACACTGGAGGTCAATCCCTCGCTGGTTAGATCTGACCATAAACTAATCACTCTGGATATCCACATTCCGCCATCACCCCCGGTCAAAAAAACCACTGTGAAAAACTTTTCAAAAGCAAACTTCACATTACTTAAGACAGAGGTGGGAAGTTTCAAAGCCCCCATGCTAAAGGATAACATTGTCCAAGCTGCAAAATCCTTTACTAATGCACTCTATGGGCACCTATAAAAATGCATGGATCATGCTATCCCAAACAAAACCAAGACTCACTCCTCCAAGAAAAGGAGACTAGTCTGGTGGACCCCTGCCATAAACAAGCTATACAATAGAAGGAGGAAACTAGGATAGAAAAGAGTAAAATCCCAAGAAGGGAAGACATCCCTGATCAGTATCAGCAAGAAACTACGTTCCCTCATAAAATCATCCAAGGCTAACTTCGAAAGAAAAATTGCCATGGACTCCAAAGATAACCACAAGACATTTTTTAGCTATGTCAAGAATCTAAGTGGCAATTCTCAGATCTGCTCAGAGTTAGTGCAGAATGGCACAAAATACACTGAACCGACCGATATAGCCAACATCCTGGCAGACAGGTTCAGTGCAAACTTCACCCCCCTCTCACCCCCAAAAGGGCCCATAACTATAGCAGAAGAATGTAGTTCCCCTAAAATCACAGACACTCAGGTTAAAACAGCCCTCTCCAAAGCCAAATACACAGCATCAATGGGACCGGATGGTGTCCCAGGCTGTGGCCTACATGAGCTCAAAGATGAACTAACCTCTCACCTAAACACACTGTTTAAACTCAGCCTCTCCACAGGCTACGTGGCCACAGAGTGGCACACAGCAATGGTTATTCCACTCCACAAAGTGGAGCCACAACGGACCCTGGGAACTATCGCCCGATAAGCCTGACTAGCTTGGTCTGCAAAGCTATGGAGCGCATCATCATGGATCTCATTAACAGAGACAATGGAAACCTCCAAATA
>NC_056741.1:1025696628-1025881628 GCF_019279795.1 Protopterus annectens | reverse complement strand
GGGGCAGAGTATCCATGCAGGGCCTGTTCTGTTCTTACAGACTTAATATCCAAATCATGATAAAAGGGCAGTACCATCTGTGAACCTTTTTTTTTACCTTTCTCACCTTCCTGATTTTGCCTGTGACCATCAATCCTAGGCTGAAGCTGAACCTGAGCATTTGTGATTAATGCCCTACTCTGGATAACAAATTAAATAAAATAAATAAATAAACATGCTTACATGATATACTTGAAGACTATTGTATATTTGCTGGTTAATAACTGTTTTGAATAGAATTACTAGTTGCCGTAACTGACCAGAATCAGGTTAAGTAGTGTTGTTGGGTCATTGATTTAAAGTACAATTCCAATGTAATCCGTTGAGGAAAACAAAATGATTTTTAAAGCTTCCTTTTGAAAGATGATGCAGTTTGGCTATTGCATGAAAGAATTAGTAAGATATGACTTTTTGCTGAGGTATACTCAGAAATCTGAAATGTATGGCTAAAATTGATGTGAAAACACTAAAGTCTGCCAAATGTAAAAGTAACTAATATATAAAAAAATAAATGTACATTTTAATCAGTAGTCCAGTTTTCTCTTTTTCTAGTACATCTAATCACCCTGATATAGTTTTGCCAACATTTTCCACTAAATGTGGCCTGCCTGTAGGTAGTTGGCATCACAAGACTTCATTCAAGTCATCCTGCCTGAAGTGGTCTGGATTTATTTCACAGAAAAACATGCCTCCATTAAATTGGGTCTATATTATATTATTGAATGTTCATTTGTCCAAAAACGTAAATATCGACCCGTAAATGTCGAAGTACTATAACAGCGAAATCTGAGAAGATCGAAAATCACAAAATCGAATAGCCATTGTTGTCCCAATTGATATCCCGTGCCTGTGTTAAACTAACTCCTTAACTTCTACTTAAAACAAACCTAAATAACTATTATCACACACCCGGAAAACATTTTAAAGCAACCTAGCTAAAATGTATCAGCAAATGGAATTCACACTAACAATAAAACAACTTCCTAAAATTGACTACTATCCCTAACCAGCATAACTACAACATAAAATCACATGTACACAGTTCACCTATTTCTGCTTTTGTGGGGGGACACAGCCCCCCACACTCCCCACTAATTAAATATACCAACTCCGAGATCGCACTACAGTGAGGAGAGTGGAATATGAAGTTTCAAACGACAACATCATAACCTTGTACTATTTTATTATAAATGTGACATATACATACATGCTACAAAAATATAGCTTTCCCGCACAGTCATCTTACAACTCCACACACTTATTTAGTAGCGAATTACTATCCCATAAACTAACTCTGACAAGATGCCGTACGGACGTGATATGTCAATAAATTACAGAAGGCCAACTATAACTTTTTGACAATGCTGATTTTGACATTTTCAGACTTCACTATTCTGACAGTTCGACATTTATGGGTCGATATTTACGTTTTTGAACAAATTAACGTTCAATAACATAATAGAGATTTTGTTCTAGATCTGTGAGAAGAGCTGTAACTGATGATGTAAGTGCTTTAAGTAATCTACAGACCAAAAACTACCAACATGACTTAATAATTTAAGTGAATTGTATGTTATGCCATGCATGGTATATTGTCAAATGAAATTAACTTCTTTATCTTTATTCCCAGATGGTTCATAAGCACTAAATAAAAACTAGGCTACAGCCTGACTTCTCAGAAGTAGAGTACTGGTCCTATAAGTGATGGTTGTTGAGTTCTAATCTTATTATAGTCCTGTTCATGCTTCTAATCCTGTAACTATAAACAAAGCTACCTGAGAGTGTAAAGGAAAAATATATGTTCATGTTATGTTATTGAATGTCAAGTTGGACCATGATTGTGAGGGATGGTGCTAAATACCAAAGTAATCGATAGCCAAACATTTAAAATGTCAATGGAATATTTCATTGAGAAACATGAGTGGGGTTGGAGGGGGTGAGACCGTGTGTGTGTGTGTGTGTGTGTGTGTGTGTGTGTGTGTGTGTGTGTGTGTGTGTGTGTGTGTGTGTGTGTGTGTGTGTGTCAGGGTCATGGATAGGTTTTGTATGTTTTTGTGCAAGTGTGTGTATTTTAGGGTTAGGGTCATGGTTAGGTAAGGAGAAAGATGTAGTGTTGTTAGTGTGTGTTTTTGTCTCTTAGTGTGCCTTGTGTAGTGGCAGGGTTATGGGAAGGCTTTTATTAAGGTAAGGTGTAGAGTTAGGGTTGGGGAAGGTGCAGCATTAGGGTAAGGGTTAATGCCCATTGCTAAGGTAGTGCAGGTGGATTATTCAGATGAATTTCAGGCTAGTACAATGGGGGGTTGTAGTGTGAAGATCAGGAGAAGAAATACTTTCTCAATCTGTTGTACTTTTGATATTTAGGTGTTTGGTCTTCTGAGTGTTCGAACTTCTTCTTTTCTTAAACACGACATTAAGAACATTCAATCATATAGAGGACAATCATATGTATATTATCTGTTATTTCAAACCCTACATCAAAGTATAAAATGATATGGCCCCATGTCTCCCATTTCTTGCTTTATTCAATGGCTCTGTTGATTTCTGAGCACTCATAAGTTGAAAGAGAAATATGTGAAGTAATGCTTTTACCATTCATCTAACCAGGAATCAGGAAGTCTGCAACAAAAGTCCTTGCATTCTTGTATCTCCATTTGCTTTTGGAAGTGCTGGAGTTCATTAAAGATTTCCTAATGCCATATTTATTCACATCCAAAACTTCTTTGCAGTATTTCCCCATGCATGTGCTACAGGCAGCATTTTGTGGCTTGTGCATTGCAGAATGCTGACTTGTGGTAATACCTTTCTCTGTGGGACATCCTGCATTCTTTCTAGCATTCTGTGTCACTTTCGGCCACATTTATGTAGTTGACTGGCTCTGAAGAACATTACTGGAAGCTTGCTGCTTTAAATAAAATGGTAACAAGTTGCCAGGATATGTACTCACCTGGTTTTCGGTCAGGTAGCTATATGTGTTGAGGTAAGAAAAAAGATAAGGTCTCCACATGGGTACTAGGATCTTGTGTTGATAGAAAACTGTAAAATAAAACAATAATTTGTGTAAGAAAGGAAACAAAGCATGTATGGAATTAAAACATTTTTGTCAGGGGGCAAAGCTACAGAAAGCATCTTCTGAGTGACTGACTCATGATAATAAATAAATAATAATTATTGCTGTGCTTTTATTGTTGATGGTTACCATTTGTACTGATCTATACAAATGTGTTTAATCAGCCAACTAGAGTTGAGATGGTATTTCTCCAGTATCCTTAATACTTGTACTGTTTGTTCTAGAGATAGACTTGCCCTGCCCTCCCATATTCAGGTTATATAAATAAATCCTGTACTAAGAAATACTAAATTTAGGGAACAGTTTCTTAAACAGGAAAACACATGCAAATGGGATAAAGCTTCCTAATTAACAACTCTTCCTACCTACTTCAAATACAGCCAGGAGTAATTTTAACAATGTTGTGTAAACACAGTGTTGACAACAGCTGCAGTAACCTACCCCAAACAGTCACATATGTATCTGTATTATGAATTAGCTGACATACCCAAGTCATATAAAACTAATTCACAGCCCATAATTTCTATCAACATGCTGCCAATCTCTGCTCTTCTCTATTCAACAGTCCCAAGTCTGGACAAAAAATATGGATACTATAAGAGAGTAAACAAATTCTCAGAGCATTCTATTAAATGATAATAAATGAAACAAAAGCTGGCAAAACAATTTTCAGCAGCTGTGGAATTTTCTCGCCCCCCGCCACTGTTGTGCAGTGCAAGCTTGGACTCTGTACAGATAGGTTTGGGCTTTGGGGGGGTGCTTGGCATCTCTTCCCCTGTAAAAAAAACTTATCTTAAAGGTCTGATGAAAGTTGTTTTGGCAGTTTTTTTTTAATTAACTGGCATTCAGTGAAAGCATTGTGCTTGATTAACATCATTCTAAAATTCTTAGTCATACTCGATAAGGTCACTGCTAACTGCTATCTAGCTATCTATCTATCTATATATATATATATATATATATATATATATATATATATATATATATATATATCTATATTACCATTAGCATGCCGCACACTGTGTGGTATTACACTATTCTGCATGCAGCATACTTTCCTGGCCCTTGCTTGACCACCTTGCAAACCAGCTGAATTCTTCAAACTATGAAGACTGAAATTATCTGGATCCATATTCATATTTTTTTCATTAGAATACTTAAACCTGCTCTCTAACATTCTATTGTGACATTTTTCAGTGCTTTCACTTAAAACATAACTTCCTACAGTGTTGCAAGTTTATCATTAATGCCTACATACTCATCTGTATTGCTGACAGTTTTGTAGCTACATATGAAGAGGTAAACTAAAGCTTGTGTTGTATTCAAGCACACAAAACACACATTGTAAAAAGTCACACTCTATTCTTGCCCTATATTTCATATAAACTTTACATTTGTAATAGCTGCACTGGGACATACATTGCAGAACAATAATGAAATATTGTATAACAGTATTCATTATGGACACACAGTTGTTTATGCTTTAGTTAAGGCAAACAGCCTAATTATATATGATTCTTCTTACAAAGTTCAACAATGACATGTCAATAAATTACTATAAACCAAGTGGTGTAATTTCATAAATTCGGTGGGAGATCCTTCACATTATTACAGCTTAATTGCCCAACTATTAGCAAAATTATACTGAAACTTCTACATAATGTCAGCAGAGCCAACAATGGCACATTTGCTATTTATACAAAGGAGTTCTAGACCCACATAGATAAGTACCTGGATCTAGTATGCCATATTATTACCAAGTGCATAGAGAAGTTTAAGAGCAAACCCAGTCTGGTGGTCTACCAGCTTAAATAAATTCTTTAACAAGAAAATTAAAAAAATCGTAAATGGTGTTCAAAAAAGAAACAAAATATCAGAGTTTGTTAAATCTACAGATTTACTATGCTTTTTTTTTTTACAAAAACCACAGTAAATCTGCAGAAAAATGCATCATGAATGGAAAATTAGGGTGTTCCCACTTTGTGGACATGACAATGACATCACAAAGTGGAAAGAAAGTGAGTGGGGTGTGGGTGGGGTTATAGAAGGGGTAAGAGATGTGGCCTAAGTCCAGTTTTAGCCTCAATGAAAGGTAGTAACACTATAATACAACCCTATACTCAGTAGGACTGTTGGGTTAAAGACTGAGCTATCAGGAAAGGCTTGAAGCAGCAACTTTTTACTTGATTTTATAAAGGCTCTTGTGGGATGATCTATACCTTGTGTTCTGTGCAATTATTTCATGCATCTTTACAGGTCAAATAACACTACTAATACCAGAACTTGGGAATTAAAACTCCAGTAGCACATAAGCTTGAGAATCTTGGGTCAGCCAAAAGATTGGAGTGGATTATCTGGATTGCTCATCTAATTCTGTGTTGTAGTCACTTGAAAAACTGAAAACAAAAACAAAAAACAGCTTGTGTGAGTTATAACTGGAGACTTTGGTAATTAACTCAGCCTCCCAGTATTTCATATTAATCTAGCAGTCAGCCGTCTTAGTCTTGGGACTGCTGTTAGATTAGAAACTTGAAAGCAAAGCATTTGGACTACATATACCATCCAGGGAAGTAGATCTATACTATAGTTATAGTTTTGCACTTATCTTATCTTTTAAATCAGTTTAATGTGTTGTGCTTTTTCTTTAACTGACATTAAATCTATTAATGTGAGGAATTGTTATAGTCTGCATTTTTATTTTTGGTTTCTGTGCTGGACCTAGGTGTTCTGACTGCACCATCATTTTATTGCAGTTGTACTAGCTCATTCTGAATTCGGTCCCCAGCTACCTACCCCATTTCTGTTGTGCTTTTATACTTGAAGGTCTTTGAGTTGCTTGCCCCTACTGTATATTTTGCCTTGGAAGCTCCTCCCAGTCTTTATCTCCCATATACCTGGCTCCCAGTCTTATCTCCTCTGCTCATCTTACTGGTTGCTGACAGAAGAAACTGGGAAGGCTCTTTCTTAGACTGTTAGCGTACTTTGAAATTGCCTTAAAGTGCATGGGTTCCTTACTGCTGTCTTATTTGCCTTTTAGTTGCCTTGTAATTATTTAGAGCTAGATGTTAGATTTGTTATGGTACCTTTTCACTTGTGGCTGACTAAAGTGTGTTTTTACATTAAGAAAACTGGGATTGCAATTCTAGTGGAGGTAGAAAGATAACCTGAACTGTCTGAGATGAGAAAAACACAAGGGAGCTTAATAGGACAATTACTTGTAGCTAGCTGGTACCTTTTCACTTCTGGCAAACCAAGTGTGTTTTTACATTAAGAAGACTGGAACTGTTGTTCTAGTGGCAGTAGTAAAGTAGGCTGATCAGTTCAAGTTGGGTAACACAGAGAAGCTTAAAGTGAGATTGTTTCATTTGCCAGGGGGCTTATTATGGACTTAATTGTTTGGTGTTAATCTGGACTTAAGAGCTACTTTTGTTGTGCTTTTACATTAAGAAGTTCCAGGATCATCAATCTTGTGGCAGACGGTGTTTACCTTGTCTGTCTGTGTTGAGAAGCATTCCAGGAGCTCAAAGTGTAGTCATTTATTAGTCAGAGGGTATGGGAGTTGGTTTTCATCTTTTTTATGTCTGCTATAAATTAGGTGCTTTATCATGGAACTGTTAACCCTGCAGTAGCATGCAGTTAGCAGTACCCTGTACAGTAGCAAACCCATAAAACTGATACGTAAGACTTTAACCTGTAGCACAAAGGTCTTGTGTGGAGATATGCTTATGGCAGTTATTTAGTGCATCAAACAGCACTAATATCAGACCACAGCACTATCTAACATCCAGCCTTAATCCTAGACACCACTCAGGTGACCCCTGTAAAATCAAGTCTGTAAAACATAATAGCCCAACCTTAATAAAGATCCTGATGACATGGATTTGCAATATCCTACTGTCTCTGTGGCCAGCTTGGTAGACATGGGCATCTTTAGACAATGTCGCAATATTTAATCCTTAAAGAAACTAACACAGTACGCAAGAGATATACATACATACATCACTTCCTTGGAGGCAAAAATCTCACAAGCAAGACTGTCAAGGACACGCACACACTACATCCTTCACACATACCACTCACCACACATGCACACAGACCATGTTATACTGAGGCACTTGAAACCTCTCCATACCACAATGATTTTCTAAGCCATCAAACGGCAACACTTATCCTTAGCAACCACTAAACCACACTCCAAAAGCAATACCACCACACATAAGCCTATACCCAATAAGCCCACAAGAACAAAGCCAGGCAAACACTTTACCTAGTACTCCTGTCATAGGAGATTCTACTATATGACACACAGGTGACCCACTCACCAGGCTGGACAAGGAGAAGACAACTGTTATTTGCCTATCTGGAGTAAGGATCCACAATATCTTGCATGTACTTAAGTCACAGCACCATAGGTATATAGTCAATGTGGGTGTAAATGACCTGAGATATACCTCACTGGACTATATGAAAACAAACATTATGGATATCTCTGAATATGTGTCACATATAGGTACATGCCTTTCACTGAACAGCATTATACTTTCCCCATATAGGTACATGCCTTTCACTGAACAGCATTATACTTTCACCAAGGATGACGCCACAGTATGAAAAGAAAATGATTGATTTTAATAACTGGTTTAGTTTCTGTTGTTACTCCAGGGGAATCCAATATCTATCAGCATGGGAGGACATGCTTAACAGACCATGTTGCTTTCCCAAGGGTGGTCTGCACATGTCCCACTGGGCTTTCGTATATCGGCTAAAATGTCATCCACTCTCTTAAAGCCTTTTTTAGGGCAATGTCTAATGGCAAAACTATCAAAATAGCAAGAAAACCCTCAACATGACCTTAAAATGTTACTTCTCAATGCTTAAAGTCTAAACAAGAAACTCCACACTCTACAAGCTCTCCAAACTCTAGAGAATGTAGACATCTCTGGAGTTACCGAGACTTGGTTTGAACCTGCAGAAAGTATTCTGGAAGTGAAAAGCTCTAGTGCCTTCCACACATTTAGACCAACACCAGCAGACAGGAGCTAAAGATTATGCCCTGGAGTTCATCCACTTACAAGTCTCCATTGACAAGGTTCCTTACCATGTCCTGACCAGCTACAGGTTGCCCTATATAACTCATGAAGCTCACAACTCTTACCTAGACCTACTAGAGGTACTCACCATCCAACCAAATACTTTATGCATTGGAGACTTTAACTACCACTTCATACAGGGGGAAGCATATACTGCCTTTAACTCACAGGAATAATGTTTCCTGGATTTTTATCAATACAAACACCCTGGAGTGCACTCTTAAACCAGACTATGTAACATATTGAACCTAGTACTTTTCAACATGGAAGAGCATTGCACCCTCCTGTGTCACATCCTCATTGGTGAGGTTGGACCACAAAGTGTCCCAAACATATTGAACCTAGAACTCTTCAACATGGAAGAGCATTGCACCCCCCTGTGTCACATCCTCATTGGTGAGGTTGGACCACAAAGTGTCCCACAAAATAAAAATCAACCTGGAAAACCCAACTAAACCTGCAATAATCAGGAGCTATTCTAAACACAACTACATCCTATTAAGCAACAGTTTGTCAAAATTCATGGCTCCCCACAAATCTGGAGAACACAGCTACCTATGCAAAATTATTTACAGAAACCCTGTACAAACATGTAAATGGCTGCATTGAAGCTGTCATGCCTACCAGAAATAAGCCCAGATCTAACACCAAAAGCAAACTCCACTGGTGGAATCATTACTTTAACAGGGTATATAACAAAAGATCAAAAGTCATGAGCAAATCACTAAGAGCAACGTTCAAAGAGATAAGAGCTCCCTAATTCAACTAAACAAGAAGCTAAGAGGTCTAATAAAGGCCAACAAAGCCAAGTACAAGGTCAGTATAGCCTCCCAGGCTAAGGACAATCACTAAGCCTTCTTCAGCTATGTCAGGAATCTTAAAGGTAACACTCAGCAGTGAGAAAAACTGGTTGTAGAAGGCACAATCTTCACTGACCAGAGTGACATACTGAATCTTCTTCTTCTTCTTTTGGCTTTTCCCGGTTAGGGTTCGCCACAGTGGAACTCTGGTCTGCTCATGATTGGCAGTGGATTTTACAGTACCGAGTTGCCAGCCCGACGCCCAACCTTCAACGAAGGCGTGCCCATTCATGCTTGCACCTACCTGCATATCTTTAACATCACTTGACCATGGGGAGGACATGCAGACTCCACACAGAAGGTGCTCTAGCCAAGAATCGAATGGGAGAACCTCTTGCTGTGAGGCAACAATGCTAACCGTTGCACTTACTGGCTGATAATTTTAGCGCTACCTTCACCCCCCCCATTCCCCCCCTGTGAAATCCTTTCTACCATGTTCCCTCCCAACTATCAACAGGGAGCACATCCTGGTTGTGGGGTGCTGACTAAGACCAAAAACACTGCTTCTGTGGGTTCTGACAACACCACTGGGTGCCTCCTAAATAGCCTAAAACAAGACCTAGCAGGATTACTTGAGGCACTCTTCAGCTACAACCTCAAAATAGTTTACATGCCAGGTGAGTGTAGAGCTGCAATGGTCATACCTCTTCATAAGGGTGGACCATCAACCGACCCCAGGAACTACAGACTTGTCAGTCTGACAGTCTAATATGCAAAGCCATGGAACAAATTATTATGGAAATGATCAGCAGGGACAATGACAACATATAGACACTGGACCCATCCCAGTTTGGTTTTGTTAAGTGAAGGTCTTGCCTACTGAACCTAGAAGACTTATTTGAGAGGGTCACCAAGGCTATGGATGAAGGGAAAACATTGCATACCACCTACCTTAACCTGGCCAAGGCATTTGCTACAATACCCTACTCGTATATTGTTGACAAACTTTCAGAACTAGGCACAAATTTCTACATAACTCCCTGGATTTCTGCCTGGCTCACAGATAGGTCCCAAGAAGTCAGGATAGCTGAGACCAGCTCCACCAGGAGACGTCACCAGCAAACCACCCCAGGGCTCTGTATTATACCTGCTCCTGTTTGGAATCTACTTCACAGAAGTAAAGGCTAATGTCAAAGGTCTGTAGCTCACCAAGTTCACAGATGACTGTAAATTGGGAACTGTCATAGATTTCCCCATGGCAGCAACATCTTACAAGAGGGTCTAATAAAAACTAATGACTGATGACAAATCCATGTATTAAAACTCAATATGAAGAAATGCATTATAGTACCCTTTGGGAAATTGTCAACCAAAGCTATTTACTCCATTGATAAAACATCCCCAAGAGTTGACTTGATATTTAGGGATCTGAGAACATATGTAGACAGTAATCTGGCCTTTGACTAACATGTAGCCAAAATAGTAAGAAAATCATTCTATGTTGCCCAACTCATAAACAAGGGTATGGCATGCACATCCAAGGAAGTTACAGTACCACTCCACTCAGCCCTTATCAAACCTATAACTGAGTTTTGGCATGCGCTTAATCAGGCGCTTGCAACAGTTGGAACGCCCTCAGAGGTTCTTCGCCACAAGAATCCAGGGTATGAATACCCTGTCCTACACATATTGCCTCAAGGCCCTCTCTCTTTTCTCAGTCTCCTACAGGTTACTGAGTGGTGATCTATGCCTCACATATAAGGTATCCTGAGATCCAGTTCTGATGGATCTCTTGCACATATGAAAAGAAACAGCACCAGAAGCATTAAATCCAAAAACCTGAACTTTGGCTGTGACATAAACAGAACATGCTGAAGAGACAGATGTGTGTTTCAAAGGATCTCCAGACTATGGAATAAGCTCCCCATGTATGTGAAGCGGAATTCATCTTTATCCCTATTCATATGAAACCTTGATCATTGGATGGGAAATTGCAAATTCACCCCCAATCTGGTTCACATGTCTCAGATGGACAGTGGTCAACTTTAAGTAAATTAATCCCCAACTAACATACCCTCCCCCCACATAACCCTTATCTACTTCTATAAAGGTATCCAAGGAACTTGGGGACAAAACTGGTTTGGGTTTGCACAGCTAGGCTTGTACAGACTCTGGTGGTTATTAGTCTAGTATAAACCTATGAACCCACAAACATAAAGAAAAAAAATACCAAATGCCTAACACACTTCTGGAACAGATTTCCCCTGCTAGTTAAACAAAATGACATTGTAATGTCCTTGAGTAAATGTGGATGATTGAACGGGTGCCCATACATTTACTCCAGGACTGCCTTCTTTGCCCTTGTTGAGAAGGGTATACAGCATAAGGGTGAGAACTGGAAAGGTGTAACTGGTCATGCGACTCTGTTGCCTTGTATTTCCTATGACCACATCTTTTGCTTAAAGGTCTTTAAGCAACGTCTGTTGCTTAAAGGTATCTAGTGGATCAACCCTCACACCCACTTAAGAAATGCTGATATAAATGAATAAAATGGCAATTTACATGCAGACTACAATGCAAATTATGCATTGTAGCCCCAGTATCTCATTAAATGCATGCAATAACTAGGCATACTTATCTCCTGCATGGAGAAAAGTGATAATGTTTGCTATGTTTAGTTTTATGTCATCCAGAGATTGTTCCAGTATGCATCTGACGTTAAATGTGATACCTATCTAAGAGTCACTATGCCCTTGAAGGCAGCATGTACACTCATATGATAATCATGGTTTTTTGGGTTATATGACATTCACAACCATTCCGTGGTTTCATCATTACAAAGTACACTAGATAAATCATGACACAGCATGTCACCCATTCTAGCTTGTGTGATTGCATTCATCCTGTATTTGTCATGGATTTCTGATGACACAAGTTTATGACACAGCAGTAATTTTCAACAGCACCTCATTTGCCTCTTATAATCTTTGGTGTGGCAATTTTACCATAGCACCATTCACAAGTGCTAGAGGAATATAAACACCATTTGTCTTGGCTTATTGCCAATCACAGTTTTCACACATTTCCTCTGTCTAACAGCATAAGTACTTCATTTCTATTTGTATGATTCAGATATACAATTAAAATAGCCTGTTGTTTACTTGTCTCTGAATCATGTTTGTACTTCAGTGTATGTGTTGCTGTATATACATGCATCTGCAGTTTAACTGTTTACATCACATGGGTAGTTTTCTGTGGTCCCCTATAATTTTCATAGGTATGATGTTCCATCTTCGCTGAGCTGCAAGCTGGTGATGCATTTCATTTTTTGAGGATACAGTGCTAACACATCTTGACACATTTTTTTTTTGCCCACTCTGTAACCATTCACCTCATTTTTCTTTCTGTCTTGTCAGACTGTTTTCCCATAGCTGGGTAAGGTTACTCAGTCCCAGAAATGTCACCCTTGATTATATGACTGAAAAAAATTCAGCATGTTTTGATCAAATCACTGAAAACTGTACAGTCCTTCATTTGCCTTTTCAAATGCATAATTTAAGCTAAAATCTTCCTATTTTGTTAGACGTATTATACATGCACACACACACACACACACACACACACTGTATATACTCTCATATGGCTGTTTCTTCTAACATAAGGACGATGTAATGTAAAAAAAAAATCCTAAAATTCAGCTTTTCACGTTTCAAGAATGCAGCTTGATTCTCTGTATGTGTTCATTTCAGTCAAAAAATGTATGTGCATAATTGTGATTCTTACAAAACTGCATGTAAACAATGTCATATTCATCCTGTGTGCACCTATAACCAGTCTATCAATAAATTCTTATTACTTAAAAACAGCTCTATATTTTACATAGCTGGGCTTTTTGTCAGATGTGTCCATTATGGATAAGCCTATTAACCAGGCCAAACTTTAAAGAATTGAAATAAATGGCACTATGCAGCCCAAGAAAACCTGCGTATTTCACACTGACCATCAACAATGCACATTCACTGATTGGCTTCTTTACTAGCAGTGCTGATGTAATTTTCATGGTATGAAGACAGAGCGGCTGATATCAACCCTGTGGAAGACAAGAGTGTATCTACCAAATTAACCATGTGTCAGACAGCAGTCATCTCACAATAGTTAGAAAAATCTATACGACAAGTCAATGGTTAAAAAAAAAATAAAAAAAATCTGTAACCATCTCAAATTAAAGCACATGAATAAAATTGTCAGTGGTGAAGTTCTGAGCTTGTTACACAGGGAAGTCTACTAGACTCATTTGGATTAGTCTTTTCAGCAAGATATGGTTCCCATTTACCAGTAAAATTTTAGTTATGATTGACCATGACAAGCAATGAATGCATCACCTCTAGGAAAAAAGTGTGACTATCTCTGCAATGTTTATTTTTCCACTGAATTTCAATGCACTAACAGGGTTAAGAAAGACTTGGTGTTATTCCTTAAGTGATATAGTCATCAGGAGAATAATAATCCTAGACAAAAAATATACCACAGTTCTTTTTGTGAAAAGATAAGGTAACACTGGTACTAACAGTATCACAGTGTAGTTTTATATTATTTTTCATTCATCATTAATATAATATGTACTCAAGTCTGAACATACATGTGTGGTCTATGTATCAAATGACAAACCACTGGCCACTTTGAATCATTCATTTTAATTTAACATACACATGAATCAAGATTTCTGAGGAAAAAGATTCAATATACTTTGTCACTTTTCCAAAATAAAATACTCAGCCTTCTAAGAACATTAGCAATAATTATGACATGCTGATAAAGCAACATCAAGTTAAAAAAGAGACAAAAAAATCATGCTTACATACCTAGACACTATGACTTATTATAAGCAGCAGACAAATGATATCATACCGTGTCATACACACCCATACTGACACAGAAAAGGATATTGTATTGGGTTAAAAGTCTGAATTGATATGTTAGCATATATTTAAGCAATAACCCATGCCTGGATGTGGGTAATGTTGGATTTACCCATGGTTGGTGTGATTTGGTCACGAGGGCGAAGACCATGTGGCCAAACAAAGACAACTGTAGGTAAATCCAGCATTACCCACACCAAGAAGTGGATTATTGCTATTATACAATGACATTATTTAAGAAACAAAATACCTACTTTTCTTAAATAATGGCATTGTATAATGCGTCCGTGCTGCCCTTCCGCAGCTGTCCGGTATCCTGGAGCAGTTCTGATATACTGCGCATGCGTATGCTTATGCAGTACATTAGAGCTGTGTGTAGAGGAAGCAATGGAGAAAGGAAGATCTCTGTTGCTTTTTTAAAGTTGTCTCGCTATGTTAAATGAGTTTAACATAGCGAGACAGCTTTAAAAAAAAACAACGGAGAAAGGAAGATCTCTGTTTCTTTTTTTTAAGATATCTCACTATGTTAAACTTGTTTAACATACCGAGATTACAGCAACAGAGCTCTTCAGTTCTCCATGGCTGCCTAACACAAAAAAAAGTAAAGACCTATACTAATGGAAAAAGTCCGAGCGACCAGACCTTTTTCCATTAGTATAAGTCTAATTTACAATGGGCATGCTGACCAATCAGCAAGCATATTTTGGAATATTAATGGGAGGGTCATTGTATAATTTCTATTTTACAATGACTGGCCATTAACAATCCAAAAGGAGCACGCTGATAGTTAAGCCCAACTAGTGTGCCATTGTAAATCGAGAATATACCAATGATAAAAATCTGGCAGCTGAAGTATCATTGACTGGCTGGACTTTTTTTCTATTAAGCAAATCATAGTTTTTTTTGTCTGCAAAGATGCAGGCATGGAATAAAAACATTTTGTTTTGCACTTTATCCCCATTTATCCTACATAGTACTGTAAAATGCCATGCATAGGGACATCAAAAGAGAGGAAGTGTGCTGCACTGTTGAGCCATTAACAGTTATTTCCATTGCCTAGAGATTGTCTCATGATCACAATTTTTTTTGTCTAAAATACACTTTCAAGAGGTACATATGAGACCACAGAAAATACAAGGAAATTCAGTTACATTCTGCAAACGAAAACACACCTGCTTTTTCTTGTATTTTCCTGTCTCTCTTGTGCCTCTAAACTGTCAGGAGGTTACACTTTTTTTTTCCTTTCAAAAAAATTAGTAATGGAGATTGTCCTTTCTCTGTTGCTTACTTACTAAACCAGCGATGTACTGCATAAGCCTGGGAATGCAAATCCAATATGCATGCGCAGTAGTTTATCAAAGAGCAGAATCAGAAAACAACGTGGAAGAACACCAAGGTACCATTATACAGAGACATTATTTAAGAAAAGTAGGTAATTATTTTCTAAAATAATGTCATTGTATAATAGCAATAACCAACTCCTGGGTGTGGTATATTGAAGATTTACCCATGATTGGCTTTGTTTAATCACTTGGGCTTCGCCCTCGTGATTAAACCACACTAACTGGGGTTAAATCTTCAATATATCACACCCACATCATCGGTTATTGCTATAATCAATGTGTAGACAATGATGACTAGCAGGGCTGGAGCTTTGGTGAATAAGAGACCGTCTCACACTACTGAATAGCCTGGTAGAATATCGACTCTGAAATTTAGTACTGAAAAACTACTTTGTAAATAATTTTGGCAAATAGTTCTTCGGCCTATCAGGAATCTTACAGGATGAAAACAACTGGCAGACTCTAGTTCTAGTTCATCCACAAAGGTTATAGTTTCACCACAAAACAGTGCATACATATGTATATGTACGCATGTGCATCTGTATACGTGTGTGTGTGTGCGCATGTGTATGGGGGGGGTGAGACGTTACCAGAAAATGTCCATAAAGTAAGATGTACAAGTGTTCACAGATTTGCTCATTTGTTTTCTGACACATGCTTTGCCCTATTCAGCTGTTCAATAGAGCTGGAGTCCATTGTAGCAACAATGGGTGCAAGGCTGAGAAATAAAGCTGGATGAAATGCCTATCTACTGATACAAATGCACACACACACACACACACACACACACACACACACACACACACACACACACACACACACACACACACACACCCACACACACACACACACACACCAGATTACTTTCAATTCTCACATCTGCAAATTTTGGGGATATTGCAGGAGACAAGAGACATTGGCTAAAACCTACATATAAATAGGAAGGACACAGAGTTTCAATACCCTGAGAAATGATACAGTGAACCAATGAGCCAGCAATGCTGGCTGTTGTTCCACTGTGCAGCCAGGTCTATATTAGAACATCTAAGTTTTAAAACTTCGAATGTTCTAATATCGACCCATTTTAATTGAACGCTAAAAATAGCGAAGCTGCAGAACACGGAATTCTTTCCTAGGGAAAAAATTTGGTTGGCCAGCACTGTGGCTTCGCTATTTTCAGCACTGTGGTGGAGATTTACGGGTCGGGTTCAGGTAAGTGTGCGATTGTGTGGTTGTTAGGATTAGGGCACTGGTTAGGTGAGTTAGGGTTAGGGCACAGGTTAGGTGAGTTAGGGTTAGGGCGCGGGTTAGGTGAATTAGGTTTAGGGGTGGGATAAGTGAGTTAGGGTTAGGGCGCAGGTTAGGTGAGTGCGCAATAGTGACAGACCTTAGGGTTAGGGTTTGGGTTAAGGTAAGTGGATAGATAGTAGTGTATGTATAGTTTAGTGTAGGGTTAGTTGTAGGATTATAAGTGTATGTGTGTGTGTATTGATGATTTTTAGGTGTGCTTGTGTTGTGTGTATGTGTTTTGGAATAGCAAATTTTTTCCCAAGGAAAAAATTTGCTGTTCTAAATGTTTGATATTATGTGGTTTAGATATTTTAGGTTCAATGAAATAGCATTCGCTATTTTCATCTTTTGATAATGTGATATAAACGCGTGCAGCCATATGCTTCAGAAGTGTACTTCAAGAATTTATCCTTTGATATGTCTGCTTAACCAAGCTCTCCATTTATTTGGATGGGACATTTTCTCAATCTTCGCTGCTTTTCTGTATTGCTATGATAGTTCTATTTACTTAATTTTCAGACCTGCTTGACTGTTAAGGGTAAAATATTAATTGAAGTATACAGAAATTATATTTTCTGCTGAATTTCACTGTCAGTATGCAGTTTTTCCTACATTCTGTAAGCAGCAGCCATTTTCACATTGTGAGGCAAAGTGATTTCCCTGTCTAGGCAATTAGAAGCTGACATTAACTTATGTGTACTCTAAACTTTCCCTTCCAGACTCTGGAAATGGAGTCATTGCAAGCAATATAGAGCTACGGCAGGCATGTGGAGATGACTCCATTTTATGCCTACCTAGGTAATGACTTGATTCAGGGGTCATGATGTGGGTGGACGTTAGTAAATTTGCTGACACTGCACCTTGCAGGAAGGGGAAATTTAGATGGACTAGGGCTGAAATGATAAAGGTTAGCTGGAATTTGAATGAAAATGAGCACAGAACATAACAGGGCAGAGTGATATGATAAAGTGTGTAACATAGCAGTGCTGATATAATCGTTCCTTATTATATTTCTTTTGGGATATAGCAGATAAACATCCACTGTTGGAGAACTGAGTGCTAACTTTCAGACAGTGCAATTTAATTGCTGTTATGCCTATTAAAAACCACTTAGTATAAAGCATTAAAACAATTATGAGGAAAACATGAAGACTTTTTTTACATGCCTGGAATCCCAATTATAGTGATTATGTTATAATTAACGGGTCCATAAGAAGTTTTGCAGAAAGCATTTATTGACAAGGTGGGTATACAGGGGGTTAGTTATAAGAAAAGAAAGGAGAAATAAGGGCAATTTTATATCAGAACCAAGACATGGGGCTATCTTTTAGGCTGAGAGGGCTCTGAATTGATTATAAAGAAATGCTAACTAGACAAAAAAGGAACAGAAGGAAACAGTGGCATGACTGGTAAATGAAAACCGTTGCATGGTTTAGTAGAAACATCAGGAAATTATTTTTTCAGCATGATAGAGATATTGAAATTTCTGCTCAACTGAACAGCAGAGTGCCAAACTAATGAGCTTTTTGAGAGGGAGTATATTATCTGAAAAACAATGGCTGAAGGAGCTGGCTGCAACACTGCATAGATTTATTGGATCTAAGCAAAACTTGTGAATTCATGTATGCTTGAAATAGTGTTTATTTTATTCCAAATAACATTAATGTAAATGAGTTATTGTACTAATATCCATCTGCATTCCTCCTTTGTGCATGCCCTTTATCATTCTTTTTATCTACGAAAAATGTCACAGCAGCCTTATTCCTGTATACTGCAGTTAAATACAGCTGTGTTTGTAGTTGCATTCTTTCCTATTTACCTCCCCCTCCATCAACACCATGAGAGAAGTGCACATCAGTCACAGAGACAGCAATCAGCTAGAGTTGTGAGCAGCCTCCTTTCTCCATTGTTTTTCTATCTTTCTCTGTATCTCACCAATGACTTTAACTAAGCATAATATATTTGCTTCACCTACACAGAGATAGACTTTGGTACTTGTACCTGTGATGTTATGCATCTTAATGTAGATCCCTGGGGGTTCTCCAGGTTATAGTACTGCAGTAAGCCAAAACAATTGACTTCAACAATTGGCTAAGCTTTTGGTGTCATTCAAAGGGGATCCAGTATCTGTCTGCTTGGGACAACATGATCGACAGACCATGATGCTTTGCCAGAGATAGTCTGCACCTGTCGCCCCCGGATTCCGGTTACTGGCTAAGGCTCTTGCCACCCCTATAGTGCCTTTTTTAGGCAAAGTTCAAAGGACAAAACCACCACCGTAACAGGTACAAGCATGCAAATTCTGAAGGTAATGCTACTCAGTGCTAGAAGTTTAAACCTCAAAATACGCTCTCTCGAGGCACTCCTAAAAATGGAGAACATTGATATCTGTGCAGTAACTGAGACCTGGTTCAAGGCTCCAGAGAGCACCCCTGCAATACCAGGCTACAACACTTACCACACTTTTCAGCCACCAAACCAGGACCGAAACACTAAAGGTGGAGGAGTGTCCATATTTACCAAGGATATTCACACCACCAGGCTAGTTGCCCAATACAATGCATCTGAAATTCTCCAGGTGCAACTAACACTAGGGAAGACTGCAATCCAAAATGTAGCTTGCTACATATCCCCCACCATGCCCCAAGATTCTCACTACACCTTTCTAAACATACTGGAAAATATTAAGATAGAACCAAATACCCTAATACTGGGTGATTTCAACTACCCTGCCATTAACTGGGAAAACTACTTGTGTACCAACACCTTTGTCCAACGGTTCTTGGAATTCATAAATTCCAATGCCCTGGATCAACTAATCCATAGTCCCACCAGGGGCTCCAATATCCTAGACCTGGTCATTACCAACATGGGAAATCGATGCTTCACACCTATGGTCACCCCCTTGTTGGTCAGGTCTGACCATAAGCTAATCACCCTTAACATCCACATCCCACCCCCACGCTCCAGTAAGGAAATCTCCATAAACTTCTCCACAGCCAACTTCATGCTACTCAAGTCAGAAGTGACAAACTTCTCGACACCCATGCAGATGGGAACTGAAAGTTTGACTGCTGAATCCTACACTAAGGCACTGTATGAGCACATCCACTCATGCATGAATCGTGCCATCCCAAATAGAACCAAGATGCTCTCCTCCAAAAAAAGGAAGCCAATTTGGTGGTCCCCTGCCGTAAACAAATTTTACAACAAAAGGAAGAAACTGTTGCAGAAAAGAGGAAAATCCCAGGATGCAAAAAACTCCCTTACCAGCCTCAGTAAAAAGCTGAGATCCCTCATAAAATTCTCCAAAGCTAGTTACGAAAATAAAATTGCCAAAGATTCCAAAGACAACCACAAGGCATTCTGTAACTATGTCAAGAATCTAAATGGAAATGCTCAGATCTGCTCTGAGCTACAACAGAATGGCATTAAATATACTGATCCCAAGGATATTGCCAGTATCCTGGCAGATCAATTCAGTGCCAACTTCACCCCTCTCTCACCCCCTAAATGGTCCATCTCGATACCGGAAGATTACCAAATTCCAGTAATAATGGCCACACAGGTAAAAAACGCACTCTCCAAAGCTAAGAATACAGCATCCATGGGACCAGATGACATCTTGGGTTGTGTACTACATGAACTACAAAATGAACTGGCATCTCACCTAATTGTCATGTTTAATCATAGCCTCACCTCAGGCTTCGTGCCCACTGAGTGGCGCACAGCTGCAGTTATCCCACTCCACAAGGGGGATTCACCTTGGATCCTGGGAACTACCACCCCATCAGTCTGACGAGCCTGATCTGCAAGGCCATGGAACGTATTATCATGGAACTTATAAACAAAGACACTGGCAACCTTCAAACACTGGACCCCATCCAGTTAGGGTTTGTGAAGGGCCGATCTTGTCTCCTGAACCTGATTGAGTTCTTTGAATCAGTCTCCGGAGCCATGGACGAGGGTAAGGCAGTCCACACAGCCTATCAGGACCTTGCCAAGGCCTTTGACACCATCCCCCACTCTGGAATCATAGATAGACTTACTAAGCTCGGCATTAATCCCTACGTCACTCGATGGGTTGCCAACTGGGTTACTGACAGAACACACACTGTAAAAGTAGCCGACTCCAAATCCATCTCCAGACAAGTGACAAGTGGAGGACCTCAGGATTCAGTCCTGCGACTGCTCTTGTCTGGCATCTACTTCTTTGAAGTACAGGCCAACACTAAGGGACTCTGGCTAACAAAGTTCACAGATGACTGCAAACTGGGAGCCATTACTGAATCCCCAAATGATGTGGATACTCTACAAAAGGGCCTTACAGAAGCAGATGCTTGGTGCCAGAGCCATGGGCTCAAGCTCAACGCCAAGAAATGTATAGTTATCCCCTTTGGGAAAAAACATGTACCTGTGAATTACCACATAGGTGGCAGTACACTAAGCACTGAAAGTGTGATAAGAGACTTATGGACACAGGTGAACAGTGGTCCCACCTTCGATAACCACATCGCCACAACAGTCAGGAAATCCTTCTATATGGCACACCTCATCACTAAGGGCTTTTCATCCAGAAAAAAGGAGGTCATTGTCCCACTGTACTCATCCCTTATTAGACCCATTATAGAATACAATGCCCTGTTTGGTATGTACCTCTCAAGACATCTGCAACAACTGGAAAGGCCGCAGAAATACCTCACTAAAAGAATCACAGGCCTAAAGCAGATGCCCTATGCTGACCGCCTTAAAAAACTCCAGCTATACTCTGTCACATATCATCTACTCAGAGGCGATCTCTGCTTAACATACAAGGCCATGTCAAACCCAGAGCTGTTGGACATGCTACACTTAAAGAAATCCCAATCCCTCAGAACCACACGCTCCAGAGATCTAAACCTTGTCATCACAATAAACAACACATGCTGGAGGGATAGGTTCCTTACCCAGAGACTCCCCAGACTCTGGAATAGACAGCCCATACATGTCAAGCAGAGCGCCTCTTTGGCCCTCTTCAAAATGAACCTTGACGATTGGATAGGAGAAAGGAAATTCATCCCGGGGATCATGTCAGTTGCCCTGCTAGACAGCGGTCCAGGGATGTAAATAGTGTGGTAAGAAATAGCCAGACAATTGTTATGGCTAGGCTTGTATAGGCCCTAGGGCCGATAGCCTAGTACCAACCTATGAACCTATGACCAGAGCCTGGGAGCCACATATTCACCCCTCCAACCTAGCAAGCAGTATATATAACCTAGAATACTGACTTAGTAATGCTACAGATAGCTGCAGCCTCCTGCACTAATAGAATGGTTCATGCTTTATATTTTGACCATTTACATAAATCATATAAATTAATGATGCAGAAGGAAGTACTCATTATTTACAATTCTGTAGTAAAATAATTCCACTAAAAGTTTACTCTGACATACAATTTCATTGTTTCAAACACACTTTGAGAAAGGGGGAATATGAAAAAGCATAAGTGAAGCAGTGAGCATTGTTTACGCTTTTACTGGTAAAACTTGCTTGTGCGTGCGTGTGTGTGTGTGTGTGTGTTTTATATATAGAATAGGTCAAATTCCTAAGACAGGGTACAATTAGAGTTCGTGAAATTAGTATTGCTAGCCAAGAGTGCTCTTTTCAGCACCCACAGCACACCCAGAATTGCCTCTTCTGCAGTTGATGTGGGGTTACATGTATTAGTAGTATATTTAAGTATAATTGTAAATTATTTTTTATTAGCCATGTTACTCCTGCTACTATTCGAACTGTCAAGGTATCTTTCTTCCACGTTTTCTCATTTTTGCTTGCAAATCTTTGTATTTTATGACTTTATTTTCCTGGATGTAAGACACTAATTGCTGAGCATAGCTATTTCTATAATCAGCGCTACTGCTTTTTTTCATAAACAGCTATATGTGGTTTTCTTGCATCTATTTTTTTAAACTGCTGGTAATGGTTGGTCCCACGTGATATAAAATTTATCGTTTCCTATAGTGCTTTTTGGTTCATGTTTCCAATGCTTTTCAGCTACTTCTATATTACAGTGTTTGCATAATCTGCAGTGCAACAGTCTTCTACGAGTGTGTGTGTGCATGTGTGTGTGTGTGCGTGTGTGTGTATGTGTGTGTGTGTGTGTGTGTGTGTGTGTGTGTGTGCGTGTGTGCATGTGTGTGTTTGTGTGTGTGTGTGTGTGTGCAAGCGTGCATGAGCGTGTGTGTGTGTGTGTGTGTACGCAATCATGCACGAGCATGCGTGTGTGTCTGTGCGCATGCGCACGTGCGTGTGTGTCTGTGTGTGTGCAAGCGTGCACGAGCATGTGTGTGTGTGTTTATGTTTGTGTGTGTGTGTGTGTGTGTGTGTGTGTGTGTTCAAGCATGCACGAGTGTGTGTGTGTGTGTGTGTGTGTGTGTGTGTGTGTGTGTGTGTGTGCATGTGTAGCCCACTGTCTTGGGCCACCATTGATAGACTTTCTTCTTTTGATTTCAGTTAACCTCATCTTTTCAGTTTCACTGTCAAATCTGAGGTCATTCCAGAAATTCTCTACACTTGCCACTATAGTTGGTCCTTTTCATTATATTACTTCATTTTTTAGCACTTTCAATTTCTGCTGATTTTCATCTACATCTGATTTGATTTCCATTCCCACTTTGTTCTGAAATGCTTCTGCTCAGCTAAGCAGACATGTTATCTTAGACTTCCCTACTGCATGCTTTAGAACTTTTTCTTTTGGCTCTGATCAGGTCAGCAAATATGTATACAGTCCCAGATCTTTACACTTAGTTTTCAGGATGCCCATACCAACTTCACAGCAAAGGCTATATAATCTCCGTATGCAATGTTTTTATATGTCATTTGATAAGCATGAACAATTTTTCTCCTTGTCTTGCCCATCTGATTCAATACTTTTTTGTGACAGTCAATCATACCAAAACTGTGAGTTATAATTCAAAGAAAATTTGATTTATAGCTTGGAGTTTATTCATAAATGTCAAGGCAGTTTTCAATACCTGCTGTAGTCTTTGAAATATTCCTTACTGAGCATTGTTCTCCTTTGCTCATGTTTTATTGCCAGACCTACCTATTTCCAAATATACATGTTCCCATTCCTGTTTAAGCTCCATTATATCTCATCCTTGTCTAAGGTTGGCATTTTCTTGGTTCTGCAGCTTTCCTTTAATAAATGTTGGCTTTGCATATTTGTCAAAACCAAATGTCATTCTTATATCATCTAAGGACATTTTAACCATTCATAGTTGTGTTTTCAGATCCTCATGTGATCAACTATACAATTGTAAAACATCCATGAAAAGTAGATGAGATCCTACAAATAAAGTGGTTTGTCACATAGTGACTGCAATGTAACTATCAGTGAAGGGTCTATCTTATACTTATTCAATTATCAATAAATGTGGAAAGCTGTTGAATCATTTTTTGTAATCTATTCATGCCATACTTAGATTATTCCCTTTTTTACAGCTCTGTCTATGGTTTGTTTAACAATAGATGATCCTTTTTCCCTGATGACATTCTTTTACTACCTTTTTGTTATTTTGCTATTACAGTTTTTTTTCCTTGACTGCTATAAACATCAGCTCCAGTACATAATTTATATATATTGCTGGAAGACAGTTAATTGGTCTACAGTTCTTAGTATGGTTTGCAGGTTTACTCTTAAAGGAGTATCATCTTTCCTGTTGTTAATCAGCTTGGTGCCTGTTCTGAATGTGTGTACTGCTAATTCTTATTCAGGGAGAAATCTTTGTGTAAAGGTATTAAGATAGATATTAAGATATATAATCTATAAAATAGACTTATTTCAAGACCTGTCTTTTCCCATGATATATAAAGTAATCTGTATATCTGTGTCATCTTGGCAATTGCATATTGTTAGATGTGGATCCTTTTGAAGATAATGCCCTTATTTGATTGGATCGTTGTTGTTTAGATTTTTTTTTATTTTTTCCTAATTTTCATCATCGTCCAACTTCCAAGATGGCAGCACACTGAGTAGAAGCTTAATTTCAGCCCTCCCATTATTAAAGAGAGCCAGTGAATTTGTCTTTTTGGGTACATTTCAGTTACTGGCTATTATGTGCACTGCCTGGATGCCAGCAAAGAAGAAATTTAGAGAACATGAAAGAAAATCAACCACAAAAGGAGAGGAGAAAATACTGGTTGGGAATAATCCTGCAACTGTTCATTTAAAAGCAGTTCAAGCTTCAACTTTGATGCAAGACATGACTTCAAGTAATCTAGAGGAAACAATAAGTCAGATGTGCTCAGAGCTGATGAAAATAAATGAAGCACTGAAGGAGTATATCATTTAAATAACAAAAGGCTGGAAAAATGGAAGAGTCTTTAAACAGATATTCAGATGAGCTGCTAAAACTGCAAAAATCAGAGGTCAAATGAAGAAAAGGTTGAGCATGATACTGCTGAAGAACAGTTTTTTTTAAAAATTGGTACAATTAGAGGACACAGCATGTAAGGAAAACCTGAGATTTTCTGCTGTACCAGAGAAACTAAAAGGAACAGATTATATTATTTTTATTAAATTACAAATAAGCAACTGGACTGGTATTCCACAGCAAGAGTTGATAACTGACATGGTACAATGTGTGTATGCTCCAACCTGGCAATGAGATAGCATTCTATACCTCTAATAGTAAAGATGCAATCCTACTAGCAGAAGGAGTACTAAAAGTTGGAGACAGAAGAATGCTTGTACAAAATGATTAGTCACTGTAGATAAGGAAGAGGAATACATTTACTCCAGCAATCAGGGAATATTCAGAAACTGGTGTGATATTCAAGCTGCTGTATCTGGCTGTCTTCAGGACATTTTTTTTCCTGGAAAGTCAAAGTCATTTTTTGATGTAGAGCATGCTAAGGAAGAAATAGAAAAGTTTGTCCAACAAAAAGTAAGCTATCAACCAGAAGGTGGATTCTGCTTCTTATTCCTCTGATAAATCTCATAGAGAGACTATGCTAGTGAAACTTTTACCAATGTTTTAAAGGAAAATGCTTGAGAGACAGAAAAAAGCACATAAATTGACTACAAGAACCAGAAGAGTATTGGAAATGAACCAGAGAATGAAGTTTGGAGAAAAACAGCAACTCGGAAATTAATGAATAAATGAGGAATCACAAAGCATCAATCACATCTGTGAAATATGTTAGAACAAGAAAAGCTGGGAATATTGGACTTTTTTGCTAAACTTGTATTAGTGTATGCATGTAAAACAAAAACTGAAACTGCACATGTAAAACAAAACCGTTATAAATAACATGTGGGAATAATAACTTCTTAATAATAACGGCAGCTCTTTCCATATTATATTTGCATGTGAATGGCCTCACAAGTGTATACAAAAAGAAAGAGTAGTGAACTATATTAAAAATGCAGAGTACAAATAGCTATGCTAAAGGAGACACATTTGGAAAGAAATGAGCATATGAATTAATAAAGAAAGGATTCCAGGATGGTTATTCTACAGAGTACCTGGGACAAAGGAAAGGGGAACACTTATATTAATCGCTGTTGGAGCTCCAACAGTGATAACTGAGGGAGAAAAGATAATAATGGTAGATTTGCAGTAGTAAGGGGCTACTGGAAAGGGAAGACGATTATGCTGCATGTATTTATATTCAACCTAAAACTGCTACAGTGGTGCTTAAGAAGATTTGTGTGAAATAATCAGCTTTCAGCAGGGAATATTACTTATAGCAGGGGACTGGAATTTGAATTGCAACAGTGAGGATGTGTCTGGGCAGGACTAGAAGGGAAAATATAACCAAAAAGGGGTAGATATTTGAAGACATTTATGAAAATATTTGGTATGGAGGATGTGAATTCTGTAGTAGGAGCGCAGAGAAAATTTACATATTGTTCACCAAAGTACAGAAACTGGGCAAGGCTAGACAGAAATTCTATTTCACTAAACATCTGTATTTAATAGAAAGTTTTGATACACATTTAATAACTATTTCAGATCACATGCTAATAATAACTAACAAAAATGCAGTGTAATGAAATAAAACTGAGACACTGGTGCTTCTCCACCTATCTGTTAAACAGAGAGGAATTTAAGGAGTGGGTAGTGGAAATTATTCAGGAGTTATTAGGTAAGTTAGAAATTTCTTCAGAAAATATAGCTAGGGAGTATAAAATTAAAGTGCAGTATAAAAATAGGGTAAAATAAAAGAAAAACGAGATATGGTTAAGAAGTAGCAGGAATTATTTAGAAGAACTGATAATGATTAAAGTATTGCAGAAAAGGGAAAACCTCACAGAACAAGAAGAGACACAACTGCAGAGTGCTAAAGGGAAAATAAGGGAGTACCTGGATAATATGCATGAATTTTGAAAAGATGCTCTTAAGCGACTGTTTTTAGATACTAACTCAAGAGCACAAAAAAACTTTTAGCATAACAGCTCAGGCAACAAAAAATAGTTTTTGCCAAGCTTAGGGAGCTTATAACAAGGAAATAACCAGAGACCCTATAGACATATTGGATATATTTCATAAATGTTATAAAAATCTGTATAAAGCATAAAAATGTGAAAATATAAAAAAATAGAAATGAAAATGTTTATGGAAAAATTAAATATGCCGAGGTTAAAGGTAGATGAAGCCTAATTACTAATAGATAAGGAGGAAGAGATGAAATAAACATGATGATATATAACCAATCTATAAAAACGTCTCCAGGAATAGATGGTATTTCTGTGGAGGTTTGGCAGCTGGGAAGGAACTAAGTGATAAAGATATGGAAGGTTTTGTTTAAGAGATTTGTAATAACTAAAGAATGTAAAGACCCCTCAGATCCAGCTCATATAGACTCATTTCAATTCTAAACCATGACCGTAAAGTATTTATGTCTATAATGGTTAAAAGAATGGCAAAGGTGAAGCCAAAATTGATAGTTATAAATCAGTTTGGTTTTGTTGAGGGGAGGCAAACATTTGACAATATTAATAGAATAATGATGATGAGGGAAAGCAGAATATAAGAAAATGCCACTGCTGTTGGTTGGTCTTACTGCAGAGAAAGCATTCAACAGAGTAAGCTGGGATTTTATGAGTTGGGCAATGGACACATCTGCATTCTCTTACAAAAATAATAATGTTAATTAGGAGGATATATGAGGGATCAGAAGTGAAAATTAAAGTGGAGGCTTTCCTCTCTGATAAGTTCTGTCTGAACACAGGAACCAGGCAGGGGTGTCCTCTTTCCCCTTTGTTATTTGTGCTCTATTTAGAACCATTGGCAAAGAAAATAAGGGACTCAGAAATTCAAGGACATAATTAGTATGGCAACCAGGAAAAGTTGGCTTTATTTGCAGATGATATTATTTTATACCTGATAAAACCAGAAAAAAATGGTCATTTCAGTGTTGTGGAACATTCTGAGACAGTGTCAAGTGTTTTGGGGATACAAAATTGATGAAGGTAAAACAACAGCAGTAGCTGAAAACTATGTACCAACACACAAATTGGTTCAGCCATACTCATATTTATGGGGACATGATAAAATGCAGTAGTTAAGAGGATGGGTTAAAAGGATTCTGTCATGGCAGCTAAGGATATGCAGATGAGACTAAACAAATGAAAATGCAAAAACTGAGAAATTTGAAGGTCTATTTTATGGATATGACTAGCAAGATACAAGCAGTGAAAATGTTTTAGTCCCTTTAGTTTTATACACAAGTCATATTTTGGATCAACCTGAGAAGAAGTTGTGGATAGCAATTAATAAATAATTGAATGATTTTATCTTGGAGGGGAAGAGGGCAAGAGTCAAGTGAGATAAGTTGATCTTTCCAGTAGAACAAGGTTGTTTGGGATTTTGGATGTATACCCTTAAGGAGAGTAACAATAACCATACAGAATATTATATTCATAAAGGACCAGAAAGTATTCTATGAACTAAGCCAGCACGGGAGTGGAGAAAGGGAATTCTGTCAATAGGGAGGACTGCAATTAGGGGTACAGAGAATAGGCAAGAGGGGGCTGGAATTTACTGGAGAAAACTAGCAAAGGAAGCAAGGTATTGGGAGCATATAATAAGACAGTAAACAGTAACAGAATGGGGAAAGGCCAATAATTAACTTAAACTGCAGGCTAGAGATTGCCTTTCCTATCAAGGACTGATATCAGAGTATAGGCAAAAGGAAAGGAATAGTAGGATCCTAAGTGGAAGACCAGCACTGGTAACATTTTTAGTAGGATCTAGAATAAAAGCTGCTGTTAAAAAAGCATAATTAACAGGGCATATATAATATTGCACGATGACTATAGGAATCAATCAGAGCAGGTTAAAAAGGATTGGAAGGAGATACTGGATAAGCAAATCATAAAGAAACAAAGGGTGGATATATGTATGGCTTCCCAGATATGCAACAAAGTCTAGAAAATTTAGGATCTTTGCTTAGAAGTGTTTGCATGGGCATTTTTATACCCCAAGCAGACTCCACATAATTTTTCCTAAGGTAAATTGCAAATGTTGGAGGTGTGATTGGGAATAAAGAGGTAATTGAGAATGTATTTTTGGGAGAGTAACAAATTGGCAGACTTTAAAAATTTCCTGCAGACTATTCTGTCAGAAATAATGGGTGAGAAAATGATTGTAACTGAGGTAATGATGTTTTTGAGCTGTGAACAGAATGGGAATTGCATATGCAGAGTAAGGTCTTGGTAAGTTTAATTCTGGTGGCTGCTAAAAAAGCAATAAATAGAAAATGGATATCAAAGTCTAAACCAACCATAATAGAATTAATGAATATAGAGCAGAGATAAAATAACTGGACGTGGGATCTGTAAGAAAGGGTAGGAGAAAATTACATAGAATAAGGGAATTATGGGATCAATACATGCAGAATAATGTTTTGGAGGAGGAATTAGGTTTAAGGGAAGGTAGGAATTGAATGAGCTTTGTAATGTTTGACTGTCAATGACTGGATAGACTATAAGTGATGTATAACATATGCAAATGAAAATATGTCAATATGGTTTGTTTTTATTTTTATAAAATTTATACATAAGTAATAATTCAATAAAGATGTTTATTGTTTAAAAATTGTGATCATTGCCCTTTCTATGGATTCCCCTTGTGTAGGTTGAGTTGTTTTATAAAGTAAGTGTGCATTTTTGTGTGATCAGTGTATGAAATGTTTTAGTTTTTTAGCAAATGAGTCTGCATTACAATGCTAGAGAAAAGAGTTTTATGAAATGCTATTATCAAGATCCATTGCAGTAAAAAATATATTCAATTGAGGTTGGCTTTTTTTTTAAAGTACCAAGTGGCACTGTGCAGACGTAAATGGAGTGGCTCACTGTACCCTCCCTATAAACCCTCTTCATTCTAACTCCCTTGAAGGTACCTTAAGTACTGAACCATTAACTTTCTTCTCTGTCTTTCAATACTTTGGTCTTGCCATATTTTGTTTTTAGAAATATTTGGCATTCATTTTTATTAAGAATATGTTTCTCACTCCCATTACAACAATGGCCTCCAATGCTAGGTAATCAAAGAAGAGTTTGAGCTGCATTAGGCCAAACATCACTAAAGAGGACAGGAAAAGTGGTCCCAGTAACACCATGATTGCGCATTTCACATATTGTATGCTCTCCCAAAGGAGGCCTGGTGATCAGAGTTTGCAATGAGACTTTTAGCGGTCCCTATCTCCTCTCTGGTGACAATTTATAGAATATGATTTCCTGATTGGAGGACACTTATTGGGACATTACTCAGACTAGCCATATGCTGCCCACTTAACCATCACCAGCTTCTACCAGCCAACAGTAGTCAGCTCCAGTTCCCCAGTCCCACTGCTAGCATCTTTTTCACTGGCTGACCTCCATTTTCCATAATCCCCCTAGTCAACATCTACTTAATATAGCCTGGGTTAACTGTTGGATATTCTTTGGCTCTTCCCCATATTAACTAGCATCCCCTGACAAGCCATCACTACAAGAAGGTGAGAACTCTAGTTTTCATACCTTCTCTCCAACCTGATAGGGTCTAATCAAAATGTTTTCCAATAGCAGCTCTAAGATACACATGATGGCTCTCTCTCTCTCTTAATATATATATATATATATATATATATATATATATATATATATATATATATATAAAATAATTATATTGTCCTTTCGTAGATATACCGCTCTCTTTTAACCAATTAGGGGCAAGCTTGGATCAGAGTACTGGACACAGATGAACTCCAAGCAGGTCATTCAATAAAGACAATCCACATATATTAAACACACTAATTAAGGAACTTCTAGCACACATTTGGTACACTCTTTAACCCCTGAGAGAACTGCTTCTTTACCAGTTATAATTATCTAATTCCCATCTCACTCCCCCTCAGTAGGGGATGCCATACCTGTCAGCTGTATAGATTTTCGCAGAATGCCCAGATATTTGCCTTATATTTTTGGTACGTTTTCCATAAAATTGTGTTTTCTGGCAAATTAGTGGCAAATCATTAAAGCTTGACGTTAGAAAATAATGACAGACAAGTTTCAGACTTCAAACCCTTCAGAAAATTCATGCTAATGCAAAATCTGTCATTCTATCAACTTTCTAAGTTTTTAAGAGCAATATTTAAATGTGTCCCTATTTTTATGCCTTTGACCCACTTGTATTTATGGCTTTGTCCAGATTTCTCACTCTAAGAGGTTGAGAGGTATGGGGGATGCTAACCATAACAGTAACCCTACCTGTTCCCCTGACCCTAAGTAATGTACAGCATATCTTAAAAAAGGCCTTTTCCATAACACTTGGATAGCTTAGACACTCACCACACACACACACACACACGCACACACACGCACACGCACGCACACGCACACGCACGCACACACACGCGCACACGCACACACACACACACACACACACACACACACACACACACACACACACACACACACACACACACACTATATCTATTCCCTTAACTAACCCCTACCTTAACCCTAAAACACACTAAAGCATGCGCGCAGCGCACACACACACACACACACACACACACACACACACACACACACACACACACACACACACACACACACATTATATCTATTCCCTTAAGTAACCCCTACCTTAACCCCAAAACACACTAAAACACGTGCACAAAACACACACACACACACACACACACACACACACACACACACACACACACACACACACACACACACACACACATACACACACACACATACAAAATCTATCCATTTACCAAATGCTTCGCCTAACCCTAAAACACACACACACAAATATATATATATATATATATATATATATATATATATATATATATATATATATATATATATACCATAGATATATGTATGTTTATGTTTGTGCAGTATGTATGCTGCAGAATTCTCTCAGCAAATGCCAATGAAGAATAACATTCTTAAGACAAAAAAATTAATATACAAAAAGCACAATTGAGGCCTATTATAAAGTAAAAGATCTCACATGCCAATACATAAATATGCTTCAGTGCTGATATTGTCATTATAACAAACCAGGAAGTCCTGTACCCCAGTGGGGGTTTCCTATGTCCCTCTACGGCTGTGCTTGTTAATTATTCATACTGTAAGTTACACAACCTGAAATATTAGTGAAATACAAGATTTAAGGTGAATCTGCATTTACATGATATTGAGCATTAAATATACATTTTCATGAGGAGTTATTGCTTATAGACTGCATGCATAAAAAAGAAATTAAAGCACATGTTATCTGAGTAACTTGAAACTGACTACAGTTGCTTGAAGGTCAGATATGCGTTTGTCTGTAGTTGTCTGTGCTCTCACAGCTGCCATCCTGTGTTGTTTTAACACAGAGTTTCCCCCTGGGGATTCTGGTTTCATTCTCATGAATGAATATTAAAAATAACAAATGTCAAGGGAATGCCTGCAGTCACACAATCTGAGAAATATATAGGCCTTGATTTTGAGCTAGTTATGACAAGATAAGGGAAACAGTAGATAAATAAAGCACACCAAAAATAATAAATCAATCAATAAATAAATAAAACCAAATAAACTAGTCATAAACGAAAACTACCTTAGTCAGTTCAGCATTTCATGAAAAGCTTTATTATTTAAAACATGATTAATTATAATTTTAAGAAATGACCAAATCATTTTCAGTACAGTTTTTGTTAATTGTACTGCACTGTATTGAAGTAATTTAGTTTACATAAGAAAAATAAACGTGCGTTATAAGTATTGCTCTGCATTTTCCAAAGGTGTAAGGTACATTTCCTGTCTGAAACTCTTTAGATTGTTATCCCCTTCTATATTTTCTTGTACAAACTCTATAAATGTCTATGTACTCATTAAAGGCAGTATGAGAAGCAGTGAGCATAGACAGTACTAAGTTGTGTTTCTGTTTAGAACTCTATAGACAGCCCTCTTCTTCCATTTTTTAAATATAACTCTGCAGCTTTTCTAGTATAAATTCTGTATGAGCGTCTGTTTTGGAGTCATTAAAAGCACAAGAGTTGCAGGCCACAACCAGGCAATAAGCAAGCAACTACTTGTTAGCCTAGCTTTCAATGTTAAGAACTCTACTATTTTAATGAAGGTGGGAACCAAAAATGTCAGCAAAGAGGTACATACAGATAACATAGCCAGATGAACAGATTGTATTTACCCACAGGGATGTCAAATAGAAAGCAGGGTTAGGTTAAAAAGCACTGTAATTTTAGAAGGGCTCTCTGTTGCAGGTCACTAGTTCTCATTACAGATTGAAGTGAGATTATAGAGAACATATTGTGGGAAGAGTCATAAAGCCGAACACAGCGTATCACACTTGTTCTAGAAAGGTACTCATTTTTCTGTTTGCCTTCGTCTATTTCACATTTAGCATGCTTCTGTCATTTACACATCAGTGTTTCTAGTTTTTTTGTTCACATTATGCTATGAATCTTGACCAGCCTGGAAAAGTATTTCATACTTCTCACTACACTGTTTTCATCAGTTGACAAAGATTATAAAATAATTTTCTTGGAAACGCTATTTTTTTTACTTGTCAGCTAGGTAAATGTATTAGTCGTGAATGCTTCTTTTCATAAGTGAAACAGTCTACTTAAGAGACTTGCCAAGAGTCAAACAGCCTCAAATGAAGACTGAGGGGAATCAAACCCAGGACTATACAATGAAGTTTGTTATCAGCTCATATTCTTAATGTTTTCATTATTCCATGTAAATGATTAGCTGACTTCATCTTAAATGCTTCAACTTAACTTTGACTTTACTAAAATGTATTATAACAAACATCATTTACAAAGGTAAGGCTAAAGAAAGCAAAAAAGCACAAGGGAATGCATATGAAAACATAAAACAGAATTAAGAAGCACAACTAACATGAAAAACTCAGTATAGAGATAAAAACAAAATCCAAATAAAATACTAAGATCATCCAACACTACTAAAGATTATTTCAAAAAGATATGCTACACATTCACAAAAGAATGCTATGATGTCACATAAACTCTTGTGTCTGCTTGTTTGTGTGCATAGTTATCATCCTGTGTTCTTTAAACACATAGAGTTACTCCCTGGGAATGTTGGTTTCATTTTCAATGATGAATTTTAAAAATGATAAATGTCAAAGGGCTGTCCACAGTTATATAATATGAGAGATGCACAGGTCTTGATTTTAAACCAGTTATGATACAAAAAGAGGAATACAAGATGGCATATAGCAAAAATAAATAAAAAATAAAGAATGTAAGGCAGACAAATAATCAATCTCAGCCACAAAAGCGTTTGTTTTATTCCAGAATGCTGCCCATGATCACTTAATAAAACTCTCCCAGCCATATAGCTGGTACTGGCATTAATTAAAACTGGACAGCATGCATCCATCACATTTGAAAAGTCATTATGTTCATTTCAGGGCGATAAGGATCTGGAGCCGATCTCAGCACACAGTGAGTACAAGACAGCATGATACATCTGCAGTAAATTAAATTTTGTTGTTCTATGTGCAGGAAAAGTGGGCTTGCCTATTCTGGGGAGATGGATACAGTTTCACTTTCATCATTACCACTCTTGCTGAAACCAAGAGGGAAATGTAATGCCAGACAACATTGTTAGGGGGACCTAGCAAACATCATGTTCTGTGTTTGGGTTTACTTCACTTTGTCAAAACCCCTAATCATCGAATACCTTTTTGTCATACCCTATTTGTCAAAGCCTCAGTCCATCAAACGTGCATTTAAGTGAAAATTTTCCCAGGGAAAAGAAACAGTGGGCCTTCATTGGGAATTTGCCTTTTTTCCCAGTGTAATGCGATCTCGGAGTTGGTGTATTTAGTGGGGGTGTGTGGGGGGCACAGCCCCCTACATCAGGGGGTGTGGAGAGTTAAGCCCCCCACTTAGGTCTTAAATGTTGTTATTTTTGTAATGTAAGCTTGGTTGGCCAAGTGTTTTTCCCCTGGGAAAATTATTATTTAAATGCATGTTCGATGGACTGAGGCTTCAGCGAATATTGTTCGACAAAAAGGTATTCGATGATTAGAGTTTTTAACAAAGTGAAGTAGATGCGTGTGTTCATGGCATTGTCCATGAATGTGCACAACATGCTATTTTTGCGCAACCAGTCTCTATGAAGATTTACACTGTTAAGGCATATGAAGAAAGTCCTGTGCTAGTGTTAATGATACTATAACTGGAATGTTCTAATCTTCTCTCCCATTCCTCAGGCAACTTCAAAAATTAACCCACTCCTACAGTGAGGCGATTGGACCCCTAGTAAATGGTATGACAAACCTGGACAGGCAGACTGAAGATCAAGAAGAATCACTGGAGAGCAGCAGATCCATTTATCACAGGAGTAAAAGAATAAAGCATATGTGCATATATGCATCCACAAACACACACACACACACACACACACACACACACACACACACACACACACACACACACACACACACACACACACACCAGATCTATGACATTTAAATGCTATGAAGTGATAGTAGTAACCAGATGCTTTCAATCACAAACTGTATCTTCCAAGGAATAGTATGTTTCTGACTGAGTACACCTCCAATGTTGGCTGAGATCAGGTGAAAGAAATTCTATCCACAGTAATGTATTTCATCATGCTACACAAAATACAGACACACACACACACACACACACACACACACACACACACACACACACACACACACACACACACACACACACACACACACACTCACACACACGATCTTGTTGCCCAGGCAGGTATGACCCTAGCCCTGAGTAGCATTCTGCCATCACCCAGAATGATGCCGCAGTACAAGGACAAAATGATTGACTTCAACAATTGGCTAAGCTTCTGGTGCCATTCTAAAGGGATCTAGTATCTGTCTGCCTGGGATGACATGGTTGACAGACAATGATGCTTTGCCAGAGATGGCCTGCACCTGTCACCCCTGGGATTCTGGATACTGGCTAAGGTTCTTGCTGTCCCTATAGTGCCTTTTTAGGCAAGGTTCAAATGACAAATTCAAAACCATAACAGGAACAGGCAAGCAAAAACTGAGGGTGATGCTACTCAATGCTAGAAGCCTAAATCTCAAAATGCATTCACTCGAGGCACTCCTTAAAATGGAGAACATCGATATCTGTGCAGTGACTGAGACCTGGTTCAAGGCTCCAGAGAGCACCCCTGCACTACCAGGCTATAACTCATACCACACTTTTCGGCCATGTAACCTGGACCGGAACACCAAAGGTGGAGGTGTGCCCATATTCATTAAGGATATCCACACCTCCAGGCTAGTTGCTCAGCATAATGCAGCCGAGGTTATCCAAGTGCAACTAACTCTGGGCAAAACTGCAATCCAAATTGTAGCTTGCTACAGATCACCCACCATGCCCCAGGATTGCCACTCCTCTTTTCTTGATGTACTGGAAAATATTAGGGTTCAACCAAACACTCTAATAATGGGCGATTTCAACTACCCCACCATTAACTGGGAAAGCTACTCATGTACCAACTCCTTCGCTCAACGCTTTCTGGAATTCATAAACTCCAGTGCCCTGGATCAACTTATCCACACCCCCACCAGGGGCAACAATATCCTAAATCTAGTCATTACCAACATGAGTGACCAGTGTTCCACACCTGAAGTCAACGCCTCTTTGGTCCAATCCGACCATAAGCTAATTACCCTAGATATCCACATCCTTCCCCCACTCCCCATTAAGGAAACCATGGTAAACAATTTCTCCAAAGCCAACTTCATGCTTCTTAAGACAGAAGTGGTGAACTTCATGACACCCATGCAGATGAACAATACAGTTACAACTACTGAATCCTACACAATTGCACTTTATAAGCACTTACATGAGTGCATGGATCGTGCCATCCCAAACAGAACCAAGATGCTATCCTCCAAAAAAAAGGAAGCCAATCTGGTGGTCCCCTGCCATAAACAAACTGTACAACAGAAGGAAGAAACTGTTGCAAAAGATAGTAAAATCCTATGAGTGGAGGAGCTCCCTGGTCAGCCTCAGTAAGAAGCTGCAATCCCTGATAAAATCCTCCAAAGCTAGTTACGAAAACAAAATTGCCACTGATTCTAAAGACAACCACAAAGCATTCTATAGCTATGTCAAGAATCTCAATGACAACACTCAGATCTGCTCTGAGTTACAACACAATGGCACTAAATATACAGACCCAACTGATATTGCCAACATCCTGGCAGATAGGTTCAGTGCTAACTTTACCCCCCTCTCACCCCCTAAAGAGCCAATCTCTATACCAGAAGAATGCAAAGTTCCTGTAATCATGGCTGCACAGGTAAAAATCACACTCTCCAAAGCCAAGAACACAGCATCCATGGGACCAGACAACATCCCAGGCTGCGTTCTACATGAACTACAGAACAAACTGGCACCCCACCTAAGTACCATGTTCAATCATAGCCTCACCTCAGGCTTTGTGCCTGCTGAATGGTGCACAGTGACGGTTATCCCACTCCACAAGGGGGGAGCCATCATGGACCCCGGGAACTACCACTCCATTAGCCTGACGAGCCTGGTCTGCAAGGCCATGGAACGTATCATCATGGAACTTATAAACAAAGACATTGGTAATCTCCAAACTCTGGACCCCACCCAGTTCGGGTTTGTAAAAGGCAGATCATGTCTCCTAAACCTGATAGACTTCTTTGAAGCAGTCACCAAAGCCGTAGACAAGGGTAAGGTGGTTCACACAGCCTATCTAGATCTTGCCAAGGCTTTCAACACCATCCCACACTCTGGAATTATAGATAAACTCACTAAACGAGGTATAAATCCCTATGTCACAAGATGGGTTGCCAACTGGCTCACTGACAGAACCCACACTGTGAAAGTAGCAGACTCCAAATCTGACTTCAGACCAGTGACAAGTGGAGTACCACAGGGTTCAGTCCTGGGTCCTCTCCTGTTTGGTATCTACTTCTCTGAAGTACAGGCTAACACAGAAGGTCTTTGGCTAATGAAGTTCGCAGATGACTGCAAACTAGGAGCCATAATCGAAACTCCTAACGATGTGGACATCCTACAAAAGGGCCTCACTCAGACAGATGCCTGGTGTCAAAGCCATGGCCTCAAACTCAATGTCAAAAAGTGCATTGTCATCCCCTTTGGTAAAAACTCTGTACCCATAAATAACAACACAGGCAGTAGTATACTTAACACCAAAAGTGTGATTAGAGACCTTGGGACACAGGTGGACAGTAGTCTCTCCTTTGATAATCACATTGTCACAGTAGTCAGGAAATCCTTCTACATGGCACACCTCATCACAAAAGGTTTCTCATCCAGAAAAAAAAGAGGACATTGCTCCCGTCTACTCATCACTCATTATACCCATTATAGAGTACAACGCCCATTTTGATATGTACCTCACAAGACATCTACAACTGGGAAGGCCACAGAAATACCTCACAAAGAGGATTACTGGCCTCAAACAGATGCCCTACGCAGACCGTCTCAAAAAACTCCAGCTTTACTCCGTCGCATATCGCCTACTCAGAGGTGATCTCTGCCTAACATACAAAGCTATGTCAAACCCAGAGCTGTTGGACATGCTCCACTTAAAGAAATCCCAATCCCTCCGAGCTACACGCTCTAGGACCTAAACCTTGCCACCACAATAAACAGAACATGCTGGAGGGATATATTCCTGTCCCAGAGACTTCACATACTCTGGAATAAACTACCAATCTATATCAAACAAAGCTCCTCATTAGCACTCTTCAAGAAAAATCTTGATGATTGGATGGGAAATAGGAAATTCACCCTGGGGATCACCTCTGTGGCTCTGCTCGACAGTGGCACAGGAAAATAATTTTCTTGGGTGGCAAAAGCCAGGGTACCTTTTTGGCTGGGCTTGTACAGGCCCCACAGCCGATAGCCTAGTACCTACCTATGAACCTATGAACCTATGAACAAAAACAAAACCTTCTGCAGATCACCCAGAACTACTTTCACTTAAGTAAAGTCCAGGGAAATTACTGGTTAGCTGCGTATGCATATAGGCTGCTCCCTAAGCATAACCATTTTATGACTATAACCTCTGTGTTTGACTGTGATCCAGTGAAAGAAACTCTATACACAGTAATGCATTACAGCTTGTTTCACATACACAGCGATACACGCAGATCCTTAATAAGCCAGTCTGAAGATTATTTAATCAGTCAATTGATAACCTTGGTCAGCCCTTTCAAACTCATCCGGACTGTTTCTCTAAAAATGATAATGCTCGGACTTGGTGTACTTGTGGAGCCTGACAATGATCAAGTATAATAAATTCTATGTTTTAACAATAATACACATTTGGATATGGATAATGTAAGGTTTAACTATGACTGGCTGAGTTTGACAAGACTAGAAATTATGTGGCAATTTTGATGAGGCAGTGTGACTTCATAAGATAGTGAGGAATGTCAATGGAATTAGTAACAGACTCCAGTGTAAGGATAGGGGAGAATAAATAATCACAGCATATGCCCCATAGCAAGGTTGTGAGAGTGAGGAAAAGAGTGCATTCAGGCATCCGTTACAGGATCTATTAGATAAAGCAGGGCAACATGAGTTAGTGTTGATAATGGGGGACCTGAATGCACATATCGGAGCAGACAGAACGGAATACGAGAACTGCCTATGTCCACGTGGGTGGAGCAACACAAATCAAGGAGGAGAGGCCATTTTAGACTTCTGCCTGGCAAATGGCTTGATTGTGGCCAGCACATGGTTCAGCAAGAGACACAGTCTCATGATCACATGCAAGAGTGTCCATCATGCAACTCAGGTAGGCTTCCTCTTGCTAAGGAAAGGGCATTGTGGTAGAATCAGTGATTGCAATGTCATCCTCAGTGAAAAAGTCAGTCCACTGCATAAACCACTGGTTGTCACAATCAGGTGAAACAGTGGACAGAGAAGCTCTAAGGTCAGTGGATACAAAGCTGAAGAACTGGAAGTGGACTGGAGAGAAAGTACAAGAGTTCAGTGAAATACTCAGGGCTCTAACAGCTCAGGCAGAAGAAGAAATGAGTGGAGCTGAAGAGGAATGGTAGCACCACAAAACATGTTTGAGGAATACAGAACAGATATGCAGCTGAGCCAGGTTTGAAAAAAATATGTACATAAGGAAAGCTGGTGGTGGAATGCAGAAATCTAGGAACTCTTCAAAAGAAACAAGGAATGTAGGAAAAAGTATGAGATAGAAAAGACAGACCAGGATAAGGGAATGTGTGTTAGCTAACAAAGAGGCTAAGAGAGCAGTTGCAGTTTCAAAGAACAAAGCATCAGGGGCACTTTGCCAACCTCTGGAAAGTGAGTCATCAGACAGCAAAAAAAACTCTATCAGGTTGCAAGGCAAAGACAAAAACATAAAGAAAATGTACATCAGACACACTTCATAAGGGATGCCAGCAAAACCCTGCTCACCAACCCACAGGATATCAAAGGCAGATTGAAGGAAGACTTCTAGTAATTTCTTAATGAAGAAGTTCCAACAGAATCTGTACTGCCACAGATGCAGCCTAAGAAGAATGAAGAAAGAAGAAGACAGAGAAGATGAGCCCACCCTGGAAGATATAAGAACAGCACTAAGAAAATGAAGTCAGGCACAACGGCAGTCTCTTATGAGGCCAGGCCATGGCAGATATGATCAAGTTATTGGGTGAGTTAGGTGAGAAATAGGTTCCTAGGGTACTTAACAGCAGTATGGAGAGAAAGGCATATCCTATATGATTGAAGAATAAACATTTTAGTGTTGGTGTAGATGAACAAAGGGGACATTCATATCTGTGGGCAGTATAGTGGTATCAAACTCCTGTCACAGTACTGCATGAAACTTCTGGAGAAGGTACTTAATGAATGAATATGCATAATAGAGGAATATGACATGGGAGATGAGCAGTTCACATTCAGGTTAAGATGCAGCACAATAGAGCTGATGTTTGCAGTGAGACACACAGAGGAGAAGAAGCTAGAGATGAGAAAAGAGTCTGACTAGGCCGACTTGAAGGAAACAAATGACAAGGTCCCAAAAAGTTGATATAAGCAGTCCTGTGATGGTTTGAAATCATAGAAACATTGGCAGAATTAGTGCAAGTTATGAACAAGGACCAAATGATACAAGTATGAACAGTGTCTGGACTCACAGTGGGATTTCCAATGGGAGTCGGGCTCATCAGAGTTCAGCTCTTAACCCACTGCTATTCATACTTTTGATACATTACCAAATAGGTCAGAGAGGACATATCAACGAAGCTGCTGCATGTAGATGCTGTGGAATAATCAGCAGACTCTGGACAGGAACTTCTGCAAATGATAGGAAAATGTAATGCAAAGCTGAAGGCACATAGGATGAAATTGAGTATAGACAAGACAGTTTTCATGGCAGCAAATGAGGAAATCAGAAGAAGCTGAAATTGAAACAGAAAGGAAAACAGTAGAACAGATTAAGAGTTTCAAGTACCTGTGAGCGGGTAGCTGAGGAGAAGGGAAACCTGAATTAGGAGGTTAAAACTAGAATAAGAGGGACTGGAGCCAACATGCACAGTGTTGGGGTGGTTTGTAACAGAAGAATGTTGCCAAAGACGTTCAAAAGTAAGGTGTACAAAACAGTGGTGTGACCAGTATTTCTGCATTGCATAGAAACCTGAGCAGTGAAAGCAATGCAGTAGAGTAAGCTAGAGGTGATGGATTAAACTAGAAACTTCCCTGAATTGATGGAGATAGGTGGTTGGATGCACACTGTGGGATAGATGAAGAAGTGAGGACATTACAGCAAAAGCTCAAGTATCTCCAATTGCAGAGAAGGTAGTAGTTCAAGCACATGTGTAGGAAAGAAGAAGACAATTTGTTGAAGAAGATTTAGAGCAGACACGTACAAGGCAAGAAGAAATGAGGGCATCCAGCAGTGAGATGGATGAATTGTGTGAAAGAAGACCTTTATCAGTCAAGCATGGCTGTCAAAGAAGGCAGGGGAATGTCAGTGAATTGAGAGATGTGGTGACTGCTGTCATGACACACTGACCCCACATGTTGATAATGATGGTGATGATGATGATTCGCATTCTACACCCTACTTTCACAATCTCCTCTTAACTCTTCTTCTTGGCATCTTGCCATTTTATCATTTATATTTAACCTTGAACTTGAACTCTCAGATGATGAGCTTATACCTAACGAACATTATCTTTTGAACAAAGTTTAGCAATTATCCCAGCATGAAAGGGCAATTTACCCAAGGATGTAGCTGAACTGACTATTTACTAGAAACCCAAATTTGCCTTTATTATTTCTAGTTGACATTAGAATGGATATGATACAAATTACGCTCCCTCTAAATAGTCACCTGATAACAGCAGCCTCCCAGAAAGCCTGTGAGGAATGCATCCTACATTTTCATACAAGAAGTTAACAATTTTAGACAGAAAATGTACAAAGAGACGACTAGGTAAACAGTGTAAAGCATATTCAAATTCAAAATTAGGGAACAGCCCCATGCCACAGATGACATCAGTATAAATAACTGTATACAAGGGAATTTGTTTAAACATTCTTTGACCACAGTAGGAAATGCATTAACTATTCATGCTGATTAAGATTTTTAAGAACATTGTTTATATATAGGACGGCCACCTACCCATGTTTTCCAGACTATCAGAAATCAAACTGATTGTCCTGTAGTCCAGAAAATGCTGTGCAAACTCTGGTACTCTGTTTCAAAAAAACAAGCAGACTACTGGAGTTTGATAAAATGGAATGGTTTACTATGCTTTACTTTAAAAAAAGCATTACCAACCAGGAAAAGTGGGCATTCCTATACTTGACACTTATCAGGCCCATAATTGAGTATAACGCCCCATTTGGCATGTACTGCACTAAGCACTTGCAGCAAATAGAAAGATCTCAGGGGTTTCTAACAAAGAACACAAAGAGGCTCCAGCATGTGCCTTATACAGACCGACTACATTTCCTGTCACTATACTCCATATCATATAGACTTCTTAGGGGAAACATGCCTGGCCTACAGAGCAATCCAAGACTCAACGCTAATGAATTTGCTGCAAATCTGTAAATCAAACAGGACTAGAGCTACTCATTCCAGGGATCTAAATATGGCCTGTGATTTAAATAGGACATGCTGGAGGGACAGCTTTATATCCCAGTGACTGCTGCGTCTTTGGAACAGGCTACCAATTCATGTGAAACAGAGCACCTCTATGACACTGCTCATGAGGAACCTGGACAAGTGGATGGGGTACCGTAAATTCTTATCAGGGTTAGCACCCACAATCCTCCTGGACATGGAGAGTCATCACTAAATGCAATCTTTGGTACTGACTAACATTTTTATGGTATTACATTGGGATGAAATGGCTAGGCTTAAAATGACCTCTGGGTCAATAGCCTAGTAATTTCCTATAATCCTATGATCCTATGATCCTATTCCTCCTCCCCCTGATGTGCTTATTATGTAATAGAATGGATGGAAAGTGAGCAGGGAGAGGGGAGGAGGTGGGCTGGATTGGGGAGGTGGAAGGGGTGTGGCTGTGGTCTGGTTTCAGCCACAACAACAGGTGGCAACCCTATTTATATGTCAATATGAAAAGCGTAGCTTACCTGGAATAAATAGCAAAAAACCTATTTTAAAGTTTAACAGAGAAGAAGATAAAAGGTCAGAGAGAAAAATCTCATAGGTAAAAACATCAAAAATACCCTGGCAAACCATAGGCTTCACTGTATGCAATATCTTAAAGCTTCCTTGACAGAGGCACATGGAAAATATGCAAATCACCCCTTAAGGACATATAAGTGTTTCGGACACATGACTTCTGAGCACCTCTGACTTTTTTTTTTTTTTTTTTTTTATATATGCCCTTATTAAGGCATTCAGAACAGTAAAGCCAAACCCCACTAGCTGTAGACATAACATGTAAAACCTTTTTTATGGGCTTGGCAGTATAGCATAAGTGGATATTTTGACCATTATCTGAAAATACCTAGCTTTAACCAAATCTTTTTGTCCATAACATTAGAGTGACTGCCAAATTTCCCAATAATGAAAAACAGCAAGTAAAATGGTTATACAGAAAAACCTCCTAGGTAAAAAACATTTAAAGTTGAACCATTTAAGAAGGTAATTGGTCATATGACCTAAACTTCTTCTGGCTTTTCCCGGTTAGGGGTTGCCACAGCGGATCACCTGTCCGCTCATGATTGGCAGTGGAGTTTTACACAGTCGAGTTGCCAGCCCGGCGCCCAACCTTCCACAGAAGGCACACACACACACACACACACACACCTAGGGCCAATTTAGAGTGTCCAAACCACCTGCAGCATGTCTTTGGGATGTGGGAGGAAACTGGAGCACCCGGAGGAAACCCATGCGACTGACCACAGGGAGGACATGCAGACTCTGCACAGAAGGCACCCCAGCCGAGGATGGAACCGGCAAACCTCTTGCTGTGAGGCGACAATGCTAACCACTGCACCACCGTGGCTGCCTGTCATATGACCTAAACTGATCTTAAATTGCTATATAAAGTGGTATTTTACTGCGTTCTGTTTTAAGTACTTGCAAAAGCGCCAGTTGTGAAGGCTTGTATTGTGTTATATATTTTTGTTTTAATAAAAGTGATTTGTGGCTTGACATGTCGTGACTGAGCAGTGTGAACATTCGCTCTAGATGATTGTTACTATTGATGTGATACCCTCACCCTGTGCACACAAATAAGAGAATGGGGTTGTGGATGGATGGATGCCATCCTGTGAGTTGTGTTACATGTTTATGCTATTATTATGATATTCTGACATGGGACTAATATGCTTGAGCTATTGCCTTGAGGTATACATCAGTTACAAGTGCATGAGTCCAGCTGTTCAAATTAGGATGCCTGATTACATCTGCATCCTTTGTTATTTTAGATTAAAAATGCATAGAATCTTTTACTCTGAGAAACAGTACTGTGGTGTTTACAAGTGTGGGCATTTCTTTTAAATAATATTGTTTGATTTTTGTTTCTGTACTTTGTACGTAGTCTGTGATTTGATGTTACATTTCTATACTGCACTGGAGAGAGTCCCCCCCAGGATACAACTGAAAATAAGATGTTCCAGCTGAACATTTCCAATTAATAAATGTATATAAATAAAATAAATATGTATTTTACTTTTTTGAGAAAGTAGATATTCTGCCATTTTCTGCCCTTTTAATGCATTTAGAATTCTACATCTCTTTATCTCCCCTTACCTTGTAAACAAATGAATGAATACATACAAAAATAAATATATGTTACCTTTCTCTCTGTCCCATGGTCTCTTGAATGTATAACCAAATCCAGTTGTCCTTTCCCTTCATCTAACACTCTCTCCTTGAAGAGATGATTGCTTGGATCTTCGGAGTAGTTTGCTCTTTCAAGCTGCTGCCTTGACCAAGCTCCATTTGCCTCTGTTGTTCTTGCCTAGGCTGGACTCTTTAGATCTCTCTGACATTATCTTATAAACCCCTATCATGTTCATTTTCTTTCTTTTTTTTTTTTTTTTTAATTTCATTTGAAAAAGTTGTTCAGCTCTTTTTATTCCTGTTTCTAGTGGTTCCCTTGCATTCCTCTCCCACTCCTGGTGACCTATCCCTGGAATCCTTTGAGTAGTCCAACATCACCACTTTTGTATGATTTCCCAAGCCATATTCATTACACACTGTGTGGTATTAAAAGGTCCTACAAAATGTAACATTATTTCTTTACTTCTGGAATCTATCCCTATAAATATACACCTGCATTTCCTACTTGCTGCAGTCACACTGTTCCGTCTTGACGTGATAATTAATTCTAGGTTCTTTTCTTCTACTTTTGCCTTAGGTTTTACTCAGTCCAGGTGGTAACTTGCTCCTGGGTTGTTGTGATGCTAGTGTAGTTACTTCCATTTGTCTGCAGAGTTCCTCTAGTGTCAGCTTTCTGCTTACATAGCCAACCTCTCAAGTCCATCCTAAGCTCTTTTCTGTGGCTTCACTGCCACATCTATCTTTGTGCCATCCATCCTACCATGCTCTCTGTCATGTCACACATGTCTGTGACAGACTAAAGAGCACAGGAGCCAAAAGAGATCCTTGTGGGAACCTTCTAGTCATATCCCTTGCCTCAGAGAGTGTCCATGGTACTATCAGCCAACTGGGCCTTCCCTATTCTTCAGCTAAGTCTTTACCAGTCATTCATATTCTATACTACCTAAGTTTTGCAGTTTATATTGCAGTTATATGTATGAGGCTATGCTGAATGCCTAAATGAAGTCCAGGAGATCCATTCCTGTTGGCACTCCCTGGACCATTTCCAATATGACCCAGCCATAACAGTGGATCAATTCTGAATGACAGGTCCTTCTGACAATTAACCCATTTTAGGCCACTGCCCTGAACACTGACTTCTAAGAAAGCAGACCTGTCTGTTGGATGGGTCTGTGGTTCATCAGGACCTCTTTACTCCTTACAGAAGGTAACTACAGTTACCACCTTCCAGTTTTTCATTGTACATCTCTGTCAGGATAATAGCCTGAGGTTGGAGGCCAGAGGTTGGAGGTTAGAGAAAACTTATAATTCTTACTCTAGCAAACTGCATGCCTGTTTTTCCAGGAACAGCACATACAGATTGGCTCTGTAGTAGCATGGTCGGGTTGAAGACCACGTGGTTGCAGACTTTTATTAATGGAACTCAGTAACCTAGCAACCTGAAAAATGGAAGCGAGGTTGTAAAAGCCCTTAGGCTGGTGCCATTTTAACTCATTCAAAAAATAAAACATATGCTAGTGCTTGTGGAACCCATCGGCGGCAGTAAGAATTACTACAACATAATTCTACAAAAGTATTACAGGCCATTATCAGTATTGGTAACTCTCCATTGTCTTAAAACAAAATAGTGTTACATGCAAGTAGAATGAGAGTCGGTTTTGCAGTTACAGGGCATGTTTTTGTACTGTAAAGAAGGTTAGAACTCTCTAATATGTCAAATAAATTATCCTGAACTGTGCTGATGTAAATGTTCATGCAGTGCAAATAGAAAGCTCGTCTATTATTTTCCCCAATATCTAACCTGATGCGAGCTGAATAAGCGTACTGAGTTACATAGAATGCTCATCTGTTACTGTCTATGTTAATTAACGTGATATAAGCGGTACAAAGTGTACTGAATTTTGCTGTCTGTATAAGGTCTTACAGAGTGCTAGCGTATCACTTCTGTATTAGTTAAAGCAAATACAAGCTGAAATATATTAAAGAAATAGTTGATAAGCAGAGGAAAAGCAATGTAAGGTTTTGCATTCTTCCTAAACTACCTGTATTTACAGAATGCATTATCCTAACTGAAGTGTGTTCCAACTGTGAAGGGTGTTTTGTTGATTATTTCTAACTTGGGCTCTGTTCTGTTCACTGAAATAGTACTGTGTTAGTAAATGGAAAGAAGTCAAACCTGAGGTCTGTACCTAATCATAAAATTAACTATACTTCCCCTCTCCTTTCTAGGGACTATTCTAGGTCTCTTTCAGTCAACCCCAGCCCACCCCATTGAAAGGCTCACAACGCTAGGAGACTGCTGCATTACAATTACTTAATCCTAGTAGCAGTCCTAAACTGTAATTTGATATGCAAGTGTTTAAATGTTAATATCACTTCTATATTTTCCTACCTAATCAAGGACACAAATTTGCTATAGCCATCCCCGGGAACCCACAGCACCAGCAAGAAACGCTTAAGTCAACATAGGTAATTTTAAATTAGCCGGAATAAAGTAAGGAAAACAATTTGGTTAGAGAAAACTTATAATTCTTACCCTAGCAAACTGCATGCCTATTCTTCTAGGAACAGCACATACAGATTGGCTCATACACATTGTCACCTGACTATGTCTCTGCACCAATCAGCTACCTCTGTATAATTACCAGACCTCCTAAGTAAATCCCTACCCCATAGTTACTTCTTGTGAATCAAGGCACACCCCCTCCCACCTGCCCCAGTAACTAGGCCTGTACACCATCATTATCCTATTATACCCTAACATGCAAATCTTTCTATCACTGCTACTACTAGCCCTCACTTTCTTAGCCCACATTACATCCATACACACAGCCATTCCCATAGACAGTACCTCCTACCATACAACACATACTATAACACATACTAACATCCATATAAACTTTACAATCTGTTCCACATTATTTAATGACAGCATTATTCTATACACTAGCAAGATCCACCTACCAACTCCTTACAATAGAAAAACACCATATATATTCTACACAAACTTAGCATACACCATTACACATATTATAATTTTCAGCACAATACTCCTTATCGCAGGTGACATACACCCAAACCCAGGACCTTGTTTCACTGCTCTTCCAAAAAAAGTTCAATCTGACCAATTATCCTCAGTATTAACACCAGAAGTATTTCTAAAGACTCCCTGACCTACACGCATTAATAACCCAGTACTTCCCTGATATACTTACTATTACAGAAACCTGGCTAAAGCCAACTACCCCAAGCAATGAATTCCTCCCGCCAGGATACGATATCTTAAGGTTAGACAGAACTGGTAGGAAGGGAGGTGGAGTTGCTATTCTATTCAAAAATACACAACCTCCAGGCATTACAACCCCCTACACCCATATTTCAGAATGCCAAAACCATAGGTTCTGTCCTATCTCTAAATAATGAAAAAAAATCAACATTCTCTGTAGCTATATCCCTCCAGGAAATAACTGTCTTACCATAGAAGAAATCATTCAATGGCTTAGTCATAATCTTCCTCAAGAAACGATTCTACTAGGTGACCTAAATTTTGACTGGTTAGCCTGTAACTCCAGCAGCCCCACCAACCAAATAAACCTCTATGGATTTCCCCAACTAATTCAAGAACCCACTAGAATAGACAAAAAAATCCCCAAAACAATATATTATTGACTGGGCATTAATGAACATCCCCAAACATTACTACCACACAGGATGCCCACCAGATGGATTTAGTGACCATCTCTACCTTCCTCCTAAGAAAAAATAAATAAGCAGGTGTATGCTGCTGCCCAAAGGTCCAAGCCCAGAAAGCAAAAAATAATCAAAACAAAAGAACAAGGCAGGACCACCAGGCTCATAAAATCCAACTTGATTTATTTAACATAAAACAGGATGAGCGCTTTCACGTGTATAACACGGTTCTTCAGATCTCAAAAAACAAAACCATCCATCCAAATTTAAATAGCAGCATGTGACCCACCCTCTTAATTAAATCCAGTAAAGTAAGTATGCATCATGAAGTAAAGCAATTAAGCATCAATAATAAAGCAAACCAAGAGCTTAAAGTTACAAATGCTTTTATAAATAAAAGCTGAAAATACCTAAGATACAACGTATTAAAGACAACAATTTATATAAAAGTCAAACAACAACATGACAAAACCACAAAAATCCTGTATAATGGAATATACAGTAAAACTATATATGCAATAACATAGTCTAATATAATGTAATATAAAAAAAAATGACACTCAACATTCCAAAGCATCATCACATGGAAATGGAAATGCAGAATGTATTTAAAGCATATTTAAGCATCATCATGAAATTATAGAAGTATGTTTATATGTTTATTTCAGAGGTCAGGCCTCCAGTGCCAGTTTTAAACTTATGTAATTATTCAGTCTAGGAAAAATGTGCGCACGTAAACTAAGAATCCATTTCAGCTCCACCATCTCAAGCTGGTTATTCAAATTCCCCCCTCTCTCATTCAACGCCACTATCTGTAAAACCATAAAGTTGAAAATATGTGTACTAAACTGTGCTACATGTTTGGCTAAGGCATTCTGCTGGTTCAGATTTCTAATATCGTAGAGGTGATTGTATACCCTATCCCTTGGCCTCCTAGAGGTCTTGCCAACATAGAAACATTTGCAGTAACCACAGTATGCAAGATATACTAAATTAGCACTATTACAATTGGCAGTGAACCTAGGAATAAACTTGTAGTCTAAATGGGGATGCTGAAAAGACTGGATAGTAGTAATAGCTGGCCACATACTACAGTGTCCACATGAAAAGGTCCGAAAATTCAAACCTCTAGACGTAGTTTTAGATTATTACTAACACCTTGGACTGTATCTTTACGTAAAAGCCATTTCAGGTTCAAGCTGTTCCTAAAAACAAAATGGGGTATCTTCCCAACCCAGCTTAACAGTAGCAGGATCTATCGTGAGTGTATGCCAGTTTCGTTTCACGATTTCCCTTATGCAAGCAAAATCATTTGCATAAGTTGTCATAAAACAAACCTTATCTCCCTTATTGTAAAATCCTTTTCCTTTCCTCAAGACTGTATCTAAACCCAACACCTCATTTCTAACCTCAGCTAGTATGGATTCATTATACCCCCTATCCAGGAACAGCTGGTCTCAGTTGTCAAACTGTGCCATCAAGTCACTTGGTCTCTTACAAATCCTTCTTAACCTACAGTATTGTCCTTTCACTATATTAGGAAAAATAACCCTAGGATGCATGCTGCCAAAATCCAATAGGGCATTCTTCCAACAAGGTTTACAATATAAGCCCATGGTTAGAACACCAGAAGGATCCTGGTGGATCACAATATCTAAAAAATCAATACTAGAGTTAGACGAAGTCATGGTAAACTCCAAAAAACCTGTGGTGGAATTTAGGTAAGTAATAAAACCTTGCAAGTCAGGAAGAGTGCCAGTCCATATGAATAGAATGCCATCCACGAAATGCCTATAAAGGCGAACATGTGGAAAATCAACACAATTAAATAGATGCTTCCTCTCCCAATAGTACATGACAAGGTTAGCATACAAATTCACTCATGGGGTGCCCATATTGACACCCCATTGCTGTAGATACAAATGGCCGTCAAACATAAAGATGTTGTTAGTAAGCACTATATCTAAAAGTGTGGTAACCAACATAAAATCATCATTCACCAATACCTTTAACTAAGTCAGGATCTCCCTGATGGCTTCTAGCCCAAATTCATTCGGTATTGAGGTGAAAAGATTTTTCACATCAAGCGTCACTAGAATGCATCCAGGAAGTAGGGATTCTGTATTATAAACATCTATATCATCCAACAATTGGATAGTATCCTTCAATACTGTAGGCATACCTTTCACTATAGGACCTAGCTTACTTTCAATAAACATAGACATGGTTTCAGTTACCCATCCCCCTCCAGACACAATAGGCCTCATTGGAGGTGAATGTATAGACTTATGCACTTTAAGTAAGCCTTTTATAAATGGGACAAAAGGGTGTTCAACGCACAAGTAGCAATACAAATCATGATCAATCTGTCTACACATTAAAAGATCATACAGGTTGTCCCAGATGCCGCTAATGGTTCTCGTTAAATACAAAGTATTAACCACTCTATAAGTATCGGCATCTTGCAACATTTCAGACATAGCATTCACATACTCTGCACGATTCAAGAGAACAATACCCCCACCCTTATCCGCAGGTCGGATAACCAATTCCTTATTATTCTGTAAAGACCTTAAAGCCTCACGTTGGCTGGTATCAAGGTTAAAATAGGAACATTTTCTTGCACCCTTTTCAAAAAACAAACTATAAAAATCATGTTCACTGGATTTTACAAAGCAGTCAATGTGAGCTGGTGAAACAGGAGTAAATGAGTTCTTCCTTTTTGTCACATAGCAATGTTCAAAATCTCTAGAATCATTGTTCCTGTATAACAACTTCAGGGCAATGTTGCGCCCAAACAGTCTAAGATCAATAAGCAGAACAGTTAGATCAGTACCTGTGGAAGGAATAAAGGAAAGACCTTTATTCAATAGTGAGGATTCCGCCAAGGTGAGGGTATAATTGGATAAGTTAAAGACAAGCTCAATCAATGCCTGGCACGTTGGCCCACATTGCTGCCTTCTCCAGAGTGCTTTCTCTTCAGATGGCCCCAACTGTTCGACCTCACTGGTGACCTCGCTCGCGTCTTCATGGGTAGTGGCAAAAAATGATCCATGTCCAGGGCGGGCATTATTTTCGGTCTGGCCCCCAGCTCAATGGCAGTGCTAAGAAGCCCTTGTTGATTCAGAGGTGGTGTCTGCCCTGAAGCCAGGGAAGACGGTGGCTCCACTCATTCAACTGGAACAATGTTAGTGGAGGCACTAGCAGGGGTCCCATTAAACACCACTCCTTCATTCAAACAAGGCTGTGAAACGTTATCAGTCACAGCTGAAGCAAGTCTAGTCAAATTTTTAAAGCCTGTGGCCTCACTATTATTAGTGCTAACTCTTGGCCACACAAAGACATTCCCCTGGCTGAAATCTTTATAGTCACGTAAAATCTTACGCTGTTTAGTGTGTTGGAGTTTACTACTATAAGATGAAACACTCATGTATAAGTTTGCCAACATGTCACTATACACCTCATCTTTAAATCGACAGGACAAATCTCTATTCAGAGCCTCTACCTTGTCAACCAAGTCTTTGTCAATGGGATTAAAGTATTCAATCAAAAGTGCCATATATTGAAAACCCAAATCTATATTCAGTCACTGCCACTTCTTCAACAAATCTGGGTAGACATCACTATAAGTTGGCATGCGTAATACCCTCATTCTTCGTGGAACAATACGATAGTGAGTGCATGCTTCAAAGTGTCGGTGTTGCCATGTTAAGCTCTGTAATTTATATAAATCATTCTCGAGTTCTTTCAAAAGAGTATTGAACTCTTGAATATTACCAACAGTACCTGTAGGTGAAGGTGTAGATGGACATGATAGGTCCAAACTCAACAGGGGATTAATCTGTTGCTTCACAAGATTATCCCAGCGCAGATTCAAATCATCCCTTTTCTGAATAAAATCCAATTCCAAGGATGCAGTTTCAGTCATGTGGCTGCAGAAACACCAAAAGCACCAAAAGTAGGCAGAAGAATAAATAAGCAGGTGTATGCTGCTGCCCAAAGGTCCAAGCCCAGAAAGCAAAAAAATAATCAAAACAAAAGAACAAGGCAGGACCACCAGGCTCATAAAATCCAACTTGATTTATTTAACATAAAACAGGATGAGCGCTTTCACGTGTATAACATGCTTCTTCAGATCTCAAAAAACACAACCATCCATCCAAATTTAAATAGCATTTAAATATTCCTCCTAAGAGAACGTACCAATATACCAAAGCCCATTAGCTATAAACAAATCAGGGATGACCGAAATTTAAACCCACAGGACCTAAATGACATTTTAAAACAATGCAACTGGGAACCTCTATGAACCTTAGGTCTAGACCAGGCAGTAGATTACTTCAACAATATGTTCACCAGAGTTCTAAATTCAATTGCACCAATCAGTAAAATTAGAGCCAAAAAAAATTATGCCCCATGGCTAAGTAGGAACACAAGAGCCTCACTAAAGTCTGCAGACAAGGCCTGGAAGCAATGGAAAAAAGACAGCTCCAACCATGCCAAACAAAACTATAAAAAACTTAGGAATCTAGCCCAAAATCAAACCATACTAGATAAATAGAATTACTTTCTAGTTCTCTGAAACAAACTCTCAACCCCCCCCCCCAAAAATTCTGGCACACCATCAACTCTTTATTAAAACCTGGTAAAATAACCACCCCTTGCCCCTATCTCCACCAATAATGATAATAAAGACATAGCTGCCCAACTTAACCATCACTTTATAAACTCAATCCAAACACTGTCCACCCAGCTATCCAAAACTAATAACCTACCCACCACTACTAAAGATAACTCTCCATGTAACTCTACCAAACTCCCAAATAACATACCCTCCTTTACTCTCTCATCTGTTCCTGTGTCTAAAATTTAAAAATTCCTCCTTAACTTGAAACCTGCCACTCTTGCAGCAGACAGTACACCTGCTAACTTCCTGAAAACAGCAGCTGACTCCTTAGCTTATCCAGTCTCTATCCTTATCAACCGGTCTATTCAAGAAGCCTGTGTACCTCAAATATGGAAAATCTGATACATTATACCTGTACACAAAGGCAGAAATTCCTATGATTTCTCTAACAGCCAATAGCCATAGTTTGTCCCTTATCTAAGCTCCTCGAGAAATGTATTCACTCACAGGTTATGCAGTTCTTGAGCTCACATAATCTCTCCTCCACCCAACATGAATTTTGCCTACACCATAGCACAACTACTGCTCTTCTCTCTTTTACCAATCAGGTCAGTCATCACAGAAATAATAATAACTGTGTATCTGCTATCTTTTTAGACCTCTCCAAAGCATTTGACATGGTCTCACACCCCAAAGTATTAGAAGCTCTTTCCTCCCTATCCTTTGCCTCCCCTACTATCTCCTGGTTCAAAAGCTATCTATCTGACAGAGAGCAAGCTGTTCAATGGCAAAATGAACTATCTCTTCTTCTCCCCGCCTCTATAGGTGTACCTCAAGGCTCAAAGTTGGGCCCACTACCTTTCTCTGTTTTTACAAATAACCTACATACCTCCTCCAAACAAGCCAGACTAATACAGTATGCAGGTCGCAGATGATTCAACAATTATATGCGCAGCCCCATCTCTTACCACCCTACAGCAACTGACCCAAGAATCCTTCTCTGCTGTGGAAGGTTGGATCACTGACATCCAACTAATTCTCAACCCCAATAAAACTAAATTACTCATGTTTGCCCCTAATAAATCTAAATCTACTCCCCTAACTTTCTCTATAACATCCAGAAATTGTACTGTCATTTCTCCTTCAACCCATACAAAACTCATAGGGATAGAAATAGACAAAAATCTATTCTTTGATATTCATATATCACAAACTGTCCAGAAGGACCACAAAAAATGGGTACTCTCTATAGACACAAGAATTTTCTCACAGATAAAGCAAGAATCCCCCTAGCCCAAACTCACCTTTTGTCCACACTTATGTATGCAGCACCAAACCTAACCCATATTAGAAAAACAGATCTTGACAAAACGGAGTCATTTTATAACAAAATTGCCAAATTTGCTAATAACTCTTCCTTTAGAACACATCACTGCAAGTACTAAGAGAAATTCAATGGCTTGAATTCTCTCAATTAATAAACATACCAACAGCTTACTTGCACCTTTAACATCCTGAACTTCCCAGACAAAACTCCAGCACTAAAACAACTGCTATCCCACTACTCTACTAGTCATCCTCTTCGCTCTTCTAATAAACCTCTCCTCAGTATAACTTCTTCTTCTTCTTTCTTTCAGCTTTTCCCAGTTAGGGGTTGCCACAGCGGAACTCCGGTCCGCTAATGATTGGCAGTAGATTTTTATGGTGCCAAGGTGCCAGCCCGATGCCCAACCTTCAACGAAGGCATGCCCATTCACGCATGTCTTTTGAATGCCACTCAACTGCGGGGAGGACATGCACTCTCCACACAGAGGGCGCTCCAGCCAAGAATTGAACGGGAAAACCTCTTGCTGTGAGGCGACAATGCTACCGCTGCACCACCATGGCTCTCCTCAGTATAACTTCTCCACAGTATAACTACTGCCAACAATACTGCTGGCAAAGCTCTTTACTCCCATACCATAGCCAAAAACTGGAACAACCTCCCCCCTGCCATAACCTCAACAAAAACAAACACACAATTCAGAAAACTATTCAAATCACATCTCAAGAAAACCTGGATCTACCCATGTATTACATAACAGTCTCTTTTCTATTTATTCCACGCTGTCTATCTTCTATTCTACCTAACTTTAACTAATGCTTAACATTATGTCTTCAGATCTATAAATGTGTACCCATTTTAGGAAAGGTCAGCACAGCATACTTATTGGCATACCTCTCTATTTTTGTATACTGCATGTAATCTATCTAATGAAGGAAATTATAATTCAATGACAGTCTAAACTATGTATATCTATTGTGTATGTCATTACTTTGGATAACTATTAATATCTTTGTCTTAATTACTTGCGGTATGTAATTCTGGAGCTTTTCTCCCTGGGCCTCCACTGAAAATGGACCTGGTCCAGTTGGATTATCCCGGTTAACAAATGTAAAATAAAAATAAAATAAAAAATAAATAAATCCCATTGGAAATCTTATACTTTTTCTCCCTTTAGCACAGCCATGTCTCACTGCTGTTTGCATTTTAGAATGCATTCAAGCAAATTCTTGCTCCATGTGGTTATATTCATTTTTCAACAAGTCTGCCAATGCAGTGATTATAAGAGGGGAGGGTGCTACACTCCTGAGTGAGCATTCCTTTGAATAAGATGCTAAACTGAGGTATGATCTGAATGAGTTGGTGGCAGCTCAGGTGAGTATAAAATGATCCCACAAAACTTATTGAAAAGATCAGGGTAAGCTTCCCATTGTCCCAACCAAATCTCCCCTAGTCAGTATGCATACCATATTGGGTCTCCTCTGAAAAGAGGTCATTGGCCTAGTGAGACTGGTCTAGTGGGACTACACTGGTCAACATAGTGTAAATCAATCAATCAATCAATAAATAAATTTTACAAAGAAAATTAGTGGACCAATACATTTGCCTTTTGAAGGGATTCAAACTACCCTCAGTGACTGAGTAAAATAAGAGGTGACCTCATAAATATTTAGATGCTAAAATGAGACAGGACATGTAATAGCAGTGACTTTACACAAGTAGTTACAGTACAAGAAGATAGAACAGAAGTAGTCCTATTCATTATATGACTAGAACAACTGGAAATGTACAAATGTACATAATGTGCTTGCTACCTTACAGAGTCAGAGTCATTAGAAATGCAACATGTTTTAAAGTGAAACATGACAATTTTTAGTAGATAAAGAGTATATAAACTGCTGTACAATTAAGGTCACAGACCAGTACCAAAATACACACTGTTTGTATCTCTGCAGCCACAAATATATTGGATTTCCCCGTTAAAGCTACATGGCATTTTTATTGTCTTAGCAAGCAAAGAGCAGTTTATGTTGACATTCAATAGGCACACTTAGAAGCAGGAAAAGAAACTGACTTTTTCAGTACCAGCTATCTGACAATAAATAGCAGTTCTAGTTATAGTTTCATGCAATAATAAAACAGGACTGTATAAACTCAAACAGAAAATTATTTTATTGCCATTGACCCAAAGTCAAAATAGTAGCACACATATAATTCTTATTTTTGTTGAAAACAAAATAATTCTTAATAGCAGCTGTAAAATATGGCTTTAGTGTTCTAGCTATGTATGCAATGGAGCAAGCAATGCATGAGGAGGAAAGGAAACACTATAATGCAACTTAAAAAAAATTTTAAAAATTATCAGATCAAGTATTGACTTACTGTAGTCTTTGCCTGCAAGTAAAGTCTGCATGTTTGGCCTAGGAGCAGTGCTTTCTCATTCCATGAAAGGTAGCACCTAAAGGTGGGTGACTATAATACCTTCATTCTGCAGAATGTTCTTGTATTTAGAGTGGTCAGCAGACTATGTGCATATTTATATGATCACTAAATAGTCTACCAAGGGACCTCTGGCATTTTTATTCCTGGAAAAAAAGAGTTTTGCTTGGCAGCACAGAGGACTAAAGCTTTGAAATGTTAATGGGCTATTTCCATTCCCCAGGGTTCAGGGTTTGATTCCTTCCTCCTTCATTTGCCTACTGTATGACTATGTCCAAGCCATTTAACCAGACAGTGCTCCCTGGCCAGCTGTAAAAAGGGCCAATTTGTCCAGTGGACTTATTTGGTTGAAAAACAGAAGTTATTTCTAACAACATATCAGTGCTATGCTTATTTCGAGATAAAGCACAAATAGACTACACTGCATAAAAAGTGACCAATCCTGATAATGACCACAGAGTATCTGTATGCCTTTAAGAAAGTGGTCTATGAAAAGAGGTGAAACTCATTTTGCAAATCTTGATAAGGAGGAGGAAAAAAGTAATTGCTTTCAGCTGTAAACTGCATCCATCCATCCATTCATCCATCCATCCATCCATCCATCCATCCATCCATCCATCCATCCATCCATCCATCATTCATGGATTGCAGGGATGTCAAAGCCTATCCTGGAAGCTAGTGGGTACAAAGCATTGAAGCTCATACTGTTTAGGGTTTGGTCCATTGCAGAATGCACATTCTCACTCATTCATACATTACATGCACACCTACAGGCAATGAGGAGAAGTTAAATTCATCTGTGGCATGTTTTGGGAGGTGGGAGGAAACAAATAATCTATGAAAAACCCTTGCCAATGTTTGGAGGGCAAACAGATTTTGCAGAAATGACACACCAGGCAAGAATCGAAGCAAGTGAAAGAGTTATACTGTTTGTATAATAATGCTTCTTTAAGCTTTTATAAACTCTGAGGAACAGCACATCTGTCTTTCATTTTATTTGCACTGTGTTGGGTAACACTTTTTGATAATTAATTACTGATTATGTTTTAATAAATCATTTAATAAATTATCCTTTACTCTTTAAACTAGAATCTTTAAAATGTACCTGATCTATTACCAGTATACCCCTGCAAATGAGACCATGGTTCAGTGTTCCATCCAAAAGGTGTCACCTTGGCTACAACACCTACTTTATGGTGCACTTCATTGTCAGTACTGGAATATGAGCCTAAGTACCTGGTGCAGGGATAGAACTTACATCATCCTGATTATGTAGATTATTGCCACACACTTATGTGAGGCCAATCTTGTGAGCATGTGATTACACACCAGATCAAGAATAAAGTTGTATTGACTACTGCATGAGAAAATTATGCCAACACCACAAATGACATAAGAAGTAAAGGGATAGGATAACATGGGTAGAATCATATATCAGAGATTTAGAAACAGTCATAATATCTGTAGTATAAATTACTCTAGACCTTGAGGACTTTATCATGGTGATATGTAATCATGCACTGCCAAGACCTTATCTTAGTTGCTAAGGATTTCACAGTCTTGTTAAGGATGCTGAATATTTAGACCTGCCTGAGTTTGCTTCTAAGTCTCTTGGGAGGATTGAGTGAGTACTACAGATGCAGCCAAGTACTTCAGAGAAAACAGTATCAGTTCAAGGGCTTACACAAGTAATTATAGCTGCAGAATGTCAGCAGGCTTGTGTTTATCACATTAGAATAATAAAGCAGACCACAATGGAGAGCTGCATCCTTATTAAGTAATTTTCAGGATTGCTGGGATGAGAGCAGCCTGCTGATTAATAAACAGGAAGTGCACTGTCAGCAGCTGATGAGACTCTGACAGACAGTGAAAATAGTAGTCGCTGTTTAAGAGGGGTAGGCCAGGAGTGAAGGCTGCAGGGCCCTTACTAAACAAGAAGAGACTGCAGAGAAACAGGGAGGCACTGATGGACAAGAATGAAAGATACAGGTGAGGGCTGGTACAACATCTCCTGACAGATTTAATATTAATGAGAGTAATTTACGTGCATCAGATATAGAGAAGCCTAACTGACTTAACTGTGTTATTTTTTTTAAATGGCCTCATACCTGTAACTCAGAGCTCAGGTTTAACGTGACTACATGACAGGATAATAGTTTATATGACTGGCAGGCATATAGAAAAAACAGGATGTCACTTCATAAGGTTATTTGTCACCATGCAGGAATGCCTAGTTTAACAAAAATGGGTCTTTCTTGAAAAGTTTCAAGTTTACCTTTGTCAGATGAACACAGGATACTAGAATTTCAGATTCTGCTTCCAAAGTGAAATTATTTTTCTATTGCCACATTTTTTTGCCAAAACTCTTTATAGGATGGGGAGTGATGGTGTGCATTTTGAGTACTATCCATAACATATTGTCAGAGTTTTGAGCATCCAGTAGACTCCCTCTTATCTGGCCACCCTTTAACCAGCCATCAAATTTCTGATGTAGCCCTAGCAAAAGACAACAGAGAAGAACAAGACTTCTGTCTCCTCTGGGCTAATAATGACAGTTTTGGTTTTAGACTTCATATTCCTTAGAAAAATGCATATTAATACAAATCATGTTATTCTAGGTGATTTATACCCTATAATCGCTATTTTGTATGCATTTTCTGATTAACCAGCCATTCGTTTATCCAGCCTAAAGTCTGGTCCCAGTGAGACCGGATAAGAAGGTATCTACTGTAGTAGTGCATTTATTTGGAAACAAATTCCATTAAACTGATAAGGCATAACAGTCATAAAAGCATGACTCAGAAACTTAGCCACAAGGTTTAGAGGGTTTCCCTATAAATGTTTTCACTCTTTAAGATAGTATACAGTGTGTTCTGTTGTACTGGAAATACTCAGAGATGCCTATTGTGTTTTCAAATTGATGAATATGTGTTTGAATGAAGTTTAATGCCAGAAAAGATTCACTAACAATACCTTTTCATTTTGGTTATGTGGGGGGCTACATGGAATATAGTGAAAATAAAAGGTGAACAAATATTTAATAAATTATATGAGTAACTCACTGTATCATTTCCATCTACAAAACCAGTGAGAGAGCCTTCCATATTTGACATATAAATATTTTATTCAAAAACTTCCATGTCACTTGGTGAAAAAGTTTACTGATGTTTAGAATTTGTTTGTTTGAAAAGTAAAAAGCTTCAGTAATTAAAATGAAGTTGAAATTAAAAACTGGCTTCTAATTTTAGTGTTGTGTTCTGTATCTTTTACTGCCTGATACTAATCATGCACTGATCAAACAGATCAAGTACTAAGGACATGCCGGAAAAAGCCACTTGTGAGATATAGTCTTGTTTATCCAGTCTTCTTTTCTTGAAATTAAGATGCCACAATGCACTTGAAAGTAGGTACTCCTAACTGGCTGAAAAGAGTTTATCATACAGCAAGATCTCTGGCACGGTTATAATCCCTTTCCTTTCCTGACAGCTGGGTTAAAGTCATAAGTAAAAGCTCTCAGGATTGAATGGATGTATTTATTACTGAGGCTATATTTCAAAAGAGTTATGCTCTTCCTATAATGAAAAATAATCACTTTGTGCACTCTGGCAAAGATGAAATGTAAATCCGTGCCTGCTGGAATTATAGGTAAACTTTGCAGGGTAGTGTAACAGCTAGACACTTCTGCAGTGCAACAGCACACCCTTATGGATTTTATATACTACTGTCTGGAATGTCAGTACAGAAAATAGCTAAATTATGGTCAAATAAAACATTCTAAATATAACCCAAAGAGGGATTTTTTATTTAATTATTCTTATTTTGCAGAACTCTAATTGTGCATATAATCTTAAACAATCCAACAAACTTTTTTCTCTGCAAGGCTATAACAATCTACTACAAAAGTTCAGTTATTTTAAAATTATTTTAACAACTGAAAACATTTACAGAGACAGCTTATCTTCCAGCAACATAAAACTGGAGGCAAAGTTATTTATTTTCTTATCTATTGATTGAGTTCCTCTTATTGGACACAGTTCTCCAAAGCAGTTCTTAAATATATCACTGTCTCTGTTTGGTGGTATTTCTATCTATTGGTCTACTCTGTCTACCATTATTTGACTGGACACACAGACCCTTTTCAAGGGTGACATGACAGCAATGTCTGATCATATACCTTGCTTGGAGTCACACAGTAAGCAAATGGAGGCTGTGTAAATCAAACTCAGGACTGCTGCATGTTCTGGGCATACAGCACATGTTCTTAAATCTCTGTGCACACACACACACACACACACACACACACACACACACACACACACACACACACACACACACACACATACACACACACAAATAGCCACAGCTGTACCTCACATCCACTTGCTTCATCAGGAAATCAGGGAAGCAGGATGCCCTTTTTGGTAACTTGGAAAGATTTTCAAAAGTACTAGCCTTTTATTCTCACAATACTCTTGGAGTGCTGCAAAGGTTATTTAACCAACAACAAATCAAGTAGTATGTAAATGAGCTTATACGGTTGTCGTACAGTATTCAACTTATTTTAAATTTAATTCTCATCAGTCTGATCTGAAACACTGAATGATGTGCAACAAATACATCCTGCCATATATGAGACCTTGTCTATTCTAACTGCTTAACCTATATGAAGTATTTTTAGGTCAGACAAACTGAAAGCAAGCTAAAAAAATTGAAGATTTGAATCCATCCAATAGAATGAGCTTCACAAATCAAACTGAATCAAACAGACATGTATATGCTGTTTAAAGCAGACAGATCCTGAGATAACAAATGTTTCAAGTTAAATACATTACTTTTTGACATTTTGGAATTTAAAGTGTGCTTCTTTTATTTAAGTAAAACTCTTGATTGCAATCTCTTGGCTAGTTATGGTGGTTTCAGTGAAGCTATCTCAATCAAGTTCCTGTACTTATGACCTCAGGGAATATGGAATGGAAAAGGCTGTGATTCAGTCATGTTTCATCAAAACCAGATTATGATGCAAAGCCTTCTGGGATCCTGCAAGTACTACAGACCAGAAAAAGGAAATGAAACAAAAAATCATGGGAGCACACTATTTCCTGTATAAGCAAATTTACCAGTGAAAGACATTACAACAGAACTGGTCGTAAAAGGCATCAATAGCTGCAATCAAAATTCTGATACATCTTTTCTTCAGGGCAAAATTATTGAACTGGGATTAGGCAACAAACATGAATGTTACAAGAAGTGTGGCAAAATGATATATAAATAACAACAACAAAGAACACCACTATTAAAAATACTTTAATAAGTACTTTTGTCTAAACTTTTTCAAAGAAAAATCAAATCAGCAGCACTCATTCATTTAAATCCTTCATCCCACTATTCATCTGAAAATATTCAACCAATAAAATTCACTATAATATAATATATTCTTAAAAAATACATAAATAATACATAAATATCAATGGTTATTCAATAGTTCTGAATTTAAACTTTATTCTATTAAACCTTAAATTATATTTAAAATTTATGAATTCATTTAAATAATAAAAAATAGCTAGAATATAGTTGAAAATAAAAATTGGCAAGAGAAGATAACTGATATTAATATAAAATTGATTTAATGTAATAAAAGTTGGAATTAGTATAATTAGACTATACATATGTAAATATTGCAGGACTGTAGGGGGATATTTCGTGACTGAGATGAGGATGAATACAGGAGACCCCCCTCCCCAATTAAGCAGCAGACATTATAGCTTCTAGGAAAGGTTTACATAGCTCTGCATCTTCTCATGTATGCAACTGTTAATTGAAGAAGGGCATTCACGAGTTTGAGTCAGCTGGCTGGCTTTCAAAGATGGAGACTGAAACTTTATAGTACAAATGGAGAATCACATAGGAGCTGGATCTCTGACTGGAGAGGATTTTACAGAATTTTGTGAACATGTCAGCCAGCAAGACTGCCATCTAACCAATAACCCATGTACTATCATGCTGCCAGTATCTTATTCTCTAGCTGTACGTTTTGCAGGGGGGGGGGGAGTAGAAGGGTAAACTATGACCACAGGAATGGAGCAAAGCAGTTAGCTGAGGTCAGTGCATGCATGGAGATCATCATTTACTGAGGAAAAAAGTCCCTTCTACAGCACCTAAATACAGTAAATAGTGAGGCTGTTCTAAGCACCAACGTTTATCTTGCTGCATCCGAACATTTGTATGTTGGGAAGGGCTGACCTGGAGGACAACCTGCCTTTAATAGATGTTAAATTAACCCATTTACAGAGACTAAGGTGAAATGTTTTATCAAAAAAAAAAACAAAAAAAAAAGAAAATTGGTTCAATATTGAGGCATTTTCAGTTTCTAGGATATAGGTAGAGCTGAACATTCAGATTTTGGTTGTTAAGTAATTAAGGTAAAGGGGGTGTGCCATTAGACTTTTTAAAAGAGAAGTTTGGATTTTATTTAACAGTTCTGAGGAAGACCTATAACAGTCAAGGATGAAAGCACTTAACTGGTTCTAATCTTCAGGTTTATACAATAAAGTTACTACATCCTCAGGTTGATGTTATCAATTAATAAGAGGATATGTTCTTGATGCAATTCATCTGCAATGAAAAATCATTAACCTTCTATTCACCACCTTTTTAGGGTTAGCCCCATCAAGGCATCATACTGTAGTAGTGTGTGGGGCTGGGTACTTGCTGTTCTAAAATGCACTTTTATGTTCCTGTTTATATTGTTTATCATGAGCAGGCTGGTTTAAAATGAAAGAATACGTACATTTTCCACACCTACTTCTAAGTATATAAAAGCTGTTATGTTTAACATTGTTAAAATATTTCTGATTTTTGTTACTGGAGATCACTTGTCTGTGATGAATATAGGCTTGTTGCTTTGGAATACTACTTGGGTTTCATGATTTTTGGAAATTATTGTGACCGAACTCGTCAACGAAGTTTTAAGACCACTAGTTTCTCATTTTTTTTATTTTTTCCTCAACACTTGTGGTGGTAAGGTTGGAACTAGACAGATTTCTGTGCTTGTTCATTTTTTTGTATACAGAAATATGGCACTGTGGTACATTAAAGTAGATAACCTACTTTCTAAAAATGTTATAATTAGTTTTTGCTGAAAAAGTGCTTACCATTTATATGCATTATATCAGTAGTACTGTCATGAACTTGAATCCTATTCAGGGATGGCTCCTGCCTTATACTTGTTTGTTGGGACAAAATCTGACTCCTCTGTGATGTTTAAGTTAGTAAAGCAGATGATGAAAGTGAATGAATGAAGATTAGCAACAGCAATCAGCAGTATTTATTTCCAGGAATAGGAATATTTGAAGTGCAAACTGCATTTTGTCAGTTTAAAGCAATGTTTTTTTAAAGATCTTTGACTAATAAAAGAATCGGACTATAGCAGTAGTATACAAAGATACATGCTCAGAAAGAGGAAACATATGAGGTAACGGGAAGCAGACAAAAGGATAATAATGATGTAGCTCCACTGCTTTATAAATTATTGTTAAGCAGATTGTGTGGGTAATCTGTAAAATAAGCATTACAAGCCTAATGCCTTGCAAAATAATTGCTACTGTACTGAGCCATTTACATTTGGAAAAAGAACTGCTTTATTCAAAAGACATAAAGTGACATAATTGTTTTCAACATTTATAATTTAAAATGTTCACAGTATAAATTTTTTCTAGAAAAATGAAATATCAAAAATTCCAGTTAATGGATTGCAAAATAATTTTACATAGCAAATGAAAAATGTCCTTTTGGCATACAAAGAGACAATTTGTTCCATAGCTAAAAGTGATGTGTCACACTATGACTAAGCAGTGAAGAACATATTTTATATTGTTAGGTTTGGCTGGCCAAAGATTTAGACAGCTACTGTGGCACAGATCTGCCTTAACCTATTGTGAAAACAGCTGATATCTGAATATAATGTTCTAGGACCATGTTGAGATACAGCAGTACCAGCGCTGATAGCCTAAGTGTCCTTCCCGCATTAGCACTACTCCTCTGCTTCAATATATCACACCGTGGTCCAGTTCTGTCACCCACAAAGTGTACATTGGGGACTGCAGAGTGTACTACTGTCAGATGTGGATCCCGACGATGACAACACACTTTTCACCTAGATATGGATCCTGATGATGACACAGTTCTAACCTTCTGACCTTTGATCCCAATGATGACAACACACTTCTAACTTAGATGTGGATCTCGATGATGACAGCACACTTCTGACTTAGATGTGGGTCCCAATGACGACAACACAGTTCTGATCTAGATGTGGATCCCGATGATGACAACACAGTTCTGACCTAGACATGGATTCCACTGATGACCTATGGGTATGCCAGTGAAAACTGAAAGTCCCACACATAGGCTGTAGTGCACTGAAACACTTCTGATGTACTCCAGAAGTAGTAATGAAAGGACAGAGCATCGATCTGAATGTTATCATACTCTGATAGTATGATATAGTACAGAGTCATCAGTCAGACCTATGGTAATGAAAAAGATTAGGGACACAATATTGCTTTGATATTTGTATTACCCTGTGATTGTGGCAAGGAGTATTTCAGTGCCATTCATGCATACAGCAATGGCACTGATGAGACAGAGGACAGATCAACTTTGTTACAATGTTGTTGCAATGTGAGGTTAGCAGGTAATGTTCTTGCACAAATCTGACCTAACACTATGGATAAAGCTACTGGCTGGAAAATAAATATTTTTTTTTTTTTTGCAAGAGGGCAAGCAACCCTGCATCCCCAACATGAGGCAAGCTGCATATCCCTCAAAACTCTACAAATACTAACTCTGAGATTTCACAAGCTTGGAGAAAGGGGAGAAAGTGATGAAAACACAACTCCGATCTTCTTGCTCTTCTCTGAGTATAACTACCTTTTCAAGATATTGGAACTTAATTGTGATATTCTGAGCATCGATCAACTGGCTGCTTATAAGCAGTAATTTTCTTGCATTTAACACTTTTACACCCTTATAGGTATAGTCTAGGCTAATGACCACCAGGGCCTTTATAAGCCTAATCATGCAATGCAAACCAACTGTGTCCGTATGTATCATGGGTGTTTATTAGGAGAGGATATGTTAGTTAAGAAGTTTCTAGAGGTTATGGGGGGGGGGTAGTCATGTTAGTCTGAGCATTACTGTCTACCTCTGTCTAACAGAGACATGGGGGCCAGAGCTTGTCTATATGCATTTTCAGATCCCTGACTACTGGGTCATCTCTTAGGGGCATCTTATCGATGAAGTAATTAGTCTGGGTGGCAGTTTTCCCCCAAACCACTATACTGCATTTCTTGGCATTGAGTTTTAATCCATGACTTTGGACCCAGTCATTTGTCTGTGTTAGACCCTCTTGTAAAGACATTTGTGTCATGGGGGAATCTAAGATGGATCCCAATTTGAAGTAATCTGCATACTTGGTCAGCCAAAGGGCCTTGACATTAGCTTTTACCTCCAAAAAGTAGGTGTCAAATAGGAGCAGTCTCAAAATGGAGCCCTGCAGTACTCCACTGGTGATTGGTGTATTATTTGAGGTGGTTTAATCAATCCTGACTTCCTGGGTGCCATCTCTGTGAGCCAGCTAGCAATATAGTGAGTTAGTAAGGGTTTATTCCCTGTTGGGTGAGTTTGTCAACTATACCCGAGTAGGGTATTGTATCAAACTCTTTAGCTAGATCCAGGTAGGTGGTATGCATGGTTTAATCCTCATTCACAGGGGGCAACAATCTTCCATATTTCTGAGTACCAGGTCCAGTATGTTGGAACCATCTGATCAAGGGTATGTGTGTTATTGAAGTCCAGGAATCACATTACCCGTGCATATGAGATAGTGTATGTCTCTCAATCTATAGAAGGGTAGTTAAAGTCTTCCATGAATAAGTCTAGGTATGAGCTATGGCATGCTAGGGACTTAGAGGATGATTTTTAACTTACTATGATATAGTATAGGACTTTGTCTATGGTGATTTGCACATGGATAACTTCCAAGGCATTGTTCTGTTTAACCAACTTAGAATTATGCTTGTTGTTAATAAAGACTGAGACTCCTTCATCTTTTGTCTCTGACTGTGCAGCTGATGGTCTAAATGTGTGGAAGGCATTGAAGTCACTGAAGCCTTGCACTGCCAGAGCACTTTTTGCAAATTTAAACCATGCCCCAGAAATGGCACAGATGTCTATATTTGCCAGACAGAGGAGAACCTGTAGGGTATGGAGTTTCTTCTTTAGGCTTTTAGCACTGAGTAGTAACACCTTCAGGTTACTTTGGCTTTTATTTCCTATGTTTGTAGTTTTGTCAATTTTTTATTGCTTAAAAAGGTTCCGAAGGGGTGGATAAAGTTTTAGCCAATATTCCAAAGCCTAGAGGAGACAGGTGCAGACCATTATTTGCAAAACTATGTGGTTTGTTAACCATGTCCTTCCATACTGACACCTATTGAATCCCCTCTGGACAATTCTAGAAACAAAGCCAATTATGGAAGTCAATCATCTTTTGTTCATACTGTGGCATCATCCTTGGTAAAGGTAGACTGCTACTCAAAGCAAAGTACATAACTGCTTGAGAACCAGTGTCTGTTTTCACAGGGAAGTATGTCTCAGGTCATTAATGCCCACACTGATTATAACAGAATCATACTGGTTCTTTGGGTGTAGTGACTTGAGTGGTGCATAACTTGGTAGATCCTGTCTTCAAATAAGCAACTAACCATTATCTTCTCCTTGTTCAGTCTGGTGAGTCGGGCATCTGTGTGTTGTACAACAGAGTGCCCTATGACATGAGTCCTGATAAATGCATTTGCCTTATTGGCTTTGCCGGTGGGGCTCCACGGGTGTAGTGTTGGTTTGGTGTTTGCTGCTACTTTCAATGAGTGCCTTAGAGATTGTTGAGGATAGACATGATTGTTTATAAGCTTAGGAGGTCTTTGAGGTTTGGTAAGATTGCTTTTTAGTGTCTCAGCAAAAGTTGGTCTATGTGCTGGTGGACACTGTATGGTGGATATAGTGTGTGTGTTCTTGACAACCTTGATTGTATGCAAGATTTTTGCCTTCAGTGAAATTGTATATGTGCATCTGTCGCATACTGTGCTTCTTTACACATTAACTGGTTGTCTGTGAACATGAAACAATTGCAAAATTGTGTCAGGATGCCCAGATCTACAAAACTGGCTATGGAGACATTTGGAACTTGGATAGCCATGTTGTCCATACCTACTTTCTGAGTGGGCTACTGAACATTGTGGACTGGGTTAAATGGAGGTCTCTTCATGTAGTCTCTGAGGATTGGCACTAGACTAGGTTAGACTGGGTTAAGATTTGATAGTAGTGCTGTTTAATGTACAAACTAGTTGCTCTGAGCTTGTCTCTGCACAATGACTTTGTTTTAGCCACACTAAGTTAGGAGTTTCAGTTCCAATGGTCCAATGGTAGTTTTATGCATAAAATTTACTTTCTGTGGCTTTAGGTTTATACAGGGCGCTGCTAACCTCTTGATGTAAAAACACCAAAAAAAGGTTGCATGTGAGTATAATGCTGTAACAAAACTATTAAAACAAACTGTCTTGACAAGGCAATGTCAAGTGTTAAATGATTTAAAAGCAAAATCAACAAATAAATCAAAAATAAAGCAGTAGGTCTCTAATCAGTTAACTGAAGTTCAAAACAATAAAATAAATCTCTGATCTGCCTAGGATGGAGCAGTATTAACTCAGAACCCCCTCAGAGTGAGGTGAGGGTGCCAAGCAGATGGGAGCTCTGGGAAAATGGACAGGAGACAATTTGTAGTAAGGGAGGTTTATTCAAGTACAGTATTGGTTTCCTGGGTGGGCACTTGGTGTTACGGATGTATGGAAAACAATGGGTGGGAAAGAACTTAAATAGGTTACACAACAGACAAGCAATGAGAGATGGATAGGAGTAACTTTGAAAGTCAGATTACTATAGGGGGCAGAAGCCAATGACACTCACATTTGAAACCACAACAAGACAAGGGTAGATGTACTGGGGAAAACAATCGGACTATAGCTGTAGCTGTATGGTTAGAATTTCAGAACCTTTTAACTTGAACCAAGGTCCCAGTGCGAGAACATAGCGATAATGACAACAACGAGGCAGCCATCTGCACAATATATACAGAGACAGCATCATTTAGTGCTGTGGAGCTTTTTAGATAAATGGAAGTGCTGCAGCCTTGAAGCACAACACTTTACAAGTCTTTTTATTTACAAAACATAAACTATAATGAAGCAGCTTCTCTCCAGTACATTTCATAATTTATATTACTACTGCAATGTCAGGAGTAACAGATGAATGTCCACACACCATTTAATATGACTATTTGTGAGTATGTATGTTTTATTTATAATTTTGTTAAACAGATCTGGTCCCTAATGGTCCCTTTTCAGCAATGTTCTTAAGCTATCAGCAAAAATACAAATAAGCATGACACACAAGAGTACACAAGAGTAGTGGAAAACCAAGACATATTGGTTGTAACACAAATCAAATCTATTCCATAAGCCTAAGGTTAAATAAAAGTGTTTGCATTTATCAGCACATTTAAATACCTGTAACTATGGATTTTATAACAATATGAATAAAATGGCAGAAAGCAGAATGGCAAATAACTGGATAATAAAAATCAGTTTTGAAACCCTGAATGGGTATACGTGGACCCCCTAAACAGATTCTGCTTAGAATCACATGCCTGAGTCAAGGAAGCTGATTCCAAAGGACAAGAGCAAGGCAGGCAAAGAAGGCCTACAACGAGCACAAGCTAATCTATACTGATGGAGGAAATAGAAGATGTTGGCCACATTTGTATGAATGCAATAAGTTAAAGGATAAAAATCCGTGAATGTGACTGAATGTGACTGTATCTGAGAAGAAAGTAATACATTGAGAATACCACTTCAATACGTAAGTTAGTAAGTTCCATAGAAAAAGGTAAGTTAATAACACAAATGGAGATGTTAAGCATGAGATTTAGATAATAGGCAGCAGAAGGTGTGGCTGAAGAGTATGAAGAAGAATGCCACAGTCGTAAATGTCAAAACATTTTAACAATTTCAGCTGCTTAAGTTAATGTAAGTGCAGAAATGACTAGCAAAGTAAAAGTGTGATAGTGGTTAAGGCGAAACAAGAAGGCAAGTAGGACAATATGGAGAGATTAGAAGAAAACTGTCAACATAACTCTTGTCATGCAGTTCAGTATATCCACTGTAGGGGGCAGTATATAAAGCCCTTAAAGTAATATAAATACTATGGGCTCACAGTTCACTTTGTTAATTGCAGAGCAATTTGATCATCTACTGCTGTGATCCCTGCACTTGAATAGACAGCATTATATGTTCAGAAACAGTATAAGAAACATTTGTTACTGCTGTATTGCAAGCATAATTCAGATGTCAGGTTTAGTCTTCTCACTGTCAGTGATCACTACTTGCCAGGGTTATACTTAACCATAGCAACGTGTGACATTCACAGATAAATGCCACACCCAGGAAGAACAACAGTCATTATAAAAATAGAATAAAAATAAGTGGAACACAATAAGTTATTCATACACAGTAGACAGTGTCAGCCTTGGCACTTTTGTTATGTCATATCCAGAAAATACTACACTTACTGTAAATGTATACATATATTTAGTCAACACGCAGATTACAGCTTGTCTTATGCAAGCCATATATCAAAAATGTATGCCCCTTAAGAGTCATTACATAATAATCAGTATGAAAGATGAAGAGGACACTACATAATAAAAAAGAAAACATATATTATAGTTACACTGGAAGTAAACTGATAGTAAACTTTTTCTGAGTAAGCATGCATATATACACACAGGCAAACAAGCAAACCACTAAATAAATATGTAAAAAAAAGCATACAAAAATGTCCAAACACAATTATCCAGTAGTAATGATGTGGGCATGATATGAAGGCAGCCTTTCCCTCCACCTTGCCAAATTTTATTTGTATTCATTCACTCCACCTCATATATCTTTACTGATTAACTTGCAGATCTTTTGCCCATATCTGAGTTTGGAATAAAGGACTAACAAGCCATTGACAAACTCTCACTTCATTTAGTGCTTCACATGTCATAAAGATGTACCATTTTACAATTTGAGCAATGCTATGTCAAGGCACATAATAATAAGAATGGCCTAGATTACTAGAAATAATCTACACCACAAGTCAATGTCAGTAGTGAATCATTAACTAATCACTGAACCCACAATACATAAAACAAAAGCAATCAAAAAGACATAAAACTGCAAATTATCAACTTTAACAAAAAGCAAAAATGCAGCATTTTTGTGGGGAGCAAGTGTCCTTGCACATCCTTATGTATCAGTTGCACCCCACACACTCCTGCACCTCTAAATATACTGACTCTAACAGCACACAAATTTTGGGGGTAAAGAGAAACTTTTTTTCCTATTCATCTATGATCTTAATTATTCCATATGCTTCTTTTTTGGAAAAAGAAAAAACATACAAACCAAAGGGAATGATTCACTGATTCCCATTTCAGTGCAACAGGATGTGATGATTAACGGGTATTCCTTGGCTGCATAGTATTCCAATGTACTATCGCTATAGGTTCATAGGTTGGTACTAGGCTATCAGCCCTAGAGCCTATACAAGCCTAGCCATAACAATTCCCTGGCTATTTCTTCCTACACTGTTTACTTCCCTGGACCCCTGTCTATCAGGGCGACTGACGTGATCCCCGGGGTGAATTTCCTTTCTCCCATCCAATCGTCAAGGTTCCTTTTGAAGAGGGCCAAAGAGGCACTCTGCTTGACATGTATGGGCAATCTATTCCAGAGTCTGGGGAGTCACTGGGTCAGGAACCTATCCCTCCAGCATGTTTTGTTTATTGTGATGACAAGGTTTAGATCCCTGGAGCGTGTGGCTCTGAGGGATTGGGATTTATTTAAGTGTAGCATGTCCAACAGCTCTGGGTTTGACATGGCCTTGTATGTTAAGCAGAGATTGCCTCTGAGTAGACGATATGTGACAGAGAATAGCTGAAGTTTTTTAAGGCGGTCAGCGTAGGGCATCTGCATTAGGCCTGTGATTCTTTTAGTGAGGTATTTCTGCAGCCTTTCCAGTTGTTGCAGATGTCTTGAGAGGTACATACCAAACGGGGCGTTGTATTCTATAATAGGTCTAATGAGGGATGAGTACAGTGGGACAATGACCTCCTTTTTTCTGGATGAAAAGCCCTTAGTGATGAGGTGTGCCACATGGAAGGATTTCCTGACTGTTGTGGCGATGTGGTTATCGAAGGTGAGACCACTGTCCACCTGTGTCCCTAAGTCTCTTATCACACTTTCGGTGTTTAGTGTACTGCCACCTATATGGTAAATCATGGATACATGTTTTTTCCCAAAGGGGATAACTATACATTTCTTTGCATTGAGCTTGAGCCCATGGCTCTGGCACCAAGCATCTGTTTCTGTAAGGCCCTTTTGTAGAGTATCCACATCATTTGAGGCTTCAATAATGGCTCCCAGTTTGCAGTCATCTGCGAACTTTGTTAGCCAGAGTCATTTAGTGTTGGCCTGTACTTCAGAGAAGTAGATGCAAAACAAGAGTGGTCCCAGGACTGAACCCTGAGGTACTCCACTTGTCACTTGTCTGGAGCTGGATTTGGAGTCTGCTACTTTTACAGTGTGGGTTCTATCAGTAAGCCAGTTAGCAACCCATTGGGTGACGTAGGGATTAATGCCCAGCTTAGTAAGTTTATCTATGATTCCAGAGTGGGGGATGGTGTCAAAGGCCTTGGCAAGGTCTAGATAGGCTGTGTGGTCCACCTTACCCTTGTCCATGGCTCTGGAGACTGATTCAAAGAAGTTAATCAGGTTCAGGAGACAACATCGGCCCTTCACGAACCCAAACTGGGTGGGGTCCAGTATTTGAAGGTTGCCAATGTCTTTGTTTATAAATTCCATGATAATACGCTCCATGGCCTTGCAGATAAGGCTTGTCAGACTGATGGGATGGTAGTTTCCTGGATCCAAGGTGGATCCCCCCTTGTGGAGTGGGATAACTGTAGCTCTGCGCCACTCAATGGGCACAAAACCTGAGGTGAGGCTGTGATTAAACATGACACTTAGGTGAGGTGCCAGTTCATATTGTAGTTCATGTAGTACACAGCCCGGGATGTCATCTGGTCCCATGGATGCTGTATTCTTAGCTTTGGAGAGTGCGTTTTTTACCTGTGTGGCCGTTATTACCGGAATTTGGCAATCTTCCGGTATTGAGATGGGCCATTTAGGGGGTGAGAGGGGGGATGAAGTTGGTACTGAATCGATCTGCCAGGATATTGGCAATATCCTTGGGATCAATATATTTAATGCCATTCTGTTTTAGCTCAGAGCAGATCTGAGCATTGCCATTTAGATTCTTGACATAGTTATAGAATGCCTTTTGGCTGTCTTTGAAATATTTGGCAATTTTATTTTCGTAACTAGCTTTGGAGGATTTTATGAGGGATCTCGGTTTCTTACTGAGGCTGGTAAGGGAGTTTTTTGCATCCTGGAATTTTCCTCTTTTTTGCAACAGTTTCTTCCTTTTGTTGGATGAGAGCATCTTGGTTTTATTTGGGGTGGCACGATTCATGCATGAGTGGATGTGCTCGTACAGTGCTTTAGTGTAGGATTCAGCAGTTGAACTTTCAGTTCCTGTCTGCATGGTTGTCATGAGGTTTGACACTTCTGACTTGAGTAGCATGAAGTTGGCTTTGGAGAAGTTTTTTATGAAGGTTTCCTTACTGGGGGAGTGGGGGTGGGATGTGGATGTTAAGGGTGATTAGCTTATGGTCAGACCTGACTAACGGGGAGGTGACCATAGGTGTGGAGCATCGATTTTCCATGTTGGTAATGACCAGGTCTAGGATATTGGTGCCCTTGTGTGGACTATGGATTTGTTGATCCAGGAAGTTGGAATTTATGAATTCCAAGAACCGTTGGGCAAAGGTGTTGGTGCACAAGTAGTTTTCCCAGTTAATGGCAGGGTAGTTGAAATCACCCAGTATTAGGGTGTTTGGTTCTATCTTAATATTTTCCAGTATGTTTAGAAAGGTGTATTGAGAATCTTGGGGTATGGTGGGGGATCTGTAGCAAGCTACAATTTGGATTGCAGTCTTACCTAGTGTTAGTTGCACCTGAAGAATTTCAGATGCATTGTGTTGGGCAACTAGCTTGGTGGTGTGAATATCCTTGGTGAATATTGACACTCCTCCACCTTTAGTGTTTTGGTCCTGGTTTGGTGGCCAAAAAGTGTGGTAAGAGTTGTAGCCTGGTATTGCAGGGGTGCTCTCTGGAGCCTTGAACCAGGTCTCAGTTACTGCACAGATATCGATGTTCTCCATTTTTAGGAATGCCTCGAGAGAGTGCATTTTGAGGTTTAGACTTCTAGCATTGAGTAGCATTACCTTCAGATTTTGCATGCTTGTACCTGTTACGGTGGTGGTTTTGTCCTTCGAACTTTGCCTAAAAAAGGCACTATAGGGGTGGCAAGAGCCTTAGCCAGTAACCTGAATCCCAGGGGCGACAGGTGCAAACCATCTCTGGCAAAGCATCATGGTCTGTCAATCATGTCATCCCAGGCAGACAGATACTGGATCCCCTTTGAATGACACCAGAAGCTTAGCCAATTGTTGAAGTCAATCATTTTGTCCTTATATTGTGGTATCATTCTGGGCGAAGGCAGGATGCTACTCAGGGCTAGGTTCATACCTGCCTGGGCCACATGAGCTGAGAGCTCTTCCATGTTTCTTTTCATATAGTCCAGGGAGGTATGTCTCAAGTCATTCACTCCAACATGGACAATGACAGAGTCATATTTGTACTTGTTGTGGAGTGACTTGAGTGCATGCGTTATGTGGTGGATCCTGGCACCCGACAGGCAGCTGACTGTAATTTTCTCCTTGTTTAACCTGGTGAGAGGGACATCAGTGTGCCGGACTATAGAGTCACCTGTGACTAAAGTGTTAGGTACCATGTCTTGCCTTAGGGGCTGTTGCTGGGTGGCACACTGGTGTTGTGAACTATGTGACACTTTGGTTGTGAATGGTGTTTGTTTGCATTTCAGCTTCAGAGGTCCTTGTTCATAGGTTCATAGGTAGGTACTAGGCTATCTGCCCAAGGGCATTTATAAGCCTAGCCAGAGTGTGTCGGCTTTCGCCTCCACATTGATTAATTAACTGAGCCTCTGTCAAGCAGAGCCAATGAAGTGATCCCAGGGGTGTACTTTCTGTTACCCATCCACTCGTCAAGGCTTCTCTTGAAGAGTGTTAGTGAGGGGCTCTGCCTAATGTAGTTAGGAATTTTGTTCCAAAGCATGGGGAGTCTCTGTGACAGGAATCTATCCCTCCAGCATGTTCTATTTATTGTTGTGGCGAGGCTTAGCTCACTAGAGCGCTTGGCTCGCAGTGACTTGGATTTCTTTAGGTGGAGCATGTCCATCAATTCTGAGTTGGACATGGCTTTAAGTCAGGCAGAGATCACCTCTGAGTAAGCGATATGCCACTGAGTACAGCCGGAGATTTTTCAGTCGGGCTGCATAGGACATATGTTTGAGGCCAGTAATCCTCTTGGTGAGGTGCTTTTGTGGTCTTTCAAGCTGTTGGAAGTGTCTTGTGAGGTACATCCCAAATGGGACATTGTACTCTATGATGGGTCTGATGAGTGATGAGTAGAGGGGCACTATAACCTCTTTATTTCTAGATGCGAACCCCTTAGTAATTAGATGAGCCACATAGAAGGATTTCCTAACTGCTTTGGCAATATGATTGTCAAAGGAGAGATTACTATCTACTTGGGTCCCCAGATCTCTTATTACCTCTTCTGTATTAAGGGAGCTGCCACCTATATGGTAATTCGTGGGTGTTTTATTTTTCCCAAACGGGATGACTATGCATTTTTTGGCATTTAGCTTGAGGCCATGACTTTGACACCAGGTGTCTGAGTCAGTAAGGCCTTTTTGGAGGATGTCCGTGTCAGCCGGAGAGTCAATTATGGCTCCCAGTTTGCAGTCATCGGCGAACTTGGTTAGCTATAGTCCTCCTGTGTTTGCCTGTACTTCTGAGAAATATATGCCGAACAGTAGGGGTCCCAGAACTGAGCCTTGCAGGACACCACTTGTGACTGGTTTAGAGTCAGACCTGGAGCCCGCTATTCTTACCGTGTGAGTTCTGTCTGTAAGCCAGTTGGCAACCCATCTTGTGATGTAGGGGTTTATGTTCAGGCTGGTGAGTTTTTCTATAATACCCGAGTGAGGAATGGTGTCGAACGCCTTGGCAAGATCAAGGTAGGCTGTGTGAACCACCTTTCCCTCGTCTATGGCCTTGGTAACTCTCTCGAAGAAGTCAACCAGGTTTAGTAGGCATGATCCGCCCTTAACAAAGCCTAACTGGGTCAGGTCAAGTATTTGGAGGTTCCCAATGTCTTTGTTAATGAGTTCCATAATGATGCGCTCCATAGCATTTCAGACCAGGCTAGTCAGGCTTATGGGGCGATAGTTACCAGGGTCAGTTGTGGCTCCTCCTTTGTGGAGCGGAATAACCATTGCTGTGCTCCATTCTATGGGCATGTAGCCTGTGGAGAGGCTGAGGTTGAACAGCGTGTTTAGGTGGGGGGTTAGTTCGTTCTGTAGTTCATGCAAGATGCAGCCTGGGACACCATCTGGCCCCATTGATGCTGTGTTTTTGGCTTGTGAAAGGGCTGTTTTCACCTCTGCTTGGACAGGTTACAGTTAAGGGCCTCTGCATATGTTGGATTTAGTGTTGCTATATGTGGGTGTTGGTGGTGTGGGTTTAGAAGGGCTATGTGTTGCTTGAGGTATAGTGTGGGTGTTAACCTTCTCCTCTTGACTGTCTAGCACAATCTTTGGTGGAGAGAGCTTTGCTTCCATTTTGGCTATGTAAGTGCATCTCTCACAGGTTGCAGTGTTGGGTGGTAGGAGGAGAGGGTTGTCTGTGTACATGAGGTAATTGCTGCATTGCCCCAGTATACCCAGGTTCACCAGGTGGACAGGAGAAATCACCAGAAGCTGACCCTTGGACATGCCTGGTTTGGTGCTTTTTTTTTGTAAAGTACAGGAGCTGTTTTCCCTTACCTTAGCAAGGCAAGGTACTTTGCAATTATAGGCTGTTTAGTGCCTACTATTAATTTCTCCTTATTAACAAGGAGAGTTGAGTGCTTGTATCAGTTTAAAGCTTCCTAGTGCTTTCTAGCAGGTATTAGAGAAAGTGCTAGTCACAGGGATGCTTACATGCATGACCACTACATTAATTAAAGAACTGGGAAAATGATGGGTTGTGTATGGTACAGATATTAAGGCCAGACTGTGGCCCAGGCTCATGTCTTCCAACTCCTGGTATATAGTAACACATGTACTGTGCAACAACTCCAGTGTCTTAGTGCACTCATAAAATTAACTTCTTATTTTACTGGTTCTTAGCTTTCTGGAATTTATCAATTCCTATGCCCTGGACCAGCTCATTCTGACCCCCACTAGAGAAAGCAACATCCTCAACCTGGTTATCATCAACATGGGAGACCCTTGCTCCACACCTATAGTAAATTCCTCCCTGGTTAAATCTGACCGCAAACTGATCACCATGGAAATCTCCATCTCACCTACACCCCCTGCTAAGGTGACCACCCTGAAAAACTTCTCTAAAGTCGACTTTGGGTTCCTAAAAACAGAGATGATTAACTTCTTGGCACCCATCCCAATGGAAAATAGTTGCATGACTGCCAAATCATACACGGATGCACTGTATGAGGATGTACACAAATGCATGGACCTTCCCATACCAAATAGAACTAAGATGCTCTCCTCTAAAAAAGGAAGCCAATCTGGTAGTCCTCAGCCATCAATAAACTCTACAACAGAAGGAAGAAACTGTTGCAGAAATAAATGAAGTCACAAGACTGGAAAACCTCCCTTATCAGTCACAGCATAAAGCTGAGATCCCTTATCAAATCCTCTAAAGCCAGCTATGAAGGCAGAATTGTGGCTGACACCAAAAACAACCACAAAGCCTTCTATAGCTATATCAAAAACCTCAAAGGCAACACCCAGATTTGCTCTGAGTTATTGCACAATGGCACCTCCTATATTGACCCAACAGATATAGCCAACATACTGGCTAACAGATTCAGTGCCAACTTTACCCCCCCCAAGGGCCCTATCATAGTATGAGAAGAAAGCCTGGTACCCACCATTTCTGGGGCACAGGTAAAAGCTGCATTGTCCAAAGCCAAGAATACCGCATCCATGGGACCTGATAATATTCCTGGCTACGTCCTACATGAGCTACAAAATGAACTGGCACCACATCTGTGTGCCCTGGTCAATCACATCCTTACCTCAGGCTATGTCCCTAATGAATGGCGCACTGCTGCAGTCATCCCACTCCATAAAGGGGGAGCAACTGCAAACCCTGGGAACTATCGCCCCATTAGCCTGATGAGTCTGGTATGCAAAGCTATGGATCACATCATCATGGACCTGCTTAACAAAGATATAGGCAATCTCCAAACTCTTGACCCCACACAGTTTATCTTTGTCAAGGGGAGATCCTGCCTGCTGAACCTGGTTGACTTCTTCGAGGCTGTCACCAAGGCTGTGGCTGAGGGTAAGGCAGTGCATACAGCCTACCTCGACCTGGCCAAGGCCTTTGATACCATTCCACACTCAAGTATCATTGATAAACTCACCACACTAGGATTTATTTATTTATTTATTATTTTATTTCCAGTTTGATTACCAGTGAAGTCCACTGGGCCCAGAGAGTCCATTTTCAGTGGAGGCCCAGGGAGAACAGCTCCATGAAACAGATTACAGTAAAGATAGCAGTCCAATAAAAATAAAAAAGTACAAGTACAAATACATAACAAATAATACAAAGTGTGAGCAATATTGCCCATAGTGGAAAAATATCGTGCAAATACATTTTAACAAATTCACACAGTTAAAGTGAAAAGTCAAAAGCTATTTACAATATTTACAGAGTGTGAGAGATCGAATGGGAATTAGCTATAGAAGCTGATACCCAGCTATAAGGTGCTTAGGAACTCAGGAGGATACTCTCCCAGGGGCTTTTGTTAAAGAGTTCAAGGTAGGGAGAATGCAGTTACATTTCCATTTGGAAGAGAGGTAGGTGTAAAGCTGAGTTTTTAAGTTGTTTGTGTTTGACATTGTCCTTAATGTGGAAGAGAGAGAGTTCCATTTCTTACCCAAGGAGAAGGAGAGGAGAAGTTGTCCAGCAGGATGTTTTGGTTTGTGGACAGTAATTAAGTTTTGGTGTTCAGATCTGATAGTTCTATTTGGGGTGTATGGGGGAAGGATGTTAGACCAGGTCATTTGGTTGGATTAAATATTAGTCTATGTGCTGCAGTGAGTTGGAGGAAGTCCAGGTAATTTGTGAATTCTAACCAGTTGAGGGATTGGAGGGTAACACAGTGATGAGTGGAATGTTTGGCTTTGGTGGCAAATTTAGAAATTTTCTTATAACAGCTTTCAAGTTTGGAAGTGATGGAAGAGGATAGGTTAGTTAGTAGTGGGGTGCCATACAAAAGGAAGGGAGGGAGGTAAGAGGAGGCCAGAATATGCCTGGTAGAAATAGACAGGATGTGGTTGTTCCTGTATAGCATACCTTGTTTTTGGTGGGTTTTCTTTATATTTTGCTGGATATGGATGTCGATCTTGAGGTGTTCATCTATTGTTACACCAAATAGTTTGGCAAAGGGAACATCTTCAATCAGAGAGTTACTTTGGCTAAGGACTTGGAAGGAATTTTTATCAAAAGAGAAAGATTATGAGGGTGTGAACAGTAGTATTTTAGGGAGGGGAAAGCATCAATCCTTACATCACTAGGTGGGTTGCAAATTGGCTCACAGACAGGACCCACAGGGTGCAGGTTGTGGATTTCAAGTCAGACTGTCAACCAGTCATGAGTGGAGTCCCACAGGGCTCGGTCCAGGGCCCTCTCCTATTTGGCATCTACTTCTCACAAGTCCAGGCCAACACAGAAGGACTTTGGCTGACCAAGTTCACTGATGACTGAAAGCCAAGAGTCGTTATCAGCTCCCCAGGTGATGCAGATATCCTATAAAAGGGCCTCTCTGAGACCAATGACTGGTGTCAGAATCATTGCCTGAAGCTTAACGCTAAAAAATGTGTCCTCATCTCCTTTGGAAAAAACTCAGTTCCCACTAATTATCATGTTGATTGGAGCCCACTGAACACTGAAGGGACCATAAGAGATCTGGGCATCCAGGTCGGCAGCCAACACACCTTTGACCACCACATTGCCACTGTGGTCAGAAAGTCCTTCTATGTGGCACATCTTATAACCAAAGTTTTTGCATCCAGGAAGAAAGAGGTCATCATCCCTCTCTACTAATCCCTTATTAGACCAATCATGGAATATAATGCCCCATTTGGCATGTACCTGACCAGACACCTACAACACCAGGAGAGGCCACAAACGTACCTCACAAAAAGGATCCAAGGCCTTAAACACATGTCCTACATGGACAGACTCAAGAAACTTCAGCTGTTCTCAGTCTCTTATCATCTACTTAGAAGTGATCTCTGCTTGACTTACAAAGCCATGTCCAAACCAGCCCTACTTGAAATGCTAAACCTAAAGAAATACCAATCCCCCTGCATCACACGCTTCAGAGATCACAACCTCATTACCACAATTAACAAAACATGCTGGAGGGACTGGTTCATCTCCCAAAGACTGCACATACTCTGGAATAAGCTTCCCATTCAAGTCAAGCAGGGCACTTCGCTGGCCCTCTTCAAGAGAAATCTTGACGAGTGGATGGATAACAGAAAGATCACTCCAGGGATCATTCCAGTTGCCCTATTGTATAGGGGCACTGTGAACTAACATCAGGTGGCACAGTGCCTGTGCAATTATTTTTGGGCTAGGCTTTTAAAGGCTCCAGGGCCATTAGCCTAGTACACACCTATGAACTGCATTGAACAAAAAAGTCTTATTTAGGTAGGAGAAACCACTGAATCCACTTCCAGTGAAACTACTGCCATTGAATAAATAATATTAAAAGTCACTTTTCATTGGACTCCTTCTACAGAAAGAGACCTTGAAACATTTCTAGTTAATTATAACACATTTCTTTATTTTTGTTGGAATTTGCACTTAGATGAGCATGTTTCATTTCTTAGTTTACAATTTGTTTTTGTTATAGAAGAGTGCTGCAAATGTGGTACAGATTTTTTATTTGTAAGGAGTTGCCTTTTCCCGATGGCTGTGAAATCATGGAGTCTGTATATTTAAGTAAGGGTGTGGAGAGCTTCGGGAGTGCCTGACATTTGCCCTCCTTCAAAAGTGGTTTATATTTAAAATGACTTAAGTAAAATAACTTCAATCCATTCAGTAGTAGAGTAGGGGTTGGGAGGGTGGCTTAATGGTTAAGGTATTTGCGTTACAAACACAAGATGCAGGGTTTGAGTCTCACAAGGGATAACTGCTTAGGCTTAAAATGGCTCGCAAGGGCAGTTAGCTTAGTACTAAACTGTAAACCTGTAAGAGCTGAATAAAATAAATTGTTACAAAATTATACATTAATTTATAGCAATTATTATTGTTTTAAGAAAAAGTAATTATTAATTCTAAAAAGTGATATTTTATGACTGCATTATATTGCAACATTAATTTTTAGAAAAAAATAATGTAAATCAACATTTTATATGCAGAATTTAGAAAAGAAAGATGAGGAGTCATGGACATACATTCGTATGACTTCATAACATACAGGTCATTCGGGCAGTGTGGTAACTGCTGTGGCTAAGATTCCCAACTGTCAGACCTGAAGTTTAAGTTTCATTGTGAGTTATTTTTGTTGTCTGACTGGAGTCTTCATGATCTACAAGACTCTATTGGGATTTTTTCTGTGTGCCCCAGATTCCTCCTCAAAACAAGTGGGTTGTTTTATTATTCTAAATTGTGACATAAGTCATGCTTAAAACTATCTTCATTGGAAAATGCAATCTAATTAAAAAGTAAAAAAAAAAATGTCCTCTGTAAAAAAGCTACATTACTACTTCACATAGGTTACAGACATAGTTTTTGTTTACTTATGATATTTGCCAATATATAACAATGCAGTTGTAACATGTAATACTCAAGAGTTCATACTCATATTCTCTGAATACAAGCTATTTTCAAACAGGTAATCATAATCCCTTATACTGGATGTATTCAGGGAGGTTCAAAGTGTGTTAGTATCTACTACATGTGGGCCTCTGCATGGAGAAGTGATAGTAATGGCATTCAAGTGACTGCTCGCAGCATCTTTTTAATACAAATGTATGTGCACCCGATTTTGTCGATTTTAATGAAAGACTCTCTTTTGCCACTGAGAGGAGGAAACTTTATGGGGACATGCAGCAAGCATGGTGCATTAATGTATACATAGTGTGGTAAAAAGCATTCACAGACAATAATGTTATAAGCATTAAAGTGTGACACATTGTATAGATTATCACAAATATAGAACATATAATAATGTTGTAGTTACCATTAATACTCTGGATCTGGAATCAGTGATAGTTAAGCAGTTGTATAACAGAAACTTTACAGCACACACCTAACAAAATAGTATTGGGATGAAAATATCGAAGTCAAAAGACACTTATATGTGTTTGGTTTGTGTGTGTGTGTGTGTGTGTTTGTGGATGTGGGGAGTCCCAAAAGGTAAAATGGTAATCTTGTTATTTACTTTTAATCTATACACATTAGGCAGGCTGGTAGACAGATTTCAGGAACCATTTTCTGCTAAGGTCAGTACCACTTTGACAATGTATATACAAAGCAGTAGTGTTATATTAGCAGTGTTATCACATGTGTAATGTAACAAACTATAGCAGTATACAATATTGAAACAGGAAAGTAGTGATAGCTGTTGATAGTTAAAGGTGACCCAACATTATATAGAAAATACTGGCAACATACTGGAACATATGAGGTGTCAGTGCAACATATTAGCAAATGTACTGATTGAAGTGACTAATGGTGGACTGCAGAGAATATTGTGTATTTTGTACTAGTTACATTCTGCCAAGGTCATGAGATATGAATAGCATTTATTTCCTTGAAAATTTTAGACAACGGTGCTGACATCATAGAAAAGTCATCTGGATAATCATTAACAAGCAGCTAGCATATGACACTTATTAAAGCTTTTGCAATATTATTTTACTCTTTCTGCATGACCTGACAGAAGAAGGAATTTCCCACATTACAATACTGAGTTAATTCAGTAACCAGGGAGAATGGAAAACTGTATTAACAGAAGGACACGAGCAATAGTCTGTGAAAGGGTCATCAAGGCCTCAGACCTTCTCTATAGTTACTGAGGGTTACATATGTAATAGTACTCATGTTCACTGTGGGAAGACAGACTCACTGTGCAGGAACATATAACTTATTTTCTTAGTCACACATTCTTCATTCTGTCTTCAGAATCTTGTAACTCTTGTCAGTACTTAAAGTGTTAACACTGTAGAATAATTTCCAACCACAAATTCTGTGACAATGCATTCTGTATTTTAAATAAGCAGTACCATAATATATTAAAAAGAATCTCTCTTAGGATTATTCAATGTGCAGTTGTCAGTAACACTGCTATAGGATTGCTACCGCTACTAAAAACAGCTATAAAATCCTTTTCACCTAGTTGAGAAATGTAAGAATTTATCCAGCAGTGTCCTGAGTTATTTATAACAATCATACCTCTCAACCTGTCCATGCAAGAAATCTGGAGAAAGCTAGAAATAATGGCAGGACAAAGGCCCTAAAATAGGGACAGATATTAAATATTGCTCTTATAAACTTAGAAAGTTGCTAGAATTAAAGATTTTTCATTATTATGTATTTTCAGAAAATACAAAATCTGAAACTCAAAAGTCTGTCTTTATTTAGTATTATTTAGTGACTTCAATCCTCAATAATTTACCAGAAAAACACTAATGTTATGAGGTACAGACCAAAAATAATAGACAAAAATCTAGACATTCTGTGAAAATCTGGACAGTTGAGAGGTATGATAACAATACAACGTACTCATATCCCATCACAGTGGTCAATATCCTAGCAGATAGATTTATTTCCCCCTTTATACCCCCATCATCTTGTTTTTCCCCCAGTTTCCTAATTGCTTTATGAGAATCACTCTTGATCAAGTACTGTCAGCCCTATCCAAACCCAAGAGCATTAAATCAATAGATCTGGTAACATAATGGATTCCCAGGTTATCAGCAGCAAACACAGCCTATCCCACTTCTTCTGAACAATTTTAATCTCAGCCTCTCTTGTAAAAAATGTCCCTCATGCTTGATAAACTGTGATGTCATTGCATAAGGGCAACCCCACCACTAATTCAGGCAACTAGAGACCTGTTAGACTCATGATTCCTATGTATAAGGTTATGGCACAAATCATATCTTAACTCATTAATGCAGACACAGACAATCTGGTCTTAGACTCTAATCAAGTTTGGCTTTGAAAAAAGGCAGATCGTGTCTCAGAAAATGTCACGAAAGATATGCCGCCTATCCTGATATGGCAAAAACCTTTCATATATTCTCCCCCATTGTCATTATCGATAAAGCTAACACAATTCAGCATAAATACTTATCATGTCCACTGGACAGTTGATTGGCCATTAGGAAAAAAAAACGCTTACAGTAATGCTCATCTGGAGCTTCCTCTAAATGTAAAAATACTCTAGTGGTGTTCTACAGTTTTTCTGGCTTGGTTCTTCCCCTCTTTTTTTACCATCTACTTTACCATTGTTCAGCACTGGGTTCTAGGCCTATGGCTAAATAATTTTGCTGATGATTGCAAAATGGAAGCAATTGTTAGCTTTGCTATGCACAGTTAAGTACTCCAACTTTTTTGACCATCACATTTCCACCATAGTTCACAAACCATTCTACTTAGTTCTGCTATTATCCAAAGGCATTTCCTTTAGGTGAAATGTTGCAGTCCTTCTCTCATACCTCTCAGCCTCTTAGAGCAAGAAATCTGGACAAAGCCATAAATAATGGGGGGACAAAGGCTCAAAAATAGGGACAATTTTTAAATACTGCTCATACAAACTTAGAAAGTTGATAGAATGGCAGGTTTTGCATTAACATGAATTTTCTGAAGGGTATGACATCTGAAACTCAAATGCCTGTCATTATTTTCTGACTTTAGTCTTCAATGATTTGCCAGTGATTTGCTAGAAAACCACAATTGTGTGAAAAATGGACCAAAATATGGGGCAAAAATCAGGACATTATGTGAAAATCTGTACAGTTGAGAGGTACGCCCTCTTTACTTTTCCCTTATCATGACTACCTCTGAATATATTGCCCCTCTCTACGCATTTTGCCCAGCTCAAGACACCCCCAACATTTTGACCAAAAAATCACAGAACTTAAGTCTCTTAACTGGCCAGATCACTATCCCTCTCCCTCTACTTGGTCTCATCAGAGTCCCTTGTGAGGACTTATACATAGCCTTTCCTGCCATGAAATACCCTGCTGTACTGAAACTCTTTAACATCCTTAAACTAAAATCAGCACCAAGGACCTTTTTTCTTATTAGAAAATAAACATTAATCGATGGCTGGACAGGATGCTAACATGTAGTATTCCCCCATCTTTGAAGCAAACTTATCTTAAACATCAAGTAAATAAATATGCTAGCCATTATCAATCTTTGCCTGTTGGATAGGTTTTCATAAATTCACCTGTGCAATAGCCTGTGATATCCTGCTTGAACAGGTGATGAACACAAGTGAAGCATAGCAAATCATATATTGGCTAGGTACCTACATGGTCCTTGTGGCTACTTACCTAGTTTTTACTTATGAATGTATGTAGCAAAAGGTAGAGATTTTACTTCTATAAGTGAGAGTTGTGGAACCAACCGTTCCAAAGAAGAGTAAATGCAGATACAGCAGCTTGTATTATATGCACGAATACCTTTACCATAGAGAGAAACCGTATTAAAAAGACATGCTGCCATATTTTGTTTTACACAAAATAGACACAATTATTCATTAATAAGGTAACCATTATGAAGCATTACAAAAGATAACCAACCGTAATCACAAACACAGAATCCAGACATATTCACCTTCAGCATTAAATAATATGTACAAATAAGCAAGCCTGAAAAAGGCTGTACTGATACAATTCAAGTTCTGAGCGTAATCTAAATCTGTAAACATTCCAGCATTACTTAAGTTTAACTCCAAAAAGAAGATGATGAAAAAGAAGAAAAAATGGTTTTGAGAGAAAATCCATAAAACTGAATTCTGAACAAAAAAGTAAAACTTGGCTACTTAACGAAAAATTAAACTGATACCAATACAAATATATTTCATTTTTAATTAAATCTGGTACTGGAAGAAACACACAATGACAGAAAATAAGAAGGACCTGATAGTAGCAAACCTTTCACAATGGGGCCACAGCAACTACAAAGATGACTATCAGATGACAATTCCACAAGCAATTAACATGTCTAGGTGTCACCCCGAGACTATTATTAGAACTGAAATTATACCTTTGCCTAGGAAATGAAAACTTGCTTTTCATTGTACCTTGAGCTTTTGTGTAGTACTAAAGCTTCTACACTCTTGTAAGAGGTTAGTATTATTTTATGATTTGCTGTCTAATAAAATAGTCTGGTGGGAGCTAACACGCAGATGTGAGTTTGGATAACAACCACACCATCCTCTTCTTGCAATGCAACATAAGCATGGTTATATAGTATGTGAGCTCTCTCTTGTTTTGTCTGTCCACTGAGAAATAATGCTAACATTCTGATTCCAACTTTCTCTGAGAGATTGTAGATTGCCAACATACCTTTCTTCCAAAACTCACTCTAATTGCTACTATCAGGAACACAGTAATCAGCCATTTGTTTCAATTTTAAATGTTCTGCTTGAAGGTCAGAGGATCCATATGACATCAGTACAGTTCATTTCACATACTCCAAAACATTTTTTTACCTATTCTATTTCCCACAAACTGGAGCAAGCAGAATACACAGCACCAAACTGAAATGTCAAAAAAACACAATCTATGTGGTCAACTAAACATATTGTCTAGAAGATTTAAAAGTAATGCCTTGTCACCAGAGTCAACATAAATATGAATTCACATTGAATTACTGAAGGCAATTTTTGAGTCTCAAGGTTCTGAAATGATTTTGTTGAAAACCACATTCACTGAATTTAAAACAAAACTATTCTTCCAGGATTACCAGCCCCCCATTTCCACAATATGAAACCTCCCAGTAACCCCATAATAACAATGAGGAATGGACAGAGTCACTTTTTGCTGAAATTAAGATTTCAGTGAACTGTTTTGGAGGCTTGGGACTCTCAGAAATTACCTTTGCAGAGCTGTCATCCCAACAGTAGAAAGTAAGAAAACTAAACAATTCACCTTTGCTTCTATATGAGGTGTTTGACTATAGAATGCATCAATGCATACTGATTACTATGATATTTTGAGTATTCTAATTTAATACTACTCATATACACTCTCAAGAAGCAAGCAGTTTTAAGTGACATATAACCTTCAAGTGCCCATCTTAAAATTCTAAGGCATGACAGCTCAATTCAGAGCAGAAAATGCAAAAAGAAGAGAATAAAATGTGCAGGAAAAGAGACAATGGTCAAAAAACAAAAAACAAATGGCCTTTATTCTTCATGGACGGTTGATAGAAAATATTCCAGAGTATTTCATGCAGTTTTGGAAGTTTCATTTTTTTTCAATGTAATAAGCAGGACAGAGACAGTTAAGAGGATGGAAAAAGAAATGTACAAGTTTTACCAAAAATCATGTAAAGACAGATTAGACTACATGAATAATGTCAGTGTTTAGAAAGACTGGGTGGAAGGAGTACAATAAAGCATTTAAGCACTTCTAAGGAATACGCAGAGTCCAGGTAGTCATTATATTTCAAAAGAAAAAAAAAAAACATTACTACAGTAATGCAAACACATAGTTTGAAGATACAACATGAACTACTCAAAGGACCCGTATGTGGTAAAATGTATAGGCAATGGGTTAAAAGACAGAACCCACAGACTGAGACTTGCAGGCGCCTCATCAGAAAGAATAAAAGTGACCAGCAGTGTACCTCAGGCCACAGTGCTGGGAACTCTTGTTTGTTCTTTACTTCTCAGAACTCATCAGTCAGACAGCTAAGAAAGTCTGCAAAAAATCATATAAACTGGGGTTGTTTTTAAGACACCCTGTGACAGTTAAAACATACAGATTATACCATGACCCCCCCAAAACGTGCACGCTGATTGGCCAGCGTTCGTTGTAATCGAAGTTATACTAATGGAAAAGGTCCGTCGCCCGGACTTTTTCCATTAGTATAACTTCGCTTTAACACTGTCTCGCTATGTTAAATGGGTTTAAAATAGCGAAACAGCTTTAAAATAAGCAACGGATCCGTTGCTTATTTTAAAGCTGTCTCGCTATGTTAAACCCATTTAACACAGCGAGACAGTGGCAACGGAGAAAGCAAGATCTCCGTTGCTTTTTTTTTAAGGTCTCCCTATGTTAAATGAGTTTAACATAGCGAGACAGTTTTAAAATAAGCAACGGAGATGTCCGTTGCTTATTTTAAAACTGTCTCGCTGTGTTAAACTCATTTAACATAACGAGACACTAAACAAAAGCAACGGAGATCTTGCTTTCTCCGTTGCTTTTGCCCACAGCTCTGATGTACTGCGCAGGCGCGCAATACATCAGAACTGCCGCGGATGCCAGACATCTGCGGAAGGGCAGTAAACAGGCATTATACTATGCCATTATTTAAGAAAAGTAATAGTTTCTTTTCTTAAATAATGTCATGGTATAATAGCAATAACGCCTGGTGGGTAATGCTAATTACCCACGGTTGGCTTTGTTTGGTCCCTCGGGCTTCCCCCTCGGGACCAAACCACACCAACCGTGGGTAAATTTAGCATTACCCACACCCAGGCGTGGGTTATTGCTATAATGAACTCTCCCTAGTAAACTGTTGCTGTAAATGGGATCAATCTAAACACTAAAATATGCACTATCTTCACTCTTGGTTGATAACCCCTCTGTTCATCATGCTATACAGACAACACCACTAAAAATTAAAATATAATCAGGGACCTAGCAACTTGGTTACTAATTCCCTCTTTTTTTGATCATCATGTGACAATGGTTGTCAAAAGATCTGTTTGTTTAACACAACTAATTGCCAAAGTAACATCATTATTGTCAAAATATGTAATCACTTCCTTATAATCAGCATTAATTAGACCAGTTACTGAGCACAATTCCCCATTTCATTAAACAACTGGAAAGATCCCAAGGTTCTTAACCAAAAATATCACAGGTCAAAAGTCCCAGAGGTATCAAGAGAGGCTAGAAGCTCTTCAGTGTCTTACAGACCTTTTGAGAGAAGAGCTCTGTCTTACTTACTATATCATCAGAGGCACAGCTGTCCTGGAATTCCTGTATCTCAATAAGTCCATTGGCTTTACCAGTACAAGAATTAGGGAGGCTCCCTTCTGATATGTTGACACTTGTATTGCCGAGTGCTGAAAAGCTGAAAAAGCAAGACTGAAGACCTGGAGAAGAAGGAATCTTGAAAATCAATCTTCTCCTTAAAATTTCTTTTTGTTGGGGGGTGGCAAGCACCCTAAGCCTCCTGAACTTATATATACCAACTCTGAGATCACCATTCCTTGGAGAGAAGGGAATAAGCACCCTAAACCTCCTGAACTTATATATACCAACTCTGAAATCACCATTCCTTGGAGAAAAGGGAATATTCTGAGAAATGGCATCTTGGACTTGGTATATACAAGTTTGATATTTTGGCTATTCAGTCTCTGTGTTTTGGGACTCCCTCTAGTGAGTCCTGGCATTTCAAATGGTTACCATTAGGGACCTAAATATTCACCAACAGATAAATAAAACATGTTACACCCAATGAAGTCTGCATTTTTGGACCACTCAGACTCTTGGATTTAAGTGTCCAAAGTAATCCAGATTTGTGAAATTACAGAGATGCCGTAAGAGTAATGGTGATGCTATGCAGACAATGCATTATGGTGACATTTAAGTTATCTACATCCTATACACAGTAAACTCTCAGTTAACCAGCACCCATGGGGACTGGTAGATGCCGGAGAAGTATAATTTCTGGTTGCTTGAGAGTTACTATTAAAAACAGACCTGACAAATACTGTACCCTATACTATACCATACCATACTATAAACACTATATTGATTTGATTTTAATATTGAAATACAGTAATTAAAAGCCTGGCTGGAATAATAATATTTTAAACTTACATTTCCACTAGAAAGCATGGCATGTGGAACGGTTTTCAGTGGCACGCTGAATGGATTGGAATTGAATGAATTGAACAGAGAGCGAGACAGAGAGAGAGATAGGGTGAATGCATGTATGAAATTAGAAGCAACTGTGTGTGAGAGATCAGAGAGATGTATGCAAGCTGAAAAGAGTGTGTGCGAGAGAGTGGAGAGTGAAAGAGTGAGTGAATGCATGCATGAAAGCAGAAGCGAAAGTGTGTGAGAGATCGAAGAGATGTATGAAAGCTGAAGGGAGTATGTGTGAGACAACAGAGAGAGAAAGAGTGATTGAATGCATATATGAAAGTTGAAGAGACTGTGTTTGTGTGTGCGTGTGTGCGCGTGTGTGCGTGTGTGTGTGTGTGTGTGTGTGTGTGTGTGTGTGTGTGTGTGTGTGTGTGTGTGTGTGTGTGTGTGTGTGTGTGTGTGTGTGTGTGTGTGTGTGTGTGTGTGTGTGTGTGTGTGTGTGTGTGTGTGTGTGTGTGCGTATAAGTCTGTTGATTTCATTTGTTCTCAGGTTGGAGAGAGTCAGAACTTATCTTTATCTTCCTTTTTAAAACTCTAAAACTCTAAAAATGTAAGGTATGTTTCTGCGTCGGGAAAACAAAAAGTGCAATACATGAAAAACTGAATTGTTCCTACTGTACTGTATTTGTTAAATTTTTTTTCTGGTTGCTTGAGAGTTCTGGTTACTTGAGTTCTGGTTAACTGAGAGTTTACTGTACATGAACAGAGGTTATTACAGGGATGATTGGGCATATAATAGTTCAGGGTGCTCTTGCAGATGGCTTTTCCAAAGGACAGATATAAACAACATATATGAGTGGAGGACTGCGAAAAATCGTCACTTCATAAGGAACTAATATTTATCATGGGGGCAGATCCTGCCCAGGTGTCCTGCAGAGACCTACAATGCCAGAAAGGCAAAAGGAGAGACTTTGGTGTGTTTAAGTACCATTTTTTTTTGGTTCTTCTTGTTGTTTACTGCTATTTCCACCTAAACACATGTTTTCTGGTGTTCATTGCTTCTCAAAATGCTTATTTTATACTGAAATTGCATTTACTTGTGCCTGCACTTTAAACAAATCATTTTTGCTGTAAATTCTATTTTTTAATTGTCTCTGGCTTCTCACTCACATGCGACAGCCATTACTGAACTGTAAAAGTTGTTTGTTACCTGTTTCTACTGTATTTACTGAAAAAAAACAAAACAAACAAAAAAAAAAACCAAAAAAAAAATCTTGCTATTTTCCCGCCTTACTAAGCTAGAAAAGTCCAGTTTCAGATACCTGCTGATACCTGGACTGTGTTTGAGCTTCTGTGTTGGCCATACCTTACTTGGGCAAAAAGGAAGTTTCTTTGTTCACCGGTGAGAGTGGGGAGCTCTGAACAGCCTACCTGTCCTTGGAGGAGTGGTTTCTGCCCAGAAACTGTAGTTTTATTGGCTGTTTTGGGCTAATTTCTATCTCTTTAATCTTTCTGATATAAAAAACACATTTGCACATTTTTTGCGTTTGTATAAGCTCAGCAGATCCTGCCCAGGTGTTTTGCAGAGACCTACAATGTCAGAAAGGCAAAAGGAGAGACTTTGGAGTGTTTAAGTACCATTTTTTGGTTTTCTTGTTGTTTACTGCTATTTCCGCCTAAACGCTCGTTTTCTGGCATTTATTGCTTCTCAAAACACTCATTTTATACTGAAAATTACATTTACTTGTGCCTGCACTTTAAACAAATCGTTTTTGCTGTAAATTGTATTTTTTAATTGCCTCTGGCTTCCCACTCATGGGCGACAGCCATTACTGCACTGTAAAAGTTGTTTGTCACCTGTTTCTACTGTATTTACTGAAAAAACAACAACAACAAAAAAAATGCTATTTTCCCGCTTTACTAAGCTAGAAAATTCCAGTTTCAGATACCTGCTGATACCTGGACTGCGTTTGAGCTTCTGTGTTGGCCATACCTTACTTGGGCAAAAAGGAAGTTTCATTGTTCACCAGTGAGAGTGGGGAGCTCTGAACAGCCTACTTGTCTTTGGAGGAGTGGTTTCTGCCCCGAAACTATAGTTTTATTGGCCGTTTTGGGCTAATTTCTATCTCTTTAATCTTTTTTTATATAAAAAACACATTTGCGTGGTTTTTGCATCTGTATAAGCTCAGCAGATCCTGCCCAGGTGTTCTGCAGAGACCTACAATGCCAGAAAGGCAAAAGGAGAGACTTTTGAGTGTTTAAGCACCTTTTTTGGTTTTCTTGTTGTTTACTGCTATTTCTGTCTAAACACTCGTTTTCTGGCATTTATTGCTTCTCAAAATGCTCATTTTATACTGAAAATTGCATTTACTTGCGCCTGCACTTTAAACAAATCATTTTTGCTGTAAAGTGTATTTTTTAATTGTTCTCTGGCTTCCCACTCACGTGCGACAGTCATTACTGCACTGTAAAAGTTGTTTGTTACCTGTTTCTACTGTATTTACTGAAAAAAACAAAAAATAAAAAAATCTTGCTATTTTCCCACCTTACTAAGCTAGAAAAGTCCAATTTTAGATACCTGCTGATACCTGGACTGTGTTTGAGCTTCTGTGTTGGCCATACCTTACTTGGGCAAAACGGACGTTTCTTTGTTCACCAGTGAGAGTGGGGAGCTATGAACAGCCTACTTGTCCTTGGAGGAGTGGTTTCTGCCCAGAAACTGTAGTTTTATTGGTCGTTTTGGGCTAATTTTTATCTCTTTAATCTTTCTGATATAAAAAACGTATTTGTGCATTTTTTGCATCCGTATAAGCTCAGCAGATCCAGCCCAGGTGTCCTGCAGAGACCTACAATGCCAGAAAGGCAAAAGGAGAGACTTTGGAGTATTTAAGTACAATTTTTTGGTTTTCTTGTTGTTTACTGATATTTCGGCCTAAACGCTCATTTTCTGGAGGTTATTGCTTCTCAAAATGCTCATTTTATACTGAAAATTTCATTTACTTGTGTCTGCACTTTAAACAAATCATTTTTGCTGTAAATTGTATTTTTTAATTGTATCTGGCTTCCCACTCACGTGCAACAGTCATTACTGCACTGTAAAATTTGTTTGTTACCTGTTTCTACTGTATTTACTGAAAAAAAAAACAAAAAACAAAAACAAAATATTCTTGCTATTTTCCCACCTTACTAATCTAGAAAACTCCAGTTTCAGATACCTGTTGATACCTGGACTGTGTCTGAGCTTCTGTGTTGGCCATACCTTATTTGGGCAAAAAGGAAGTTTCTTTGTTCACCAGTGAGGGTGGGGAGCTCTGAACAGCCTACCTGTCTTTGGAGGAGTGGTTTCTGCCCAGAAACTGTAGTTTAATTGGCCATTTTGGGCTAATTTCTATCTCTTTAATCTTTCTTATATAAAAAACGCATTTGCACATTTTTTGCATCTGTATAAGTTCAGCAGATCCTGCCCAGGTGTCCTGCAGAGACCTACAACACCAGAAAGGCAAAAGGAGAGACTTTGGAGTGTTTAAGTACCATTTTCTGGTTTTCTTGTTGTTTACTATTTCCACCTAAATGCCCGTTTTCTGGCATTTATTGCTTCTCAAAACGTTCATTTTATACTGAAAATTGCATTTACTTGTGCCTGCACTTTAAACAAATAATTTTTGCTGTAACTTGTATTTTTTTAATTGTCTCTGGCTTCCCACTCACTTGTGACAGCCATTACTGCACTGTAAAAGTTGTATGTTACCTGTTTCTACTGTATTTACTGAAAAAAACAAACAAAAAAAAAAAAATCTTGCTATTTTCCCGCCTTACTAAGCTAGAAAGGTCCAGTTTCAGATACCTGCTGATACCTGGACTGTATTTGAGCTTCTGCGTTGGCCATACCTTACTTGGGCAAAAAGGAAGTTTCTTTGTTCACCAGTGAGAGTGGGGAGCCCTCTTGTCTTGGAAGAGTGGTTTCTGCCCAGAAACTGTAGTTTTATTGGCCATTTTGGGCTAATTTCTATCTCTTTAATCTTTCTGATATAAAAAATGCATTTGCGTGGTTTAGAGTGCCAGGCAGCGCCAGTTAACTAGGGTTAAACTATTCCCGGCTCCGCAAAGTCTACTCTTCAGATTTTTCCCTTGGAACTAGACAAACCTTCAACTCTAGCACTCATACCATTCATTTTACAGCCCAGCACTTGCTTAAAACTCATAACAAGCACTAACTACCCCTAGCACTAGCCCCCTTATACTGTCCAGAAGGACAAGGCTCTCTAATAGTCCCCACCAGTCAATCAGGAAAACAGATCACTCTACCTATTCAGGTATATCCAAAGGGCAGTTTCTGGTGTACTCTCCAGTCCAACTGGTGAATCTTGGAATTTTGAGGCAATGTTACAACTGCCTCATTACACAGACAACCCTCTTCTCCTACCACCAAACACTAATATATGTAAGAGATGCAATTATACAGCCAGACTGGAGGCAAAGCACTCTCAACCCAAGACTGGAACTGACAGTCATGAGGAGAAGGGTAATACTTGCAACACACCACCAGTCTCACATAGACCTATCAAACCAACACAGACAAATAACACATTCAAATACATGAAAACATACTCGGAGGCTCTAAATAAAAATCTGCAAAAGCAACAGAGACCTCCAAAGCAGACACCCAAGCAGCCTCCACAACCCATCACCAGCCATAAAATACATACTTCATATAATCAGTGTGTCATGCAATCACAGCCCTTAAGGCAAAATAACATACCCAACACACTAGTAATAGGCGACTCTATAGTCAGACACACTGATGTCCCACTAACTAGGCTGGACAAGGAGAAGGTTACAGTTAGCTGCCTGTCAGGCGCCAGGATCCACCACATAACACAAGCACTCAGGTCACTCCAGAACAAGTACAAATACGACTCTGTCATTGTACATGTTGGCGTGAATGACCTGAGACGTACTTCCCTGGACTACATGAAAAGACATATGGAAGAACTCTCTGATCATGTAGCATAGGCAGGTATGACCCTGACCCTGAGTAGCACCCTGCCCTCACCACGAATGATGCCACAGTATAAAGAAAAAATTATCAATTTCAACAATTGGCTAAGTTTTTGGTGTCATTCAAAGGGGATCCAGTATCTGTCTGCCTGGGATGACATGCTCGACAAGCCACATTGCTTCACAAGAGATGGCTTGCACCTGTCACCCTTAGGCTTTCGAATACTGGCAAAGGCTCTTGCCGCCCCCATAGTGCCTTTTTTAGGCAAGGCTCAAAAGACAAACCCACCACCGTAAATAGCACAAGAAACCAAAACCTGAGGGTAATGCTACTCAACACCAGAAGTCTAAACCTCAAAATGCATGCACTCGAGGCACTCCTTAGTATGGAGAACTTCAATATCTGTGCAGTAACAGAAACCTGGTTTAAGGCTCCAGAGAGCACCCCCAGCACTACCAGGCTATAACTCATACTATACCTTTCAGCCACAGAACCCGGACCGAAACACAAAAGGCAGGGGTGTATCCTTTTTCATCAAGGATACTCACACCTCCAGGTTAGTGGCACAGCACGATGCTTCAGAGATCATCCAAGTACAACTAACAAAGGGCAAAACTGCAATCCAAATTGTAGCTTGATACAGATCACCCACCTTGACTCAGGACCCCCATTCCGCATTTCTGGAGACACTAGGAAATATGAAGGTCCTACCAAACACCCTAATACTGGGTGATTTCAACTATCCATACATTAACTGGGAGAACTTCTCAAGTACTAACTCCCTTACCCTGGATCAACTGGTCAACACCCCCAACAGAAGGAACAACATATTGGACCTGGTCATCACCAACATGGGCAACCTGTGTCCCACACCTGATGTCAACCCCTCTCTGGTTAGATCAGACCATAGACTAATCACTCTGGATAGCCACATTCTGCCCCCAACCCCAATCAAAGAAACTACAGTGAAATACTATTAAAAAACAAACTTCAAGTTACTTAAGACCGAGGTGGAAAGGTTCACAGCCCCCACGCCAATGGACAATGCTGTCTAAGTTGCTGAAACCTATGCAAAGGCACTGTATGACATTCTGCAGGAATGCATGGATCATGCTATCCCAAGTAAAACCAAGACTCACTCCTCCAAGAAAAGTAAACCAGTCGGGTGGACCCCTGCCATAAACAGGCTCTACAATAGAAGGAGGAAATCCCTAGAAGGAAAGATATCCCTGATCAGTATCAGCAAGAAACTATGATCCCTCATTAAATCATCCAAGGCTAGCTTTGAAAGAAAAATTGCCAAAGACTCCAAAGATAACCACAAAGTGTTCTTTAGCTATGTCAAAAACCTAAGTGGAAACTCTCAGATCTACTCTGAGTTGGTGAAGAATGGCACAAAATACACTGAACCGACTGATATTGCCAACATTTTGGTAGACAGGTTTAGTGCAAACTTCACATCCCTCTCACTCCCTAAAGGGCCCATAACCATACCAGAAGAATGTAAGGCCCTGGCAATCACCGACACACAGGTTAAAACAGCCCTATCCATAGCCAAAAACACAGCCTCAATGGGACCAGACGGTGTCCCAGGTTGCGTCCAACAAGAGCTCCAAAATGAATTAACCCCCCACCTAAACACACTATTCAAACTCAGCCTCTCTACTGGCTACATACTCACAGAGTGGCGCACAGCAACAGTTATCCCACTCCACAAAGGTGGCACCACAACGGACCCTGGGAACTATCACCCTATAAGCCTGACTAGCCTGGTCAGCAAGGTTATGGAACGCATCATCATGGAACTCATTAACAGAGACATTGGGAATCTCCAAACTTTGGACCCCACCCAGTTTGGCTTTGTTAAGGGCAGATCATGCCTCCTAAACCTGGTGGACCTCTTTGAGACAGTTACCAAGGCATTAGATGAGGGTAAGGAGGTCCACACAGCCTACCTAGACCTTGCAAAGGCTTTCAACACCATTCCCCATTATGGTATTATAGACAAGCTCACCAACCTGAACATTAACCTCTACATCATGAGATGAGTTGCAAATTGGCTCACGGACAGAACCCACACGGTGAGAGTTGCAGACTCTAGGTCTGACTCTAAACCGGTTACAAGTGGCGTCCCCCAGGGCTCAGTCCTAGGACCCCTTCTGTTTGGTATATACTTCTCAGAGGTACAGGCAAGCACAGGAGGACTTTGGCTGACCAAGTTCGCAGACGACTGCAAACTAGGGGCCATAATTGATTCTCTGGCTGATACAGACACACTCCGGAAGGGTCTCACTGAGATGGATACCTGGTGTCAAAATCATGGCCTCAAGCTGAATGCCAAAAAGTGCATAGTCATCCCCTTTGGAAAAAATAAAGTACCCGTGAACTACCACATAGGTGGTAGTCCCCTAAATACAGAAAAAGTAATAAGGGATCTGGGGACCCAAGTAGATAGTAATCTCTCCTTTGATAATCATATTGCCAAGGTGGTTAGAAAATCCTTCTATGTGGCCCACCTAATCTCAAAAGGGTTCGCATCCAGTTCAGAGGAGTTTATTGCTCCTCTCTACTCATCACTTATTAGACCCATTATAGAATACAATGCCCCATTTGGGATGTACCTTACAAGACACCTGCAACAGCTGGAAAGACCACAGAAGTACCTCACCAAGAGGATTACTGGTCTCAAACAGATAACCTATACAGCCTGACTAAAGAAACTCCAGCTGTACTCAGTTGCATACCGCTTACTCAGAGGTTAGCTATGCCTGACATACAAGGCCATGTCCAAACCAGAATTGATGGATATGCTCCACCTAAAAAAAAACCTAATCCCTGAGAGCTACATGCTCTAGGGATATAAACCTTACTACAACGTTAAATAGGATGTGCTGGAGGGTTAGATTCCTGACCCAGAGATTCCCCATGCTTTGGAACAAAATTCCAATATACATCAGGCATAGCCCCTCACTAGCACTCTTCAAGAGAAACCTTGACAGGTGGATGGGAAACAGAAAATTTACCCTGGGGATCACTGCAGTGGCTCTGCTGGACAGAGGTACAGGGAACTAATGGCTCTGCTGGTCAGAGTCACAGGGAACTAATCTAAGGGGGTGGCGAAAGCCAACACACTCTGGCTAGGCTTATAAATGCCCTTGGGCAGATAGCCTAGCACTTACCTATGAACCTATAAGATAGATGGAGGAAGGCCTCTGATACAACTTACGAAAAGTCTAGGTGTTAGGTCCAGGGTATAGACAGGGGCCCTTGATAAGCATGTTATTTGCAGTGGGTCAGCTTAACTTGGTAATATGGATGTGGCCAATAAGATTACTCAGATTCAGCATACTCTCTCTAAATTCAGGGACTGTTTAAAGAAGTTGCTGAGTTGGACCTTTTCTGAATTGAGTTTGACAGTTTTTGTCCATGAAAGAAGAGTGTATTAATTGCTGTATGTGGCCTGTTATCTGAAGTGAGGTGGAAGGAGGAATTTGCTTCACAGTTACTGAAGTTAGCAGTGTGAAAGAATTTCCCTGCACCCTGCAGTTCTTGCTTTATGAGTGGATAAGTTAACTTGGGAAAGCAGGTTTTGATTATGGAAAAATACAATTGTGTAATACCTCTCAAACTTTTGGTGCAAGAAATCTGGACAAACCCTAAAAGAATGGAGGAAAAAAGGCCCAAAATAATGACCAGTGGTGTAACTACGAGAGGCAAAGTGAGGCAATTGCCTCAGGGCGCCAAGCGGCAGGGGGCACTTTGGGCAGGGCATTTAATTTAAAAAAATAGTTTTTTTTTTTTTTTTTTTTTTTTTTTTAAGGGCGTTCTTCTTTAAGAAGTGTAGTCGCGGGCATGCTGACATCATCACACGCAGTGCAGCACATATTTTTAAGTTTGCGAGCGGGAACCGAAACGGATGGTTTAGAGGACTACATGCTAGTGAGCGGTTCGGTTTAGTCGAGGACTACTTGCGAGCGGGAACTGAAACGGACGGACGCTCAGACGGAAGATGGGATTTCAGAGTGAGTAATGTGTGGAAGATGGGATTTCAGAGTGAGAGGTGTGTGTGTGGGATTTCAGAGTGAGAGGTGTGTGTGTGGGATTTCAGAGTGAGAGGTGTGTGTGTGTGTGTGTGTGTGGGGGGGATTTTAGAGTGAGAGGTGTGTGTGTGGGATTTTAGAGTGAGAGGTGTGTGTGTGGGATTTCAGAGTGAGAGGTGTGTGTGTGGGATTTCAGAGTGAGAGGTGTGTGTGTGGGATTTCAGAGTGGGGGAGAAGGGAATATTTTACCATTTTCAGTTTTTCCTAAAGTATTAATCTCCAGAGACTGCATAAAATAATACTGAAGCAAATTAATAACAGTTTTCCAGCAAAAAATTACCTGCCAGTGCTAACAGAGGGAAATGTTTTCACAGAACTGGACAACCAAACACATACTGAAGCAATAAGTTATAGCTTGCCAGTTTGAACAGGTAACAAAATGTTCAAGTATTCCCAAGGAGACCATATCTCAGTCAATCTTTGACTAGTAAAAATACAGTGAATTGTACTTTGATACAATAGCAGTGGTGGCTGGTGACTTCAAATCAAAGGGGGGCTGCAGGAGACAGCTGAATGGGTGGGGTCAAGGGGAACGGGTGTGGTCAACTAGAAAGGGGAGGAGCTAAAACCACAAAAACTAACTTTAATTAAATACGCTGCCCAGGGTGGCAAACCATCATTATGAGAGTCCAATCAAGACAAAAATAAGTGTAGAAGAATAAAAAAAATTCAATGTATTGGCTGCATGACAGCTTACTTAATATCTAGATGGAAACAAAAGGTTGTGAGGCATGAAAAAATAAATTACTTTTTAAATACATTACCAGAATGCCAGTCAAAATCAAGTATAAGAAAAACCAGAAGCACTCAACTCAAACCACTTCTCCTTGCACTGCAGTTCTAATTATAATTTATATTCAGCTTTATTAAAGTACCAAGTAACATGCTGAAAGTAGAAATCTCTGTGATACCTCCACCTGTAAAAATGTTTCTTATCCAAAAAAGACCTGCTGCCTGACAGCTATCTACTTGTTTCATGGGGAAAACATGATCAAAGTAAAAAATGAAAAGCAAACAAGAAACAAGCTCAAGATACATTGCTTAAAGGATTACTGTACAGGTTATGGACCACACATGATTGGCATTCTATTTAGTTTACGGGTAAAGTCTGTAGAGATGACTGGAAGTCTCCAACAAGTGTAATGAGCTTTTTAAAATAATGGAATCCTGTCCTTTAATACCCAAGGCTTATACATTATCTAGTCAAGTATTCTCTGCATGGCAACAACAGAAAGGCTTTCAATGTTGGCAATTCTTTAACAGTATGCTTATTAAAGCTTACTTGCATCTTACGATCTCAGACAAGCTTACCTTATGGTCATTAAAGCATTGCTACTTAAACACAAAGCAACAGGCACTTTCTGAGTAATAAACATAAATCTGAGTAATAAGCATAAATCAACAGTACAAAAATATGACAGAAACCAGACTGTTCTGCAAAATCAAGGACAGATGAAAAGCCATTGTAGTACTTGTATCTACCTTGGATGGGGGGGCACACTGCACATTTACACTGCATAACTACTCCTTGCCTTGCTTCAACACATCCAGAGTCACTACATGGGGGAGTGGGGTGCAACAAGTATGTCACAATTTGAAATGTCTCTGGCTGACTGTGATGGCCCTGACACATTTGTCATACCTCTCAACCTCAGAGCAAGAAATCTGGACAAAACCATACACAGAAGTGAGACAAAGGCCCAAAAATAAGGACAATTTTTAAATATTGCTCGAATAAACTTAGAAAGATAATAGAATAGGTCTTGCATTAGTATGAATTTTCTGAAGGGTATAAAATCTGAAACTCAAATCATTATTTTCTAACTTCAGTCTTTAGTGATTTGTCACTAATTTGCCAAAAAACACAATTTTATGAAAAATGGACCAAAAATGTGATGCAAAAATAAAAAATAGCCACACAATACAGCTGGGAACCTGTCAAAGAAGGGACACTTTAATATTAGTGCTGCTAACTTGAGCAGCTGACAAAATAAAAGAATCTACAAGCATTTCAAGTAATCTATAACTTTGATTATTACAGTTATTTCTTAATTGTAAACCCTCCATGTTTTCTTCCAAAATTGCTATTTTGCGGAGGGATTATTAGGGGGAAGAGCAACATTTTGAGCCAAAATCGGGGACAGTTGAGAGGTTGGCTATGCCTAATTCTATAAAGCAATTTATTTGCATGTACCTCTCAACCTGTTAATGCAGTAAATCTGAACAAGGCCAAATATATTGGGGAAACATATAAACAGTACTAAAAATTGCTCTTGTATAAATTGAGACAGTTGATAGAATAACAGTTCTTACTTTAGCATGCATTTTTCTGAAGGTTATGAAGTCTGAAACTCAGTGTATCATTATTTAGTGACTTAATTCCTAAATGATTTGCCAGAAAACTACAAATTTTATGAAGAACAAACCAAAAATAAGAAGCAAAAATCTATTCATTCTTTGAAAATCTGGACAGTTGGGAGGTATAGTTCAGCTGGGCCTGTCTGAGTTTGCTGCCCATCCCCCCTGACAAAATCATGGTTGAATGGAGCCTCTGCAGCCATTCCAATGAACCATTACTTGGCTATTTCACTCCATTTACCATAAACACTAATGTGCATACTGCTTTACTTCTATGATGAGTTGGACTTCATTTGAAAGTTTTATTTTGTATTTTACAGCACAAACACTAAGTAATCTGCTAAACAAAGCAATGCAGTCTCACAATGAAAACTTAGCATTAAAACTTCTCTGCCCTTGAAACTCACATTCATTGAAACAGCACTGAAACCCACATTCAAAGAAAATACATTTTGCCAGTGGCAGATAAAGATTAATTTTGGGCTGTTTTCAAATCATAGGCCCCTTGCATATGAAACATACATGCGCTCTTTGATACACCTTCCTCACTGTACTAAATTATATTCCTTGTACAATACAGTACAGTTGTTAGTGGGCGTTTTAAATTTGTTTTGAACATTTTTCCAGTGAGCAATGAAACAAAACGCATGCACCCATAATGGCAAAACTGCCCAGTTCAGAACATTTATCATAAAAGTCTATTCAGACTTCCACAGTCCACCATTATCAGTAAATATGCACAATTCTACAGTCCGACATTATCAGTAAATATGCACAATTCTACAGTCCATTATCAGTAAATATGCACAATTCTAAAGTCCATTATCAGTAAATATGCACAATCTCTGAAGAAGTAAAAGTCATCTAAATAATTCCACATTAAAGAAATCTGTAACTAATGAAGAGGTTGCTGCTAGCAAACACCTTTATATTTCATGGTTTCATCGAAAAATAGTGTCTGTTGCCCCTCAGGAATAAATTGCCTATATTACATTAAAAAAATGATAAGCTAGTAATATTGCAAGAGGAAGTGGATGGCAAACTGATAACAGACTCATAGTTAGTATCTTCACCAAGGAGAACATTCTCAGTACGGCAGCATCCACCCCTTGTGGGAGTAGAACCCACATCCTTCTGCATCAAAAGCAAGTACACAACCTGTTGTGCTATTAACAAGGCAAACCAACTTCACTTAAGCAACACTAAACTTCTGTTCCCCTGCAGCTCTCAGCTCCTTGTAAAATCTACTCAATACTCAACTGCATCTCAACTTCGCAGCACAAGAAAACTGGAAAAAGCCAAAATGTATTGGGGGGGGGGTCAAAAGCCCAAAAACCAGGGACACATTAAACATTGCTTGTATAATCTTGGAAAGTTGCTAGAATAAATGCTGCGTTACGTACATTTTACTGCCAGGGTCCCTGTGCAAAACAGTCAGAGCAACATACCACTACGCCAAATCAGCTGCTTTGTGAAAGAAAAATGCTGTGTTACCACCGTACATTTTACTGCCAAGGTCCCTGTGCAAAACAGTCAAGAGCAACATACCACTATGCCAAATCAGCTGCTTTGTGAAAGAGAGGAAGACTGAAACTTAAATGGCTGTCATTTAATGAATTCAGTTCTCACCATAGCTGTCAACCTCAGCACAAAACACCTGGACAAACCCAGTAATGAGGGAATACAGCCCTCAAACATATTCAGTGAATTCAGTTCTTGCCATAGCTATCAACCTTAGCACAAAAAACCTGGACAAAGCCAATAACAGGGTATTACAGTCCCAAAAATAAGGACAAATTTCAAATAGTCATCTTATAAACTTAAAAAATTGCTATAATAAAAGGTTGTGTTACTATATATTTATTGCTAGAATACAAAGTTGTTTTACTATGTATTTTCTGAAGAATATGACGTCTGAAATTCAAATGCCTGTCAATTTTACTTCTGACGGAACAAAAACAATTTTCAGCAGAGGCCCAGGGAGAAATACTGTAGACACATGTCTTTGTAAAATGGCAGGACACCAGAGCAAATCCACACAAACACAGGGATAAGATGCAGACTCCACACAGAAGGCACCCCAGCCAAGAATCAAACCAGAAAACCTATAGCTGTGAGGCAACAATACTGCCACTGCACCATCAAATATGTAAGGAAGTAAACATTCAGAAACCTGAAGTTTGAAATTCAAATGCCTGTCAATTTTATTTAACATTTGTTAATCAGGACATTCTGACTTGCAACAAAAAAAAACAATTTTCAGCAGAGGCCCAGGAAGAAATAATGCAGACATGTCTTTGTAACATGGGAGGACAAAAAAACAAACCCACACAAACACAGGGAGAAGATACAGACCCCCCCCACAAAGAAGGCACCCCAGCCAAGAATCAAACCCAAGAACCTGTAGCTGTGAGGAAACAATGCTACCACTGCAACATCAAATATCAAGCATTGCAATATTTACAAACCACGGATATTATGAGGAATAAATCAGATCAAATATGAGGCAAAAATCTGCAATTTTTTTACAAATGGTAACATACACACACACACACACACACACACACACACACACACACACACACACACACACACACACACACACACACACACACCCTTACCTGTAGTCCATAAGTCCAACGTACACCACCGTAAATCCTGTCCTAAACCCAAAGTAAGTAAACGACCACCACCGCACATCGGATCCCTAAACCCAAAGTAAGTAAACAACCACATCTGATCCCTATCCAAAACCCGTGCAAATCCGACCCTGCCCGTCACGAGATCCTGCATTCCTGACTGCTGACGTTGCAGTCCGACTCCAATGCATTTCCCCAGCGAGTTCCCAGGACAGTCTATGCAGTTTAAAACTGCATAGACTTCTGGGAGCTCTGTTGTCCATGTTTCCCAGTCAGGACTGCTGCTGAGACATCTGCGCATGCTCCAGACTGTCTCAGCAGCAGTACGGACTAGTGCGCATGCACGAAGTCCGCGAATTTAAAATTTTTTTTTTCTATTTATTTCTTTTTTCTTTTTTCTTTTAAAGTTGAGGGGGCTGCAGTCCGGCAGTCCAATAGCACGGGCCGCCCCTGTACAATGGGTACATACTGCCCCTAAGATTGCAATTTCATATGTAAAAGCTTTAATACAGCCTAGCACTGTAGTTGACTGAGTCATACTGCTATGGTCATTACAGGGACTTTTGGTGGTAACATTTTTCCAGTGACAGGAAAAGCTACTCAGCTGGAAGATGCAACCTCATGAGGCCCAAGACTCTTAACTAGAACATGTTTCAACCTGCTCAATTTTGTTGTAAATGTTAATATATTGTTTTTTGTCAATTACTGTTATGTTTTTTTTTTTTGGACTCAATGTGTTGAAACACGTTACGTGGAATGTAGCCATGGAAATGTAGGGCCCTTTGCCTTACCACACCCACTTGCAGTACTTGAAAAGTTGATAAAAACATTCCCATTTTGCTGGAAGGAGTGGCAAGAAGCTCAACCTCTCTGAGAAGGAAAGGATGTCAAACCTGACAAAAAAAGTTTGCATTTAGCGTTTGGCATTTTCATTATCTGAGGAAAAGAAGTGCAGTTTTTTCCAGCATAAGAGTTGTTACCTTTCGTTAACATGGAGGTGCCTCGTGTTCAGAAAGACCTCAAAGTCACCAGGTTATCTGTATCTGCCTTGTAGGCATGAATGATTTCCACTAACAGAAAAAACAGTAAAACTGTAGTGAAGATAGAGAAACTGAAGCAAATAGATTTGGAGGGATGATCTGATCACGATAACCTGATTATCTTTGAGCTGCCAACATGTTATAGATTTGTCACTGATTCCTCAGTAGAGTGCATATATGGTTGAGCCTTGAAGCCTAAACCAACACTGGAAGAGCCTACTACTGGCATTTTCAAGAGGACTGTCCACAACTAGGTGTCTTTACGTATAAGGGTTACATCCCTACTAAGGACATCCATATAATTCCAATGGTATTAGGAGCAATTGGGTTTGTAGAAAAAGAACTATGTATTCTTTTAGGCAATGTGCTTCGATGGCCTATGTGGCTGGCATGAAATGCTTGTGTTTGAGTACCATTTGTTTCATGGGATTTTACTAGAGAAGTGTTATGCAGTCAACCCTTTCTGGCTTGTTGGTGGCTTTTGTGAGACATACCTTTTGAATATTGTAGTGATGAGCAATTTCTGTTCTTGGCTGTCATGTCAGGTTGTTGGTTCCCTGTTTCAAAGGCAACATTTGAATAATTGGTACCAAATTGCTAGAATATGTAGCAGTTTGGAAGATTTGATGAAAAAATATATACTGTTAGTACATTTGGTGTAGACATTTTCTTTCCTTTCTAAACTATGATCTATTCCTTATGCTAATACTACTGGGTGGCTGCAAGGATTTCATGATGGATGTGTATGCTTTCTGAGTTTAGTAACTAACTGACTAATTTTGCTGCAGAAAACTTGTTTAGAGGGTCAGCCTGATGGGGACCTGTGGCTAAAGACCAATATGTAGACTTTGGTGCAAAGTTATTGATTACTTTTATTGTCTTTGTGTGCTGTATGTGAACATGATGTGGCAGTCATCTTGGTTGTTGTTGAACACCTTTACGTTTTTGGTAATCAACACAATGTGCCAAGAAACTGATTAGACTCTCATGGCTCCAAAATAAAACACTACTGTAGAGTTCTCTGTTCCATTGTGAGTGCTTGATGTTTTGCCCACAACACTGTCTTCTTGAGTATGTTGAACAGTGGCATAACTACGAGAGGCAATTGCGTGTGTGGGATTTCAGAGTGAGAGAGGTGTGTGTGTGGGATTTCAGAGTGAGAGGTGTGTATGTGGGATTTCACAGTGAGAGGTGTGTGTGTGGGATTTCACAGTGAGAGGTGTGCGTGTGTGTGTGTGTGTGTGTGTGTGTGTGTGTGTGTGTGTGTGTGTGTGTGTGGGATTTCAGAGTGAGAGGTGTGTGTGTGTGTGTGTGTGTGTGTCTGGAGTGTTTCTCCCTGGGCCTCTGCTAAAAATTAGCTTTTGTTCCAAGTCAGACTTTCCTGGTTAACAAATCAAATGACACTCATTTGAATATCAGACTTCATATTCTTCAGAAAGTGCATGGTAACACAAAAGCTTTTATTCTAGCAATTTTCTAAGTGTATAAGATGGATATTTGAAATTTATCCCTATCTTTGGGACTGTATTCCCCCTGTTATTGGCTTCATCCAGGTTTTGTGCTAAGGTTGAGAGCTATGGTAAGAACTGAATATATGTTTGGAGGCTATATTCCCCCATTACTGGCTTTGTCCGGGTGTTTTTTGCTAAGAGGTTGAGAGCTGTGGTGAGAACTGAATTCACTGAATGTTTGGGGGCTATATTTGATGCTGAAGGCTGTGGGTTCTACTCCCACAGTAGGTAGATGCATTGCTGATACTGTACTGTGTTGTAAAGGGGGTGGATGCTGCAGTCCTTTTTGGCAAAGATACCTAGTAACTATGAACCTGTTATCAGTTTGCTATCCATTCCCTATTGTGGTATTACTAGCTTATGTTTTTAATGCATGCAACAAAGGCAATTTATTCTTCAAGGGCAACAGGCACTTTATTTGTAGATGAAACAATGACATATAAAGTTGTTTGCTAGCAGCAACCTCTTCATTAGTTACAGATTTCTTTAATGTGGATTTTACTACTTCAGAGATTGTGCATATTTACTGATACTGGTGGACTATAGAAGGTTGAGTAGACTTTTTACGATGGAAATGTTCTGAATTGGGCAGTTTTGTCATTGGTGTATGCATTTTGTTTCATTGTTTACTGGAAAAATGTTCAAAACAATACACTTAAAATGCCCTCTAAAAACTGTACTATATTGTACAAGGAATATAATGTAATACAGTCAGGAAGGTGTATCAAAGAGCATGTGTATGTTTCATGTTCAAGGGTCTATGATTTTGAAGACAGCCCAGAGTTAATATTTATCTGCCACTGGCAAAATGTATTTTCTTTGAATGTGGGTCAGTCTTCTTATGATATTTGTGCATCTGATAGCATCAACTGAATTATCCTTGCATTATTTTATTTACAAGAGAGCAGAGGTGAGGTGACATAGTATACCTGGGGGGGGGGGGCTGCTTATCTTGCATCATCCAGCTTCTCTTCTACAGTGCACTATCACTGTCTCTACACAACAGAAAATGTCAGATGAGACACATGATTTCCTCATTCAGGTATATATATAGTGGTATGTTGCTCTGACTGTTTTGCACAGGGGACCTTGGTAGTAAAATGTATGGTGGTAACACAGTATTTTCCTTTCACAAAGCAGCTGATTTGGCATAGTGGTATGTTGCTCTGACTGCTTTGCATCCAGACAGAAGGATGAGTATGAATTCCCGCGATGGTGGCAAGAAAAAGTTTAGTGGCGCTCAGCGTAGAAAGTGAGAGAGACAGAAAGAGGTTGCAGAAAGTGAACTGCTGAAAAAAGTACCAAAACTGAGTGCATACTTTATTGCTTCACAAGCGTCTTGTAGTGTGACTTTGAAACAGCGGGAAGAAGGACAAGGGATAACGAACGAAGATATTCGGCAGCCAGAGGACGATCAGAAGAATGCCAGTACTCACTCCGAATCCGATGATGCCCTGAATGAACAGAATTTTCCTAAACATGAGGCTCAACTACCAGAATCAAGTGCATTGACAGAATTGCTACCGCCCTCTGCTGACCAAGCATATCTTGGAAGCAAGACATTAAGCGCTTTTGAAAAGAGATTTGTTGTGATGGGTGGTGCATTGCAGCCACCTGGTCCGTTCCTGAAACAGGCAGAAGGTCTTAATAAAGGCCGCAGCTTCCAGGAACATTTCTACACACGCAAAACGAAGTCTGGCTTGAGTTTTAGAAGAACATGGTTGTCCTACAGCACGGCTGTTGACAAGTGCTACTGCATTCCATGTTGGCTGTTTGCATCACCGATAAGAACTGGTGATTCATGGACTGACGGTACTTGTAACTGGAAGAATTTGATGCGTTCCATACAGATACATGAAAATTCAGCGACCCACGCAAAAGCTTGTCAGATTTTTACTAATTGGAAGAACAATGTCACTGTCGATGTCCTGATCGACAAACAGATTATGCAAGACCGTAAGTACTGGCGCTGTGTTCTGGATCGCATAGTGAATCTGATCATTACCATGTCAAAATGCAACATCGCATTTCGAGGTTACCGTGAAAACAACAGCTACACCGATGACGACAGGCCCGGCTCACGAGGATGTTTCCTGGAATTCATTCACTTAATTGCCAAGTACGATCCTGTTTTTGAAAACTTGCTGAAGCAGCCAAAAGGAACTACCAAGTACTTGAGCGGGTCGATTCAAAATGAAATCATTTACATTCTGGCAAGAGAGGTAAAGCAGCAGATCGTAGATGAAATGGCCGATGCACCGTTTGTATCTCTTATAATGGATACAACAGTGGATTGCTCAAAGATGGATCAGTTGAGCAAAATATTTCAGTATGTGACTGTCAAAAAGAATGACGAAGGGAGGCCGGTAAGCTTGCATATCCAGGAATCGTTCTTGGGGTTCACCGATGTTGAAAGCCAGTAGGGTCAAGAAATGGCATCCGTAATTACAAAGGAAATTGAAAGTGTCACTGACCTGAAGAAGATTCGCGATCAAGGATATGACGGAGCCGCCAACATGAGTGGTGCTTACAAGGGTGTCCAGTCTTTAATGAAGCAGAAAGCACCAAAGGCCCGTTATGTTCACTGCAGTGCTCATGCATTAAATTTAGTCATAAACGATGCTGTTAAGAATGTGAAGGACATTCAGAACTTTTTTGACATGCTGGAAAAGCTGTATGTATTCCTCAGTGCTATTAGGAGATGGAATCGCTTACAGAAAGATAGTAGCTGCTGCTCACTTACATTAAAGCGACTTTGTCCTACACGTTGGTCATCACGGAATCAAGCCTTGATAGCTCTTCACAGCCGGTTTGTCGACGTGATGAAACTGTTGACTGTGTTGTCACTGACTGGCAAGGACAGTAATGAGAAAGGCGAGGCATCATCGCTGAAGAAATATTTTGAATGCTTTTCGTCAATGATGAACATTGTTTTACTGTCGCGCATTCTGGGACCACTAGACATTATCTCCAAGAAAATGCAGTCATAACAATCTGATGTCACATCTGTTTACGTTCTGTTGGAATCACTACTGAAGGACCTGAGTGAACTTTGCAACAACTGGGAGACTGTTTTGTTCTCGGCCAAGGAGCTAGCTCAAAGTTGGGGCATGCCATTCGAGTTTGACAGTTCAGAGAGGGTTTCTCGTGCCAAGAAGTTTCACAATGAACTTTCAAATGACTGCAGACTGGAGTCAGCAGAACAACGCTAAAAGGTCAAAGTGTTCAACAGAATCATTGGCTATGCCATTGTCCAGATAACAACACAATTCAAGCCACTGCGAGATACTGACCAAGTCTTCACATGCTTGAAACCTATGACAATTACTGAAACTAATGATGACGAACTGCTGAAGATGTTGAAGAGTCTGACCACTGAGTACTTGGATGACATTTCAGATGAGCTGTCTGACCAACTGCTCCTCCTCAAAATGACTTTCAGTGTCACATTGTCAGCGCTGAAATCTATCAAGGACTTGGCCGAATTCATCTTGATAACTCATTCAGAATCATCTTCCAGCTTTCCGGATATAATCACTGCTTGTTTGCTGTATCTGACACTTCCTGTGACAGTTGCCAGCGCTGAAAGAAGTTTTTCGAAGTTGAAGTTGATAAAGACATTCTTGCATAGTACAATGTCTGAGGCTCAACTTAGTTCTTTAGCCATTCTGTCGATTGAGAGCCGATGCCTGGAAGACGTGGACACTGACAAGATCATTGATATTTTGCTGATAACAAAGCCCGCAAGAAGTCATTCTAGGAGTAGGATTGAACAATGGAGGTACAATTCACATTCTGGTATCTATATAATGTACTGTTTTATAATTGTTTTTTTTTTTACTTTTTGCTGAAATAGCACGTCTCCAGATTTCAGTGTTTTATGCCACTGTCATAGGTCAAGTGAACGTGACTATATGTAATTTCTTTGGCTTCGGTCATCTCAATGGCTTGGGTTCCCGGGGAGGGGGGAATGTTGGGGCACCTAGGAAAAGTTTGCCTCAGGGCACTTCTAACGTAGTTACACCACTGATAATGACAAATTATAATATTGTTCTTATAAACTTAAAAAGTTGCTACAATAACAGATAATGTTTTAGCATGTATTTTCTGAAGGATATAAAGTCTGAAACTCAAATGCATATAATTATTTAGTGACTTCAATCCTCAGTGATTTTTCTGAAAGCCCTTTATGGTAATGTACCATTTCTTGGTACGTCTTTTAGGAAACCCAGCCAGTTTGTCCCTGTGAACACACTGGTATTGGAAGCATTTATGAAAATTTGTGAACGTGATATCAGAGAAGCCTTAGGCCATAAACATAGGAGGTCCTTCGATAATCTAACTAACTCTGAGTTTCATGCTCTGCATGAGTTGATGCTGTTTGAACAGCTGCAAATTTGACCAGCAGACAAAGTTGGAGGAATCATATTAATGGACACTGAGAAGTATATGGACAGCATGGTTTGAATGCTAAATGAAACCTCTGCCTCTAGTAAGCTTTAGCCAGCTGATGTTAACACTCTGACTGAACATGTGCAGACTGTCCAACATGAACTGATAATAGAGGCTACTATAGGCAAGGTTCTCTATGAATACTTTTTGATTGAGTTTCCTACTGTACCAATTGTATATGGCCTTCCCAAGGTACATAAATCTCTCAATGACCCACCCATGAGACCTATTGTGTCTTGTCAAGGGTGGGTCACTGAGCCAGTATCCATCTTTGTTGAAAAGAAGCTATGTTCTGTGGTTGACAATACCAACAGTGTCTTAATGGTCACTAGACATTTTTAACTGTTATTTGAATAGTCTGATGGTTTTATGGCAACAGGTTACACACTTGTCACCATGGATAACTGTGAAGGTGTTGATTTTGTTAGCTCTTGTCTGTTTAAGTATTCAGAATATGACCATTCACAGTTTCTTTTGTTCTGTGTCCTACTTGGATGTGATTTTAAATCACAATGTTTTTGTTTTTAATGACCAGTTTTATTTACAGAAGGTGGGGGTAGCTACGGGCACTGTGTGTGCCAGCAGCTACAGTATAACAATTTAGTTATGGCTTACTGGGAGTCTCTGTAAGTGCTGAATGACTGTAACTTCTACTACAGATTTGCTCCTTTCTGTGCTTGTTTTGTGGATGACATCTTCTTCATTTGGATAAGCTTGTTGCCCTTCCTCATGACTTTATAGAATGCTTACACAGCACTGCTGATTTTTTATGGTTTACAGTGCACCATTCGCAGACCAGTATTGACTTTTTGGATGTTCACATGAATGAAGGTCTGACCACTTCTTTGTACAGGAAGCCATGTAAAAAAGTGAATGTTCTACATAGACAAAGTATGCACCATAACTATGTTCATAAGAATTTGTAGAAGGCTCAGTTCTACAGGCTTGCCAGATTGAATAAGGATGACAATGTTATGTTAGAATCCTTTGCAATGCAGAAGGAAGAAGAGGTTACTCCGAGAAAGAGATAGATATGGCACAGAATGAGGTACTTAGCCATAGGGGAGATTCTGCAGACCCTATTTCTCGGGGTGAAGTTGTGTATTCTACATCAAGTGTGGATAACAAAGTCAGACTTTGCTTGACTTACTCAAATGATGTCAATTTAGTCTGTGATGTGGTTAAAAGAAATTGGCATAGTCTCACCACTGATGAGAAGTTTATGGGATTTCTTGGTGATACACCTAGTTTTAGCTTCAAGAGCAACCAATCTCTGAAAAAGCTATTATGTTACAAGCCTCTTACAAGTAAGGGATGTGTAACTTCAGATAGGAAATGGACTTTTCCCTGTAGGTCTTGTAACATGTCTAAATATATTAATAGTATTAGCAGTTAAGAGAATGTTTCAACTGGTCGTATTTATTATTTTAATGTTTATGCAGGCTGCAAGAGTACAGATCTTGTTTGCCTTGCTATTTGTAAAGTATGTGGTTACTACTATGTAGGGAAGACTAATAGGGCGTTAAAATACAGGATATGGGAACATAACAAGGATATTCTGAAGAAAGATAACGGGAATGCTCTAGCTAAGCATGTTTTAGCAAATGTTGCCACTTATTTTTTTTGTATTCTCTGTATTAGAGTTAGTTATACCCAACACTACTATCAGAACAAGAACTGAGTGCATAGAAACCAAATGGATTTTAGAGTTACAAGCACATTGCTACAGAGGTTTAAATGGCACTACCTAGTTGAAGTCTGCTACAGTGTATTTAAATGCTGCTTAGTTAGTTTAACAGTAGATTTGACGGCGTGAAAACGCTTATCTTTTAGTTTTTATTTTGTTTGTTGTTTTAATAAAGTGACTGTTATATTCTGCTGTGCTGACTGGACTCTCTCTCTTCACTAAAATTTTTCTAAAAAAACACAAATTTTATGAGGAACAGACTAAAGATATGAGGGAAAACATCTGAAGAATCTATGAAAAAGTGGACAGTTGACAGGTAATGCACCCATAACAGCAGATATTCAAATTCCTCACTGCTGCAGTAGCCTTTAGGTTACATGGTTGCTTTCTGCCTAGGAAACAACAAGAGGCCAGATCCAGAAACCTCTGCCACCACCAACCTTTCCCTCTGACTTCTGATTTGCCAATTCCAAGGTGTGAGTGAAGATTTCCTCATGCGTTTCTTGCCCATACAAGGAGAGAAAGGCCTAACAATCCTAAATAAAACAAACAATAATAACAATGATACATATAAAGTAGAAACATATAAAGTAAAAACAAACACAATCCTTCTTTATAACCCAACTACAAGTATATACAAGAGTAGGAAATGGAGAATGGGTGCACCTACTACTACTAACGGGTAAGTGCAACTTACACATCTGTACTATTTTTGCTATTTTTACTGCTGCAATAGCCTTTAGGTTATTTGGATTGATTACCAATGCCTAGCCAGCCTAGGTGGAGGAGGAAGGGCAGGCATTGGTAATCAATGCCTATCCAGTCTGGGAGGAGCAAGAATAGGTATCTGGGAGCCCCTGGAAAATGGTGCTAGCAACGCTAGACTTAGACCTCGAAATGGAATCTAGATTGTAATGATTTGTAAAAATATATATATGGGGCCATGAAGCTGCCTCTAGAATGGTTCTAGAGTCCATTCCTTTCCAGTATGTCATGTAAGAAGAAAAGGTTCTACTTGAATGTGCCCAGATACTATTTGTAATGTATTTACCATGGTGAGAATATCAGTATGCAATAGCTAAGGACAGCCACCTGCAAACTGCCTGTTTAGACACAGGATGTCCCTTTTTGCCCATTGATAAAAAATAGATAGCTGATCAGCCTTTATAAAAAGCTTAGTTCTGTCAAGATATTACCTGAGCTGCCTGTGCAGGCCCAGAATATGCATAATCCTTTCTCACTGTTTTTTTAAGTTTTAACTAGAAAACTGGGAAACTGTTTGCTTGATTTAAAGTAAACTCTGAAACCACTTTGGGTGTGACTGAGGGGTTTGTTCTTAAAGAGACACTATCCCTGTAGAAAATCAGATAGAGGTCACCTACCATGAGGGCTTGCAACTCAGATATTATTCTTGGAAATGTCACAGCAATGATGAGTACAGTTTAACAAGTCAAAACCTTAAATCGGCTTGATGTAAAGGTTCAAAAAATGACATAGCCAATTACTTCAACATTTAATTTAGATGTCAGGGGGTAGAAACCTGATTGTGGGAAAGTGTCAGGTATAAAACTCCTTTCAGAAACTGTTTCACAACAATGAGAGAAGAAAGAAAAGGATCCATAAGCAGATGTGATGAAATGGCCACAAGATGAACCTTAATAGAGGAATTAGAGAGGCCAGTAGAAAGTAACTCACACAAATTCTTGAGCACCTTTAGTTTAAAATCCCTTATGGGCCTCTATTTATTGGTTAGGCACCAATACGAAAACTGCTTCTACTTACCAATATAGAATTTTCTGGTAGCAGGCTACCTTGCCTCCTTTCGTACCTGCTACACATCATCATGAAATAGATACCCAAAAAGTATTAGAAGTGAACCATCCAGGCAGTCAGTTGAAGTTGATTGATACTGGGGTGTATGAAACTCACCCTGTCTTGTGTGAGTAGATCCAGTCTGTAAGGAAGTATGTGGTAATCGCCCATGGCCAATTCCATAAGAAGGGAGAACCAACATTGTCTGGGCCAAAAAGGGGGGGGAGTCACCTCAATGATTTATGGGATATCCTTCCTGTGGAAATCAGTGGAAAGGCATAAAGGAACATTCCCCTTCAAAGGAATGAAAATGCATCTGCTTTACAGACTTGCTTGCAAGGAGTCCTGGAAAAAAAAAACGTGTTTAGTTGTTTGTTTTGACAGGATGTGAACATATCTGTTTAAGGTGTTTCCCACAACTGGATACATTTCCTGGAAGACGCCCACATTTAATTTCCATTTGTGAGGGTCTATCTTGGTCCTGTTCATCTTATCTACCACTATGTTTTGTTCTGGTGGAATGCAAGATGATTGGAAGCTTAAGGAATGCTGAGGAGCTAACGTTCAAGCCATCACTGCCAGCCTGCATAGGGGGTACGACATTGTACTTCCCTGCTAAATTATGCACCAAATGGCTGCGGTATTGTCTCTAATCACATGAAGAATTCCTGGTGACCATAGATGATGGAGACACTTTAAAGCATGGATCACAGCCAACACCTCCTTTATGTTGATGTGTTTTAGTCTGCCTGAAGCACTATATAGGTCTTGGACTTTTACCCCCATAGAAACTACTCCCCAAGGGAAATCTGATATGTCTATGGTGAGAGATTGGTTTGGGGTCTGACGAGAGAAAGAGACTTGAGTACAGCTGAATTTGTTGTCTCCCCTTAAGCATTTCCATTTTTATAAAGCCCCAAAACTGGAATTTGAAATTCCAGAGAATGCAAATGCTGGGTCAATGTTTTTCTTTAGAAACCACTGCATCTTTCTCATGTGCAACCTGATAAAAGGAATCAAGATAATAATAATTGCAAAACTCTGAAACTGACTGGAAAAGATCAGGAAAGATTCCAGATAAAAATCCACTTTCACTTGAGTAAAAAAAGACGTTTTAAGTACAAGTATCTAGAAGGCATACCAGAAACACAATCCTGTGAAACAGATTCAAGGAGGAATTTGAAATGTTTACCTGGAAGCCCTGATTGGTCAAATGAGCCATAACCCAAGTGATTTCACATCTGTATAAAGACTCTGCAAAGAAAAGGAAGTCATCTAAATCAGGAAAAATGTGAATGTCATTTAATCTGCAATAAACGATGATTGGAACTAAGCATTCTATGAACACTTTTAGAGCTGTAGGCAAACCAAAGGGTAATGCAGAGAACTGATAATGTGACCCAGAAACAGACAACCTTAGAAACTTCCTGAGATTTGTGTCTAGGGATGTGGTAATAAGCAACTATCAAGTCTATTGTTATCACGTAACTCATGGGAAGAATGAGGGGTAACAGTTTCAGTGAGGTTAACATTTTGAATTTTGATACTTTCACACAGAGATTTAGAAATGTAAGAGCTAGTACTTGTCTCCAAGAGGCCTCTTTCTTTGGTACCAGTATCACTCTGGAATAGAAGCCTTTATTTCTTTGACTTGCAGGCACTTGTTCTATGACTCCTTGAGTGTGGAAAGACTGAAAAACATGAAGAAAAATTGTTTTGGTTTTGGGGGTGGGGAAGAATTCCCCTGAAAGGAGGTTTTTGCATCCAATGCACTCTGTAACCCTCTTGCACCACTCTTAGTACCCATGAGTCTGAAACAATCATTTACCAAAGGGGAGTGTTGACAACCAGTTTGTGAGACAGGCTTGTAAGTGAACCAATCATTTACCAGAGGGTAGTGTTGACAACCAATTTGTGAGACAGGCTTGGCAAGACATTTGCTGGAGCAGAGGGAAGGTGGGGAAACAATGCCGGCATAGTCATTCTGTACTATTCTTCTATCCCTTTTTATTAAATCACCCCTGTTTTCTCTTATCTCTTCCCAGCCATCTCCTTTTCCTATCTTGTTTGCAGAAAAAGGCAGATTTTGTTTATTTAGCTTTTTTTGTGAAAGACTGTGGAATACACAATTTGTACTGGGGTATATAAAACATCTTAAAGAACTCCTTGAATCTGATCCCCCTTTCATCATATTGCTTGAGAACCTGGGTAGCAGAAGAGTCATACAATACCACCTTATCTAAAACAGAATCTAAAATTTCACACGTTATCACATCAGCAACCTTTTGGCTACATAGCCAAGTATACCTTCTGAATACTGTAGCAGTAGCAGTAACCCTAGACACAGTGTCTGTACGATTATACAAACTCATCAAAGCTTGTTGGGACAGGACAGAAACTTCTGTTGCGTATAAGAAGTACATAATTAACTGAGGACAGAAAGCAATATATATTTTAGAAATGGAAAACATTTTGATTTTAACATTTTCAGTTTGAAGTGTGAATGTTTGAACCTCATTTGTCTCTGATAAAAAAAATGTCACACCAGGCAGATGTTAAAATAAACAATACAATTTACACAGATAATTCAAAAAATGGGGCAAGTTCTGAATATAAAATGATTAAAAGAAACAGTAATTAAATGTATGCTACACTTTCATAATGTACCACATGGTGGGGCTCATCTCATGGAAATGTACAATGTGCAGAAATTTGTATGCTTCAAAGCAAGAAAACAAGGCATACCCAAACCTTCTTGAATGAGGTGAACACATAGACTTAGTCCATTTAAGTTCTCACATTACTGCACTATATTATTCTATTTAAAAAAAAAGATATTCAAGTTTCTTTGAGAATAACACATATGTCACTGTCAGTACACATTTTCTTGATTAATTATGGCTCAGTTTATTGTAACATGTTTGTGTTCCCCAGCATGTCTGTATATTGATAGTATAGCCATTTGCCTGGATAGATTGGTGCTTCCTCATATGAATAATGTAACTATGCAATGTTTGTTTGCAAGACTAACCATTACTAACTTATATGAAAGCTAAGAGATTTCACTGCCACACATAAATCAGCAGTGGTTTAAACATGCTTGTGTAGCCAAGCTGACATCCTTGCAAAGAATGTCTGCTGCTTTTACCTTAGTCACAATGCTGTCAAGATGATGCTTTGTGACATAATCGTGATTTAAAATAATTTTGTGTTATTGCCAATACAGTGAAGGGTCAATTGCAGTATTGTATTCATAGCCGGCAGATTCAGCAACAACCCTCTTTCCTACCTAAACTATACTTTACAAAACACCCACTGAAAGCAGCAGCAGTGATGCATATTCAGTACTGATTTTGCAAACAATGAAGTGACATCAACAGATTGTTTGAATGATTTATGTTCCTTCTCCTACTGTTAATCACATCCCCGTCTAAAGCAGAAAATTATATCTTTCTTCCTGGTAGAATGTCATTATTTAATAAAAGACATCATGGTTTATAATGGCAGTGCATTGGTTTATTATACCACCCTAGTTAACTATTTAAGCTATTTTGGAAGGCCAGAAGAAGAGGAAGAAAAAAATGCAACTCTTTGGGGGGAAATGGTAATTACAGGTGCTGAGAAATCTGTTTCCAAACATGGTGGAAATAAAATCAAAGACTAGGCAAGTTATTTGCTTATTTTTGTATCTGACATACCTGACCAACAGGAAGCACTAAAGACAGGTTCACTCTTTATTCATTTTAATAAAATGGATGATTAGGCATGGGTTGGCAAGCCTCAGGTCAAGGCAGACTTTAAAAGTTTTTCTGGGCTGCACAGTAGGGTTAGTGGAAAAAAAGGATCTAAGCAGGATTATGAGAATAAAGCTGAAGAGAGTTTTATAGGATTAATAGAAGTAGTACTTCAACATGATTAACAAAATAAATGGAGTTTATAGGATTTAAGGAACCAGCATTCCATTAACTACATTCTTTTTTAGACCTCAACAGGGGGTTAAAGGAATCAAAAGTGATTATCAGCTACAGGAGCAAAGCAGAATTAACAAAACTGCAGAAAATATCATTTGACTTCTGCATAAATGACCCCATTGCTAACAACCATATTTTTTTTATGTTTGCTGTTACCTGTGATTCTTTAAACCACTGCATTCCCATCTAGCAGTCTGTAGAAAAAAGCCATGAAGTTTCTAATGGTGGGAAGAAATCTATCAAATCAAATATGTAAAGTTCTCCATTGTAGGGAGGCTGTCACAAGCAAGGACCCCAGCAAACATAGGATTCACTGGTTTCCAAACAAACTGTTTTATTTATCCATTGCACTGTAGAAGGGAACTCAAATGTAATCATACCTCTCAACCTCTTAGCGCAAGAAATCTGGACAAAACCTAAAACTATAGGGGGACAAAGGCAAAAAAAAAAAAAAATAGGGACATCTTAAATACTACTCTTTGAAACTTAGTTTCTAGAATAACAGGTATTGTGTTAACATGCATTTTGTAAAGGATATAAAATCTGAAACTCAAACGTGTGTCGACCCGTGGTGGTGGTGCTGCGGTAGCGTTGTTGCCTCACAGTAAGACGCTGTCTGGTTCGATTCTCAGCTAGAGCGTCTTCTGCGTGGAGACATGCGTGAATGGGCGTACCTACGTTGAAGGCTGTGCGTCAGGCCTGACAAGCCGGTATGTAAAAATCAACTGTCAATCATTAGCGGACCGGAGTTCCGCTGTGGCGACCCCTAACCAGGAAAAGCCGAAAGACATAAACAAACAATCCTCAGTAATTAGCCAAAGAAACACAACTTGTATGAGGAATAGACAAGAAATATTAGGCAAAAATCTGGACACTGTGAAAATCTTTAAAGTTGAGAGGTATAAATGTAACTTACTTGGGAATAAAAGCCACACATTCAGATAGAGAAGGGATGGACATACTAGACTGGATTTTGAAACATAATAGTAGACAGTAGCCCAGGAGATCAATGTGTACTCTTCTATGAATCAAAGTTCATGGAAACATAAGGAAATTACTGGCTTGGGTTCCTTTTCTATTATGTTGTACAGCTTTAGTGCTTTTGCCTGGCACACATACAATGCTTCAAAAGAATGAACATTTTGTATAGGTTCACTGGAACACATTGATTACTGTTCAATGCTCATGCATGATGTGAAAGAATAAACAAGAAATGAGGGCAGAAATGAATATGCACATGAAAAAAAGATGGAAAACTTTGGCTATATCTTCCATGACAGTTTTACCTGTAAAAGGACATAAAATATTGTTGATATTAATGCACATAGGTCATATATCCCTGGCACTTCCACACATATCCAAAAGCAGCATAGCACAGAGACATCTCTATTTAAAGTGGCATTATTATTTCATCAGTATAATCAAAATAATCTTCCCCAGTTAAACTAAGATATTTACTATTAATAGAAACAAACAGTTTTAGTCACTCTAACACAAAAATACTGGTGTAACAAATTAAAAAAAAAACATAAAACTAAACAACAAAAAAGTCACTATCAGCAAAATAGAGTTGTTACAGCAAATGTTACTCATATATCTGAACCTTACCCCCCGTAACATACTTTGTCCTTCTGGCAACATTTATTAGCCTTGCAGAAGCCCCTTCCAGCTTCTACAACTGGCTTGCGTCTTCTGGCTGTTTTAGATTGTTGTTGAATAATGCTGTCTCCTTGTGACTTATACCTCTATAGACAGCTTATTGTAGTTATCCTGTGGATATGCCATTGATAAGAGGATATGAATAACCTAGCAATGTATAAATCACTAGGGCAGTAAGAATGCAATAAACTTAAAGGATATTCGCTGTATTATTCATTTCACAACATACAAATGAAAGTTGAACTTTCCATACCCAAACAGGTATTTATTTATTTTTCTTTTTAATATTTTGACTTCCATGCTTTTTTCTAACCATTTTCAATAATTAACCTGGCCTGATAACTTGCCTATATTAAGCAGAGACAGATTTTATATAAAACATAAACAGAGTGTAGCTGTAGCAGTAAGGAAACGCAGAGACAAAACAATGCCATATGGCCTTTATAACATATAGTTGATTATGCCTGTGTGCTGAGCTTTTTTGAGAAATGCAAGCAAACAGATATTATTTGGGTATTAGAATTAGTGATAGGCTGAGGAGGATGTCACAAAATATCTCCTGAAGCTGTTTGCATCAGGGCAATCCCAGATAGCACATTTTTCTGCTGTAACGCAGTTTAAAATTAGCACATTTTTTCTGCTGTAATGCAGTTTAAAATTCTATTTAACACCCTTTCATTTTGTACTGTCTTTGGATGTTGGGGAATTACCTCCACTTTACGGATGGTTTTATGTAGAAAGAACATGTGATTTTTGCTACTGTGATGCAGAATGTTAAGCTCTTTGACCTTGCTTTTATTTCTCCTTAGCACTTTGTGCGATTTCAGAGAGGAGTGTGTACTTCACTGTTTCCTTACTTTTACTGGCCAGTCCAGTTATGATGACCATACAACTGTGGATTAAGTTTAGCTGGCTGCAGAACTGTTTGACAGCATGTATGGGAAGTGTGTACTGGACTTTACTGCTGTATTGCTATGGTAATCTTCTTTAAACTTTAGAATTTTTGTGGAGCTTGCACATTACTGTTTGATAGCCTGGACTTGAAGTGAGCTCTTGATTTTACTGATGTAACTGTTCACTTAACATATGTTTTTATATACAACGTTGTGCAAACAGCAGGCATCAGATGTTTTCCCTAGTTACAGTATCCTAGCTGAATAAGACTGCTTTATAATAACGCAGAACACACTGCACATGCTTATCAAAGGCAAGTGAAAGAATATAGTTTGATTATGTGTCCTAGGCACAAACCCACCATGTCTGAAGATATTTTATTTAGTTTCTATAATTGCACATTGATCTTACTGGCAAACAATGTATTCAGTTACAGTTGCACAACATGTCTAAAATGTGGGTATGTTGAAAATTTAGACTCCAAGTTAGGCAAATTAAGAAATGCAGAAGACAAATGTGAAGCTCCCAAAATGTTATACTAACAGGTGTTCAGGACTAGTGGAAAACATAACACATAGAGGTGCTGCCAACACCTGCTGTCAGGCTGTTCAGGTTCATAGACAGAACACACCTACAATTAATACTTTATGAGATTTAGTCATAGCCAATACAAACAACAAAAGGTGGAATAAATATAAATCAATCCTACACCAATGATCAAGAATATGTGACTCGAAAAAGTAGCCCCCCTTTACATGTACAAAAACAAAATTACATATCAGACAAGCTCTTTCACCGACAATGATAAGCAATACAAAATAACTTTAAAAAGGGCACTAGATTATGAGTCCCTTCTAGTTACACTCCAGCATGATGTCAACCCTTATATCTCAGAGAAACAGATTATAAAGAGAGGTGAATTAATGTTAGGGGACTCCATGTAAAAATGGACAGTATGGCCACTGACAAATGCAGTAATGAAAAAGTCACAATGACCTGACTACCTGGCCTAACTTTGAGTAAATCAACTGATGATCTATAGAAATTAATATCTGAGAAAATTAAGCATGCAGGTATGATAATGTATGTCAGAGTAAAACAATTGTACAGAACATATACAAATACTACCCCACCATCACCAAACCATCTTAAGGAACTTTACCAGAGCAAACCTACTTTTGAAGACCTGTGCAAAAGTCTCAACATTCTCTTGTAAAATGGAACCAATCAAGTGGACTGACATAGTCTTCTCTGACTTTTACAAACATTTAAACAGCTACATTGAAAAGGCAGTACACATCTATTCTAGGAATTATAATGGCAAATTCTGGAATAAGTCTCTGTGGTGGAACTTTTATATTGATAAACTTTATAAAAAAACAAGCAAAGTAATTAAAGTTGTGAGAAATTCCCATATATTTATTTCAAGACCACGCAAAAACATGCCAGCTAGAAACTTAATAGTACTATTAGAAAACATACAGCAGAATACAAGATTAAGTTTAAGCCTTTCTTTGTTGGAGGGAAGCCTTCTAGCTTATCAGTGAGAATGGTAAGCACTAAGTAGCCTGTCTATCTACCACAAGAGGAGTGGTTTCTGGCCCAGAAATTGTAGTTATTGACCGTGTAGGCAGTTTTTCCATCTCTTTCAACTTTTCTGGTTTAAAAGCCTGCGTTTGAGCTTGTTTACCACTTCTCCTGTAACTAGTGTAGTCCAGATACAAATTTGTTGTATCCAAGATTGTTTGTAAGCTTCTGAGCCCCCCTAGCATTTCTGTGTTGGAGGGAAGCCTTCTAGCTTATCAGTGGGAGTGGTAAGCACTTTGTAGCCCTATCTACCACAAGAGGAGTGGTTTCTGACCCAGAAATTGCAGTTTATTTGTCGTTTGGGCAGCTTTTTCCATTTATTTCAACTTTCTGGTTTAAAAGGCTGCATTTGTGTTTGTTTCCTGCCTTTCCTGTAACTAGTCTAGTCCAGATAAAGATTTGCTGTATCCAGGACTGTTTGTAAGCTTCTGAGCCCCCCAAGACTTTCGTTATTGGAGGGAAGTCTTCTAGCTTGTCAGTGGGAGTGGCAAGCACTAGGTAGCTTATCTACCACAAGAGTAGTGGTTTCTGGCCCAGAAATTGTAGTTTATTGGCCGTTTGGGCAGTTTTTCAATCTCTTTCAACTTTCTGGTTTAAAAGCCCGCATTTGCACTTTTCCCACCTTTCCTGAAACTAGTCTAGTCCAGATACAGACTTGCTGTATCCAGGACTGTATGTAAGCTTCTGAGCCCCCCAAGCCTTTCTGTATTGGAGGGAAGCCTTTTAGCTTATCATTGGGAGTGGTAAGCACTAGGTATCCTATCTACTACAAGAGGAGTGGTTTCTGGCCCAGAAATTGTAGTTTATTGGCCATTTGGGCAGTTTTTCCATCTCTTTCAACTTTCTTGTTTAAAAGCCCATATTTCTACTTGTTTCCCACCTTTCCTGTAACTAGTCTAGTCCCGATATAAATTTGCTGTATCCAGGACTGTTTGTAAGCTTCTGAGTGGTGCCAAAGTTTGCTCTTCAATTTTCCCTTAGATCTGCTAGTTGTCTCCTGTCCTGCACTTTTACTAGCTTATTAGTCTAACACATTACTGGTCTTCTTGTAGCAATTATTGTAGCACAAAAAAGTGCTACCAACACTAAAAGTTCTAAAGGGAACAGATCCAGTACTTATTATTACTGCCCACCCCTCCAGGCATGTCTAAAGGTCAGTTCCTTGTGCTTTCTCCTATTAACCTGGTGAACTTGGGCATTCTGAGGCAATGTAGCAATTGCCTCATGTATACCGACAACTGTCTCCTCTTAACTCCCAACACTCAGACTTGTGAGAGATGCACTTATATATCCAAATTTGAAGCCACGCACGCTTCAGCCAAGACCAGAATAGCTGGTCAAGAGAAGAAGGTCAACACTTGCACCACACCACATGGAACACATAGCACTCCAGAAAACACCAGCACTGCCTTCACATAAAAACTCAAACCACACACCTACATTCATGAAGGTTCTCAATAAAAATCTACCAAAACAGCAGAGACCTCCAAGGCAGAAATGCACTTGACCACCACAACACAACACTAATCATGAGACATATAACTCTCCTAAACAGTGTGCCACTCAACCAAAGCTCCTAAGGCAAAACAGCATGCCCAACACACTAGTCATAGGTGACTTGATAGTGAGAAACACTGATGTCCCACTCATAGGTTGAATAAGGATAAAGTAACAATCAACTGCCTGTCAGGTGCCAGGATCCACCACATAATGCACGTGCTCAGGTCCCTCAACAACAGGTACAAATATGGCTCTGTCATTGTAAATGTGGGTGTGAATGACCTGAGACGTACCCCACCCCCGGACTACATGAAAAGAGACATGGAGGAGCTCTCAGATTATGTAGCACAGGTGGGTATGACCCTAGCCCTGAGCAGCATCCTATCATCACCCAGAATGATACCACAGTACAAGCAGAAAATGATTGATTTCAACAATTGGCTAAGTTTCTGGTGTCATTCTAAGGGGATACAGTATCTGTCTGCCTGGGATGACATGATTGACAGACCTTGATGCTTTGCCAGAGATGGCCTGCATCTGTCAGCCCTGGGCTTTTGGATACTGGCCAAGGCTCTTGCCACCCCTATAGTGCCTTTTTTAGGTGGTGTTCCAAAGACCAAATTACCACCGTAACAGCTACAAAGAAATGCAATCTGAGGGTCATGCTGCTCAACGCTAGAAGTCTAAATCTCAAAATGCACTCACTCAAAGCACTCCTTAAACTGGAGAACATCAACATTTGTGCTGTAACAGACACCTGGTTCAAGGCAGCAGAAAGCACCCCTGCACTACCAGGCTATAACTCATTCCACACCTTTCAGCCCCAGAACTTGGACCGAAACTCCAAAGGCGGTGGTGTTTACATATTCATAAAGGATGTGGACATCTCCAGACTGGTAGCTCAGCATAACACATCAGAGATACTTCAGGTGCAGCTAGCATTGGGTAAGACAGAGATACAGGCTGTAGCCTGCTATAGGTCCCTGACCATGTCCCAAGACTCACACTCCATGTTCCTAAGCACTCTGGAGAATATTAGGGTCCAAACTAACACTTTCATACTAGGCAACTTCAACTACCCCTCCATTAACTGGGAAAACTGCTCATGTACCAATACACTTGTCCAATGTTTCCTGGAATTCATTAATTAAATGCCCTGGACCAACTCTTTCTTACCCCCACTAGAGGTAGCAACATCCTTGATCTGGTCATTACTAACATGAGTGACCATCGCTCTATACCAATAGTCAACTCCTCTCTGGTTAGATCTGACCACAAACTAATCACCAATCCACATCCCTCCCAACCTCCCACCCCCCACAAAGGTAACCAAAAAAATTCTCCAAAGCTAACTTTGGGCTCCTAAAAAGAGAGGTGGTTAACTTCATGGCACCCATGCAAATGGAGAATAGTTTCATGACTGCCAAATCATACACCAATGCACTGTATGAACACGTACACAAATGCATGGATCTCACCATACTCAATAGAACCAATACGCTCTCCTCCAAAAAAAGGAAACCAATCTGGTGGTCCCCTGCCATAGACAAACTCTACAACAGAAGGAGGAAACTGATGCGGAATAAGGTGAAGTCCCAAGACTGGAAAAACTCCCTTATCTGCCTCAAAAAAAAGTTGAAATCCCTCATCAAATCCTCTAAAGCCAGCTATGAAAATAGAATTGCAGCCGATAGTAAAGGCAACTACAAGGCCTTCTACAGTTATGTAAAGAATCTCCACAGCAATACCCAGATTTTCTCTGAGCTACTCCACAATGGTAACGCTTATACCGAGCCAACAGATATTGCCAATAAACTGGCCGACAGACTCAGTGCCACCTTTACCCCCCCCAAAGGATCAATCTCAATACCAGTAGATTGCCAGGCACCCAGTGTTACTGCTGCACAGGTTAAAACAGCACTGTCCAAGGACAAGAATACAGCTTCTGTGGGACCTGATAATACCCCTGGCTGTGTTCTACATGAACTACAGAGTGAACTGGCACCTCACCTGTGCCCTGTTAAATCACAGCCTCACCTCAAGCTTTGTCCCTACCAAATGGCACATTGCTACAGTCATCCCTCTCCACAAAAGAGGAGTGACTACAGACCCTGGGAACTATCTCCCCATTAGCCTGACTAGTTTGATATGCAAAGGTATGGAATGCATCATCATGGACCTAATAAACAAGGATATAGGGAATCTCCAGACTCTGGATCACAAACAGTTTGGTTTTGTGAAGGGTAGATCATGCCTGCTCAACTTGGTCGACTTCTTTGAGTCAGTCACCAGAGCTGTGGATGAAGGCAAGGTGGTTCATGCAGTCAACCGTGATCTAGCCAAGGCCTTTGATACCATTCCCCACTCAGGAATCATAGAAAAACTCACTAAACTAGGCATCAACCCCTGTATCACTAGGTGGGTTGCAATCTGGCTCACAGATAGAACCCACAGTGTGAAAGTAGCTGACTCCAATTCAGACTGCTGACTAGTCACAGGTGGAGTCCCACAGGGTTCAGTCCTGGGTCCTCTCCTGTTTGATATCTATTTCTCTGAAGTCCAGGCCAACATGAAAGGACTCTGGCTGACAAAGTTCACAGACTATTGCAAGTTGGGAGGTATTATTAACTCCCCAAGTGATGCTGACATCCTATGGAATGGCCTCACTGAGACCAACAACTGGTGTCAGAACCATGTCCTTAAGCTCAATGCCAAAAAATGTGTCATCATCCCCTTTGGGAAAAACCCAGTTCCCATGAATTACCACATCGATGGTAGCCCACTGAACACAGACGACATTATAAAATATCTGGGAACACAGGTTGACAGCAACCTCTCTTTTGATCACCACATTGCCACTGTGGTCAGAAAGTCCTTCTGTGTGGCACATCTCATTACTAAGGGTTTTGCATCTAGGAAGAAAGAGGTCATTGTCTCTCTCTCTACTCTTCCCTCATTAGGCCAATCATCAAGTACAATGCCCCATTTGGCATGTACCTCACTAGACACCTGCAACAACTGGAGAGGCCGCAAAAGTACCTCACAAAGAGGATACTAGGCCTTAAACACTTGTCCTATATGGACAGACTCAAAAAACTCCAAATATTCTCTGTCTCATATTGCCTACTTAGAGGCAATCTCTGCTTGACTTACAAAGCCATGTATGACCCAGCTCTGTTAGAAATGCTACATCTAAAGAAATACTAATCCGACCACACCACACCCTCCAGAGACCTCAGCCTCATTACCACAATCAACAGAATGTACTGGAGGGACAGGTTCAGAACTCAGACTGCCCATGCTATGGAACAGACATCCCATACATGTCAAGCAGAGCACCTCACTGACCCTCTTCAAGAGAAACCTTGATGAATGGATGGGAAATAGAAAATTCACCCCAGGGATAACTTCAGTAGCTCTACTCAACAGAGGCACTGGGAGCTAAGGTCGGGTGGCATGATGCCAAGCTAATCCTATGGCTAGGCTTGTAAAGGCCACAGGACCATTAGCCTAGTACACACCTATGAACCTATGAACCTAAGGTTGCTACAGATACCAAACAAAGTTACAAATCTTTATTCAGTTATGGCAAGAAGCTAAAACATAATGTCCAACAATGCACTGAGCACATCCATAATAATATCACATATGCCATTTTAGCAGATAAATTTAGGACTAACTTCACCTCATCTATTTACAATGTTGCCCCTAGTATCCCTGAAAATTTAGTTTCCCCTGATATCACATTAAAAAATGACAACATTTCTTTCAAAAGCTAAAAATACTACTTCCATAGGATCAGACAGCATACCAGGATGCATTTTCATCAGAACAAATATGTACTGAGTCTCTACTTAAACTGTTCAACCACAGCTTGTCCATAGGGTTTGTGCCTGATACCTGGAGAACAACCACTGTTACTCACTACACTAAGTTGCCCCCTCTACAGACCTGGTTAATTATAATCTCAACAGCTTCATAAGCCTTATATGCAAAGCTATGTTATGTATCATTGCAGAATTCATTTCTGCAGACCTAGGCATCTTAACTGATCTGGACCCCAGTCAGTTTGTTTTTGTGAAGTGCACATCCTATCTCCTGAACCTAGTAAGCTTCTTTGAAAAGGGTACAGAGGCTGTGAACAGTGGTTGCTCAGTGCATGTTGATTATCTGAAGCTGGACAAGCCTTTTGATTATTAACCACTGTGATGGTATTATTAAAAATGTAGCAAATGTAATGTAAACATGAATGTTGTCCCCAGACAACAAATTGGATATACAATACACCCTAGGTTCTAAAAGTTTCGGATATGCTTTCTGAACATAAAATTGTAACTAGTGGAGCACCACAGGGATCAGTACTGGTCCTTCTACAGTTTGGCATTTATTTTTCAGATATCAAAGCCAATACTCTAGAAGTGAGGTTGCCCATGTTTGCTGTGGGTTGTCAGCTGGGTGCTGTTATCTACTAATCCACTAATCCACTGAGATTAAATAATTCCAGCAAGGGCAAGAATATTCACATATCTGGTGTACTGAAAATAGTCTCAAGCTAATGCAAACAAGTGCAGTGTAGTAGCATTCAGCAACAAAGCTGCTCCCACCTCATATATTATACATTTTTACACAGATATCATGAGATCTGTGTACTTATGTGGATAACTCTTTCTCTCCCTTATTCAATCATTGTGCCTCCACAATAATCAGAAAATCTTTCTTTTGGGCCCAGTTAATTTCCAAGAGCATATTCTCAAGATTCAAAGAAGTCATCTGACTACTGTTCACTTTCCTTACTAGATCCATCATTGAATATGGTGGCTCTATTGGTATGCATAAAGCCAAGCGTATCCCTCAACAGAAAAGGCATCAAAGAAACCTAATCAATAAAATTTAAGGTCTGAAACTATTCAACTATTCTGATAGGCTACCATGACTCTCCTTATACCGTGTAGCCTACAAGATGCTCCGAGGTGAGCCATGTTTCACTTTTTGGGCAAGAACAAAAAACACAACAGAGAAGCAAGGAGATAGCTGTTTCTGGAGTTAATGTAGAGGACTGACTTTACTTCCTTGTTATTTGTAAAAAATGAAAAACAAAAACAGTTAAACATTACAGTATTAAGCAACAGTAATAAACAGTCCAAAACTTCAAATGTTATTTCCTCTTCTATGAAAACACTGAAGAAACAAACTCAAACCGGCTTAGTCACCAGAATAACTTAACTTTAATTCATGATAAGCTCTTTCATCCCTCAAATGGACATCATCAGATCAGTTTTTCAATAACAGCTTTAACCCATGGAAGACCAATATATACATAAAAATTACAAAGGCTCGTAAATCACGATTGACAACCTCATACATAGTAATGAGCCTAGCCTACAACTAAAAGCTAACCTGATGTAACACGAGTCATTTCTTGCAATCCAAACTAAAATCAGAGACAGAAAGAGTACTAATAAAACAAAGTCCAAATAAACTGAAGTGCAAAACTGGTAATTAACTTCTGGTCTGTCTGCAGACAGGCACAAGGTGTCATAAAACCTCCTTTACTAAAGGCTATTTAGTACCAAGGTGACAACAAGATCCTTCCAAAAGGCATGATAAACTAAAAAAAACTATAAGGGGAAAAAAAAAAATCAGAACTGAAGTGAAGAAGTGTGTGTGCGTGCGTGTATGTGTGCGTGTGTGTGCGTGTGTGTCTCTTTGTTCATATGTGTGTAACAACAGGCACATGAAACAGCACCCACTCTAGTAACCTTGTGAAAGATGTGGAATAAAGAAACATCACAGCTAACAATCCAATCAAAATAAAAACTGTAATTCGAAGTGGATTAAAAACAAACAAAAAAAGCATTTTTACTCATAGGGCTCCATCAGATTACTGTTAAAACCGAGCAACCATAAAAATAACCATACACTAAAAATAGGGGAATAAAAATGTGTGACACAAATGAAAATGACTGCAGAACAAGCAGAAACCATAAAAATACAGGCATAAAAAGGTCCAAGAAAAGTGAAGAAAGGAATAAATGTCATGTCAAAACCATTAATAAAATAATTTGTGTTCAATTTCCGAAGCTGAAGAATGCATTGCAGAACTGAGGCTAGACATAGGCATTAAACGTAGGCTTTAAGGCAAATTTGCCATTCGAGCTCCTTTTTTTCAAGAATGGCATTACAGTTCCCCTCAACAGGACCCATGCTGATCATGCCCAAAAGTTGAAAAGTGGAAAAAGAATGACCTGGTGATTCAATGCTGTGCTTTGCAAGGGATTCATGCTTAGTTTATTTCTAATTTCAGATGTGTGTATCCTCCTTATAAACTTAGAAATAGTTTTTCCTGTGCAACAAATTTGACACTTGGCTCAATGAGCTCTGTAAACATTTTTTGTTTTACTGTTACAGTTCCTAGCCACCTTACTGTTATATTTCTTACCCGTACTGGGGCAGATGAAAAAATCTCTGCAGCTCTTGAATTCACAAAAGTTAAAGAAAGGGGGCTCACATTTAAAGGTACCAAGCCTCTCCATACTGTTCTTGTTGAATGTCCCTTCTAAATAAGACCTAATGTTCCCACTATTTTTGAAAAAAAAAAGAAGGGCCAAAATCCAGACTCTTGTTCACTAATCTGTTACTAGACAAAATGGAGCAGTTATCACAAATTATCCTTTTAATCTCATGGGCATTTTAAAAGTTAAGGTCATACTTCTTTTTAGTTTCTGTTTCCTTTGGTAAGTGTAGGGACTACTGAAATCATGTAAAAAACATCTTTGTGGTTCATATAAGGAAGTGTCAGCACACACTTTTAGGTCCCTAATAGGATCAAAAATACATCTGATAGTCCCACTTCGATACTCCTTCTCAAGAAAATCTCTGTGGAGGTCCTGCAGGTTATTAAGAAAATTAGCTGTTTCTCTGGACACATAAGCGATCTGCATACCCTGTGACTTTATTACATTATATTACAGACAGGTGATCCGCTGTGGTGACCCCTAACCGGGAAAAGCCGAAAGAAGAAGAAGAAGAAGAAAAAAATTACATTATGCTTTGTCATTTGCGGGTGCATACTCCTGGCATGGAGTAGTAAGTTTACCCAGGTGGGTATATGAAATAAATCATTTTAAAGTTCTTGTGACTGCATGCTTATAAACAGTGAGATACAGAAAACTAACCTTATGGTAATCGTGATGAGTAGTAAATTTTAAAAGATCAGACGACTGAGCGATGTCTACAAAGAAATTCTAAAGAACTTCCACTGACACTGAAAGCCTCTAAGAAGACTAAACCTTGGAAAGCTAATGTGCTCTCCGCCCCAGAAAGAAAGGTGGCCTTCCTGTAGTTTTGCAAGATATTGCTGCTATTTGACTAAAACTAATTTTTAGTTTATTTGAATTCAAATGCTATAAATAAAGTCTCAGCAGCATGAAAGTCAATATTTTCCCATGCTGTTGCAGCTTTATATTTCTTATAAAACAGAATGGATTTGTGATTTATGAAAGTATAGATAAACCTGCCAGCCAAGGGAGATACAGAATAGCACATTTGTGTTTTGCAATGGACATGTACATTTCAGTCATGTGACCTCGATCCCATGTTAAGCTAAAAGGAAACTACAGATATCTACTGTAGCAAGCCACATTTTGAAACTGCATTTATTAATCTATATCCCCCAATTCTTAGTATCTGAAACTTCTGTTATTCACATCTGCCAGACCATTTGCAAGTTTGGGGGGTTTAAAGCTTTGCTGTTTCAATCAGCTTGTTCTGCAGGTCAGTATGTGCTGCTGTCTGAGTGCAGCATTTGCAGGTGTTCTTAGTGTTCTATAGACAGAGATCTATTTGATCCCTTTCCGCTCAGGGCTAACACTAATCTCCTGAACCCTCAGAATGCAATCACTTCAAGAGCTGAAAGGTCTGCTGTAAAAGGATTTAAGCCTAGAGCTTGTGGCTTAGCAGTGCGAAATCAGTTGAGAAAGCATTAAAGGAAGCAATGTTTTTAAATGACTATTTCAAACAGCAAGACATTTAAAATATAACCAAATACTTACCTCCTAAAATATGAGAGGCTTGGGGTCTTTTGTTGTCCAGGTCTCTGTCTTCTGTTTTTATTTTGTGGATAGGTCAAAGAGGACATTTGGAACAAAGGTAGTCTACTTAGTCAGAAAGCAAGAGCAACTGTCAATGCAATGAAATTCAGAAGCTCGGTTACAGCTGACTTTTTTTTTATCTGACATTTACTTCTACTCATAATTTGTTCAGCCTGCATGCAAAATACATAAAGATACTAAGTAAATATACATCAGGAATCGTGCCTCCTGTCTTGTGTCTACAGACTTAATGATTGATGGACAGTTTGTTTTAATTTTTCTAATGACATTTGCTAACTTGGTTATTAATTATAAACAAATCCTACCATGAAGGTACTAAACAAATCCGCTTTTCTTCCTGCTGCTTTTTGAATTCTTATATTTAAAATATGTGAATATAAAATAGTTATTGTTACTAGTTTACTCAAGAATGTTTAACATAGAACTAAAAATATCCATATACTTCAAGCAGCTTTTATGATTTCTTTACCTAAGATATCCTGCTTTGTTTACTCTTTTCATAGGTTGATATGTAAAGTGGTCCATAAGACCCTGTTCACTTAAGAACCAGGCACGAGGTAATGTGAAATGTACACACTATAAAAATACACAAACAGCAGAGGTAATAATAAATACATAATGAGACAGCTAAAGAAAAATCAATGTATTCAATTAATTGAACAAAATAATATCAAAATTTAAGTCACAGCCATCATATAGAATGACAGTATTACACTGTCCAGTTATTACATTGTTAAGATCTGGGTTATGCAGGGATTTACTTATAGGTTCTGGGGTTTAGTCGTGAAACCAGAATGGCAAAACCTACCAGGCATAATTTAAACAACATCTAGAACTTTTATTATTGCCATTTTATTAGGGTCCACTGAAATACTGGTATTCTGTTGGTAACTGACATATTACAGTTTTCTGTAATTTCAGTAACTAATACTTTGTCTGCAATCCACTCTCATAATTCTGACTAAGTTAATTGTTATTAGCTCTATTTTTAATATACATATTTATTTTGTTCTCATATAAAGCGAGTGCTTAAATGCAACTAGATTTTTCAGCTTGTTCTTACTGTCAGAATGTTTGTGAAGTTATTTATGCTAGGCATGATCTTGCCCTTTGAGCTTTAATTTATTTTTACATATCTTGGTAAAGTCTTGTTATAATTTTCCTTTGTGAGTGTAGTATCAGTTTTTGTATAGTTGTACCCTATAATAACTAGCTATTGTACTAGCTATAGTCACCAAGTTCACTTTAGTGTCAATATTGCTTATTTTATATTTTGTAGGAGTGGTACAGTGCCATGCAGTGAGAGGTTTGGGTGACAGGTGATTGATTATTTTTTTAAGAGTGCTGCAATTATTAAAATATTAATTTGAGTGTATCTATTACACCACTCCGAGAAGATCAGAAAGTACAGTTGTGTACACTTACCATAAATGTAGATGTTCGAGTGTATTCACTGTTGCAGTCATCACACTTGGGCTTATCTGCCTGCAGGTAGCCCTCAGTTGGCCTGGATACCAGAGTCTTGGGATTTCTGCATCGGATGCTGTCGCCTCATCCATGACGTCAGGTTGGCAGGGGTATAAAACATTACATCAGTTTTTCTTGCCCCAGATGTCAGGAGCCCCCAAAATAGGAAGCAATCAAATGGTGTGGAACACCTCCAGTAAAAAGTAAATACCATTTCCATAAGATATGGGCAAAAAAGAGGATAGGTAGAAAGTATAGAAAGACAGGGGGCTGGAAGGAGGGTAACCAGGACTGCAACAGTGAATACACTCGAACCTCTACATTTATGGTAACTGTACACAACTGTACTATGTTCTTCGTGTTTCACTGTTGCAGTCATCACACTTGGGTTGATTCCCAAAGCTGAGGAAGGGTGGAGGCAGTCAAGAAGTAGTAGGGCTGGCTAGCAGGCCTTGTAAGACTGCTGTGGCAAATCCAACTCTGGATTTAGAAAAAATAGGTAAGTGGTAATGCTTGGTGAAGGTGTGTACAGAACTCCAGGTTGCAGCTTCCAGGATGTCCCTGGTAGGGACTCCCCTGAGAAAAGCTGTGGAGGTTGAGGTAGACCTAGTGGAATGAGGCCTGATCCCCTGTGGGGTAGGTTTTCCATGGTGTTTGTAGCAGAAATTGATGCAGTGTGCTATCCATTTAGAAATTGTTTGTTTTGAAATGGCCTTGCCCTCTGTTCCTGTAGCAAAGCTGACTAGCAGCTGGTCAGATTTTCTGAAAGGTTTAATCTTGTCACGGTAGAACCTGAGCTGTCTGTGCACATCCAAGGAGTACAGGATCCTTTTCCCTTTATTCTGAGGATTAGGAAAAAAAGGTTGGCAAATGGATGGATTGGTTTAAAGACACACTGGATACCACCTTGGGCACAAAAGATGGATTAGTCCTGAGGGGAAACCCTGTCCACATGGAAGATAATGACGAGTTCTACAGCCATAAGGGCCTGTAACTCAGACACTCTTCTTGCTGAAGTGATGGCTAAGCAGTAAGGCTGTTTTCCAAGAGAGGAATTTTAATTCTGCTGTAGTAGCAGGCTCAAAAGGGGAAGCATGAGCTTCTCTAGTACAAAGTTAAGGTCCCAGGCAGGAGTAGGAGCTCTCCTTGGGGTCCTCAAATTGTTAGTTCCTCTCAGGAACTGTTTGATCAGGGGGTGAGAGAAGAGGGATGGCTCAGTATTGTAATGAGCTGAGATGGCAGAGGCATGAATCTTAACTGATAAGAAGGATAGGCCTTTGTGGAGCAGCTCTGCTAGGTAATCTAGGATTTGAGGCAAGGAGGGCAGGGCTGTGTCCTTCCCTTGAGACTGGCTCCAAGAACAGTATCTATTCCACTTTTCTGAATAGGATTTCTTAGTTCTGGGCCTCCTGGCCTCAAGGATAACATTCAGCACCTGTGTGCTGAGAGTTGCTGGTGATGTATTCAGGGAATAAGCTAGACTGCCAGGTTCAGGGTTTGCAGCTGAGGATGCAAAATCTGTCCCTCCTGCTGGGACAGTAGAGAGGGGGTTTGATGTAGATGCCAGGGTGGCACTGCTGTTAGACTGCATAGGAGTGGGTACCAGTGCTGGCGTGGCCAGTCTGATGCAATAAGGATTGTCCTTGGCCTGTCCTGTTTGATCTTGAGGAGTACTCTTGGAAGGAAGGGCAGAGGGGGAAAGGCATATATTGAGAGGTTTTCCCATGTGAAGGATAGGGCATCCACATTCCAAGCTTGGCTGTGGGGAATTCTGGTGCAAAATTTGTTTAGTTGATGGTTTTGAGTGGACACAAAGAGGTCCAGCTCTGGTGTCCCCCACCTGTGTATTAGAAGTTTGAATGAGTTTGGTTCCAGTTTCCACTCATGTGGGTCCATTAGATTTCTGCTTAAGTCGTCTGCAAGTGAATTTTGTTGCCTGGCAGGAATTGAGCTTGCAGGTGCACTTGGTTGCTTAAAGCTGTGTTCCACAAAGCCATGGCTAACCTGTAGAGTGGGTAGGAGTGAGTTCCCCCTGCTTGTTTATGTACCACATAACTGTGGTGTTGTCTGTCTTTATCAGGAGTTGCCCTGGCAGGATAAGGTATTTGAAGGCTGTCAGTGCATTCTGTACAGCTAACATTTCTTTTTGATTGATATGCAGGTGAATTTGTCCTGGGGTCTATTTGCCTTGAATGTATTTGCCTGCCATGTGAGCCCCCCATGCATAGTCTGATGCGTCTGTTGTCAGAGTTTGTATGGCGGGGGGGGGGGGTTGTGAGAAAGGGAGTCCCTGGGTGTGGTTGCAGGTCTCTGCCCACCAAAGGAACTCTGTCCTGTTTCCAGGTCCTGGGAATGTTCACACCAGAGACTTTTTAAGTACCATTGAAGTTTCCTCATATGCAGTCTTGCATATGGAATCAGTAGAATACCTGAGGCCATGAACCCTAGGGCTTGCAGTATTTTTCTTGCAGATAGTTGGGTTTGAAATAAGTTGTCAAATAAACCTGCTTTTCTGGAGTGAGGAATGCCATCTGGGAAGTTGTGTTCAAGCTTGCTCCCAGGAATACAGTCTTTTGGCTGGGTATCAGATGTGATTTCTTTGCGTTGATGGTATACCCCAGAGAAGTTAGGAGTCACTTTACAAACATCAGGTGCTGAAGTAGCAATTCCTGACTGTCCGCCTGAATCAGGCAATCGTCCAAGTATAGGTAAATTTGAATATTTCTCTGCCTGCAGTAAGCAATGGCTGGAGCCAGGCACTTTGTGAATACCCTGGGCACAGTAGATAAGCCAAAGGGAAGTGCAGAGAACTGATAGTGCATAGAGCCTGCCCTAAAATGTAGATATTTCCTGCAAGATTCCCTTATGGGGATGTGCAGATAAGCTTCTTTTAAGTCTAGGGTGACTAGCCAGGAGTCCTTGGCTAGCATAGGAAGCAGGTGCTGGAGTGTAAGCATTTTGAATTTTGGTATCACCAGGAAGGTGTTTAGGGATGACAGATCCAGAATAGGGCGCCAAGAGTTCTCTTTCCTGGGCACCAGGAACAGCCTTGAATATAAACTCTGTCCCCTTTGCTCTGTTGGCACAGGTTGATAGTGAGAAGAGAAAGTACTTGCTTTTGGGCCTCTGTCCACTGGTTTGGTAGAAGGTCTGGCAATCCGCATGGGGTTGGCAGAGAGAGGAAATAGAATTTGTATCCCTGGGATACAATGTTTAAGACCCATTGGTCCTGGCTAATATGCTCCCAGTTTTTTACATGTAGGGCAAGTTTTCCTCCTAGGGGTGCAAGTACTTTGGGCATGGCTGGGAAGGATTAAGGACAAGTCATTGTGAACATTTTCCATAGGGGGTGGCTTACCACTCCAAGTTTTTGAGGAGGGAGCACTCCATTGTTTAGATCTGTGCATACCCTGAGACTGTAGTCTTTGTGGTCTGTTGCCCCTGGGTTTGGGCTGAGAAGGTCTGGAAGGATCTGGAAAGGACCAGTTTTTTGAAGTCCAATGCCTACTGAATCTAGTTGGCTGTACCTGTAAGAAATATTTAACGGTTTGCATGTATTTAGCTTTTTCCTCCATCTTTTTAATAGCTTATTCTGTTTTAGAGTCAAACAAACATTCTTGGTTTAATGGAGCATCAAGTAATTTTGCCTTGACATGGTCTGGCAAGATTTGCTCCTTCAGCCAAGCATGCCTTCTCAGAACAGACCCAGTGACAGCAGCCTTGCAAGATGCTTCTAAGGCATCAAAACCACACTGCAAAGTATGTTTACCAACTTAGTTTGCAGAATGCATTAAGTCTTGTAAGTCCTTATTTTCTGCACAATCAGGAATCAATGACATGTTTTGTTTAATTAAATCTATAATATGCTGCTGGTACTTCAACATGTGAAACTGGCAATTTAAAGCCCCGATGGCAAGAGTTGCAGAGATATAACCCTTCTTACCCAATCTGTCTAGATCCCTAGAATCCCTGTCCGAAGGGGTAGGGTTTTGGATGTAGAAGCCTTATTACCTTTAGGTCCCTGGGAAATGGTCTCTGGATCCGCAGTGGGATTTTTGAAGAGAAATTTGTGAGAGTCAGGTACTCTGCAGTATCTGTCAGGCTTTCTAGGAGCAGCTGGTAAAGTAGCAGGGGTAAGGCTGGATTCCATGAAGACATCATGTACAATATCCAGGATAGGGGGAATAGCTAGAGGCCTATGCTGAATCAAGTCTAAAAATTCCCTGAGTCTCTTTTTGGACTGAGGTTAGTCCTAGCATTCCCAGCGGAAATGCTCTCTTAGGGTATGCAAGGTTTCACCAAAAGAAAGGTCCTCTGGGGGGGGGGGCTGAGGGGATTGAATCCTCTGCATATGAGTCCTCATAGGTAGATAAGGTTATGTCCTGGTAATCACAGGGGTCAGAGTCATCAGACTCATGGTCTGAAGAATCAGAAGGAAAATCAATTATTTGTCTTTTAGAGAGGGAAGGCTGGCTTCCCCTAATTAAAGTAATAAGGTCTTCAGCCATTCTAAGCATTTGTTTCTGTGGCATGGGAGCATGTGAATGTGCTTTGATTGTCGGTTTCCTAGAAGTAGTGTGAACTCTGGGCCAGAGAAATTCAGTAGATTTAGTAATTAATGAAGTAGATGGTTTGATATGAACATCAGAAGGCCTGAATACACCCTCAGAAGCCGGTGCCTGCACAGCAGCTCTGGACCCATCCAAGGTAGAGATATCTACAGGTTCCATAGTCGAAGAAGCATCTCCCAGCATACTGGACTCTGAATGGGTCTCAGTGGAGGCCTGCAAATCTGTAGAAGTGGGTAAAAGGGGCTGCGAAAGCACCTCACTGAGTACCGGCGGACTGGCAACTAGCTTAACGGAAGCATTGTCAGCAGTTTTGGACCTATGCGGTCTGTCTCTGTCTTTATCTTTGCATTTTTTTGGAAGATTGGTAGTTGGATGGCTTACCAACGCCATTTCAGAATACAGAGAATGAGGGCGAAACAATTTACAGACAAAAATAGCCTGATGATGAATAGTTTGGGTGTTGAACAAGGCACAAATCCGACATCGAAGGGACATTGTGGTCTGGGCCTAAACAGGTGACGGAGTAAGAATGAAAATCTCTATGAGGTATTTGCTTTCCACAGGCAAGACAGTTTAACTTTTTCTGACATCGGTTAGAGCAAGAAAAAAGGATTCCCAATGGATACTTAGCTTTAGAAGACTTCAAGTTTGAAACTCGAAAAACGAAAATTTCAGGTAGCTGCCGATTGGCACTTGTGAACTGCTTCTGCTTCATGCTCCCACGCAGCAAGAAAAGCAGATGTAATGGCATCGGCTGCATGTTTTATACCCCTGACGACCTAACGTCATGGATGAGGCGACAGCATCCGATGCAGAAATCCCAAGACTCTGGTATTCAGGCCGACTGAGAGCTACCTGCAGGCAGATAACCCCAAATGTGATGACTGCAACAGTGAAACACGAAGAACATCTTGATAATTTATCTTCAGTAAACCACTTTAATTAGCATGCAAAGCTATAGAGACCAGGCACAAGCCGGGTTTGATTTATGCAAAGTTAATTGAATTTGGGGCTAACTCATTTATTTAAGGAATATAACCAACAGGTTTTAATTAAGTAATCCATACCATGATATAATGCAAAACTGTGCAATACTAATTCTAATTGTCTGATAAGTAGTAAGTTTTTATTTTCAATCAGTTAAGTGATTCTGTAGATGCATTAAATTATTTGAATCAACATCCTGACCTTGAAGTTAGATAATCCAGAAAACTCCTTCACCACAGAGGGTAGATATTTCACCCTGATCTGGAACCAGGAAACAGAAAGCTATTCCTTCTGCCATAAAATGTATCCTTGAAATGGGAAACTTGAAACAAGTACTCTTTTAAGTGGTTTAAAGGAAAATCTTTTACTAAGTAAACAGCAATACCTTACATGTTTTAACCTATGAGCAAGTGACCTGAATACTGAGTCCCCCACTTTTATGGCAATCAGATATAATATTTTAGAAAAGCACATTCTTGCTGTCATCTGATGGCAAGTATGAAAAGCTTACAGACTATATTCAGTAGGATTTATGAGGTCAATGAGAATTGCCTTGATGAGATCATAATCGTATTGTGATGGATGGGGTTTGCGTAACCTTGTGTCATTAGAGTTATGTTGTCTGTAGCTCTGAGCTCTTGGTAGGGTGACCCATTGCAAACTGATATGACAGGAATGAACAGAGACAATGATTCCCTGATGGAATAAGAAAATGTCACCCAGCATGGGCATATAGGCACACATCCATTTAGTCACTCTTGGGAGTGCTGTTCAGAACTAAGTGCATGTTGGTTTGGTGGCACATGTTCTGTCAACATGAAAAAGCACTTCACCAAGCTGCAGCATGGACTAATCACTGACAAAGGAAAAGGTAGGATTTATTTTTATTTTATTCATTTGTTAATTGGGAAAATTCCTAGGAAGAAGTAACTTTTTGAGGGGTGATTGGAATTCAGGTACAATATGAGGTAAATGGAATGTAAGAGGTGGATGGACTAAGATGGGGCAATAACTGGTTCTTCAGGTGGGAATTCACCTCACTTTTAGGGAAAAAGCCTGACCTTTTGAAGGGGGTTCAGAATTACCAGCTTGATAAAACTGTCTTATCCCTTTACTCAGCATGGTTTCTGGAACCAGATGTATTATTTGAGGGTGGATTCTCTCCTACTCTGGAGTTGCCCCACAGGGGAGTGCATTGCCTTGAGTGGGAATAATCCTAACCTCATAGCTGGATCCATTAAAGATGGAGTTTGTACCAGAAGATGAAACGGTAGGGTCACTGCAACTCAGAACTGACTGAATGGAAAGCTCTGTCTGCTTGTTTGTTTACATGTACCTAATAGCTATTCTGAGCATTCAGAATTTTGGACACCATGGCAGGGAACCACCTAATGACACTACAGTTCTTCTGGAAGACCTCAAATTCATGGCAGGGTACTCAAAAGGTGTGATTGTGAAGTATGTTTTGCCTAACTTGAATCCAAATCATAAATCATTATTGAACGTTTGTACTTGTAAAGAATAGTCCATAACAAATGCCATATTTGAACGCAAGATGCCTAAGAAATATACCTGGTATCATAGCAACTTGGGACTGAGGTCAATTAATTTTTGCCATCTTGATTGCCCACAGGTTGGCCATCATAAGCTGCTTTGACAGAGTTGGGAAGAGGAATGTGAGAGCAGTGTTATCCAGTACATCCTCCTGGATAGTGCTTACTAGGTAGAGTCAGAATGGGGGACAGATAGCAGTTTGTGATAGTCAGGAAAAAGGACAAGCTTCCTGTAGCATCATATTCATAGCTCATGGCAGGTCTTTTTCAATGAATCCCTACTCTTTCTGACATGTTGGGTTGACATCATTGGAGGTTGTGCAATGATACTGTGAGGCACCAACTTCCACCTGCATAGCAATGTCATTCAAGCTGCCTGCACACCAACATACATTTGAACTGAATTGTGCATATTCAGTATCACAGCCATAGCTGCTGTGCTTTGAGTGCATATCCCCAGCATGTCTTTACACCCCCCATGACAAATGACCCAGATGAAACTCATCATTTTTCACCTACTTTACCAGCTGTAGCAGATGCCAAGCTGATAATCAAACTCAGGTCACATGGTTAATAGTCAGAACTTTATTCCTGTACACCAACAGAACTAGTGACAAATTTCATTGGCAGACTTTTAGACATGTCTCCAAACATGTGGCCATTTATGTTGTGAACACTCTGACCAAGACAGGTGCTGAGCTGTTAAATGATAATAATTTGGTTGTGTGCTAGATCAGACATCCAGGACAGCTGCTGAACAGACTTCAGGAAACTTAAATATGTATTGAGGGTATCTTGAGAATTCTTATATAGTATATATTTCTGTGTGGAACAAGTAGAGCTTCCACTTTCTGAAGATCTTATCCTGTACACTTGTACAGGCTGTGGGACATGACATTTGAAGGGAATGTATTGCTAAAAGCATCTGCTTCTGAGATGGAGGCCAAGAGCTTTCATAAGAAGCTTTAAGCAGTGTTGCTGCTTGTCATGGTGGTAATTTCTGGCCTAATGACAGACACGAGCAGTGAGGGAAGCCATCAAGATAAAGAAAGGGCTTTCCATGCAATGCTAGTGGGTGGGTCTCCAGATATGATTAATAGTAACTGACAGGCCAAGAGAGTAGCATTTGTACATGGAAGAGTTTGGCAAAGCCAAACAAGATGAGTTTCAGATGGTGTCAAAGAGACTCTGGAAAGCCAGATGATAACTTGGATGAATTGGGGTGGACATAGAAGGGCATTACCAAACCATAATCAGTAAGCATGGGCAGATACTGAACTTGACAGGGAACATTGTTAGAAAAAGGAAAGAACACCTTGAGTAATTTTTAAATCTGGTGAGCATAGTCTCATTAGAAGATGCAGTACCACAAGTAAGTGGTGGGGCTGAAGTAAGTTCTGAAGTTCAGGTTACCATGGCAGTTAACAACCCCAGTGTAGAAATGTAGTCAGAATGCATAATCTCTTTCTAGAAATTCTGAAAGTATATTGTTGAAGTTTCTATGTTAACTGGCCTTTTTCAGTATTAGGTAGAAGATGGACACATTATCAATAGATGTGAAAAATGGGATGGTGGTTCACATTTTCAAAAATTAGGCACAGGAAAGCATGCTCTACCTACTGAGGGATCACCCTCCTCAACTTCCCTGGGAAGGCTTTTTCCAGGCTATTGGAAAGGAGACTTTGCAATAGATGAACCTATCATTCAAGAAGTACAATGCAGATTCTGTCCTGGCTCTGGAACAGTGGATCATTTGAAAAGGTCCATTACAGCTTTCCGATATGCATTTATATGTGCATTTTAGCCATGGAGGAGGCATACAACACTGTATATGAATGTCTGTTAGTAGAAGCTGATGGGTATGTTGTCCTGGGGCTGCTAGCACATGCCATTAATTCCCTCTCTTTGCAGATTAAGCATTTTCTCCTTAACCTCTACAGTAAGTCAAATACATTCAAGGTGGCAGCAGTACTTTGCCAAAGGTGTGTGCTTTCGCCTCTCCTGTTCTTGATTTCAATGGACAGGATCTTAAGGTGAAGATGAGATTTGGAGACTGTTTAGGTTGGGATGTTAGAAATGCATCTTATTTGTTTGTAGGCAATGTCATCTTTTTGGCCATGCTAAGTGTGATCTCTAGCATGCGGTGGAGTGGTTCACTGGTAAGTGTTTAGTTTCTAGGTTGGAAATCAGTACCACAAAATCAAAAGTCATGGTCAGCAGTCACGTTTTTCTCCCAGTAATGAGTAGATGGCTTTCTGCAGGTAAGGAGTAAGTACTTACTCCAAGTGGAGGAGTTTAACTATGTTGAAATCTTGCTTAAGAATGATGGCAGAGGGAGTTTGGGAGACTGAGAGCAGACTGGTACAGTTACAGCAGCACTGTAGGTATTGAATGGACTGTCACACTGAAGTGAGAACTGAGTCATGGCACAAGCTATTATTCAATGATTGATCTATAGTCACGTCCTAACCGATGGTTATGAGCTTTAGTTAGTAACCAAGTACATAAGATTGCAGGTATAACTGGTGAACATCAGGATATTTCACAGAGCTCCATGAATCAGTTTATATGGCAAAGTGAGAAGTTCAGTAATAAACCTGGATTACAGCTACTGCTCCTCTGGGTTGAGAGATGCCAGTTGGGGTACTTTGGTTACGTAGTGATAATGCCCCAGGGTACATTCTCCTGAAAGTGTGCTAGGCATGTCTCACTGGATAAGATCCTGGGACTGACCCAAGGCACAGTAAAAGGATGACATCTCTCAGCTTGGCTTGGAACATCCACAAGATGATTCCAGAGCTGTTGCAGAGTATAGGGATTTCTGAGCTGTCTTTCTCAGCTTGCTACCCCCATAACTCCCACTTAAGCAATTTTGAAAATGAGAGATGGATGGACAGATTGCTGGATGGATTGATGGATGGAATTGCAAAACTTGCTACTAGAAGAGTAAGCTACATGCATGGCAAAATGGAGATTATTCTCCCTTCGTGGCACAACTCAATATTTGCTTAATGCATCTTTGGTTTATTGACCCAGAAATCTCGTTATTTTACAAAATACCTACATATGTTTGGTTATTGAAGAAAAGAGGTAGTCCCTTTAAGTTTTGAAGAAAAACATGATAATTTAATGCCCTTAATATTTGTAGGTATGTACTCTTGAAAATATTACATGAACTGAAACCATACATGAATGTCCTGCAGTAGAAGCTAGAACAGTATGCTGTCACTGAGATGCTAGCACATGACATCCACTCACTCCCTTTGCAGATGCTCATGCTAACTGAAGTAGGCTCATAGGTAAGTACTAGGCTAGCTGCCCTTGCAGGCCATTTTAAGCCTAGCCAATTTCCATTCTTTATGTTTGAAGTAAACTATCCTATTTGGTTATAGATTGGCCTTACCCATTCCATGGTCAGTAATTATATAATACTCCTAATAAAAAAATATGAGATCATAATAAATAATATGCATGGGATAAAACATTTAGGAGTCGCCTCTTTCCAGTAGTGGCACAAGGTGTAGTTCTGGGGAAGTTTTTCTGTTTCCCATCCATAGATCTAAGTTGTGCTTTAATATGAACAGGGTGAGCTTTGTTTTATGTGTATGGAGAATCTGTCCCATAGCAGTGGTATCCTCTGTGAGATATACCTGTCCCTTCAAACTATTCTGTCAATGTTGCAGAAGAGGTTTAGATCCTTACACCGGGTATTTATTAGGCCATTTGACTTGCCGACATGCAGTAAATCCATCACATATGGGTCGCAAAATGCCTTGTATGCCAGACACAGGTCACCTCTTAGCAGTGTGTAGGGTACTGAGTACAGAGTCAGGGCTTTGAGTCGGTCTATATATGACATGTTGTTTAGTCCATGTATCCTTTTGGTAATGTATCTCTGTGGGTGTTAAAGTTGTTGCATGTGACTGGACAGATACATGCCAACTAGGGCATTACATTCAATGACTGGCATAATAAGGGCTGAGTAAAGGGGAATAATGACATCCCTAGATCTAGACACAATCCCTTTGTTTACAAGCTGTACAATAGAGAAGGACTTTCTTACAAACAGTAGCTACATATTGATAAAAAGTCAAGCCACTGTCCACATAAGTTCCTAATTCCTGAACAATTAGGTCAACTCTTAGGGGCATATTGTCAGTGTGGTAGTTCCCTGGGGTAGATGACTTCCCAAAGGATACGATAATGCATTTTTGGCATTTAGTTTCAGTCCTTATTTTCACAGCAGTTATTTATTTGAGACAAACCTTCCTGCAGGATGGCAAAGTCATTTGGGAATTCAATGACAGATCCTAACTTGCAGTCATCTGCAAACTTAGGCAGACAGAGCCCTTTGGTATTGGCTTTTACTTCAGAAAAGTAGATGCCAGACAGGAGAAGCACCAGCACAGTGCCCTAGGGGAATCTACTGGTGACTGGTCTCTTTTTGTAGGGAACCTTCCCAGTTTTGATTATCTGTGTCATATCTGTCAGCCAGTTGACAATCCAGTGGGTGACATACGGGTTTATTCCTAGTTTATTTAGCTTGTCTACTCTGCCTGAGTGGGGAATTGTGGTGGCTTCAGGATCTAGCCCAACTACAATACCACCAGTGCTGCCTGTAACTGTACAAGCCATGGACAGTAAACTAGTTTCAGTCATCAAACCAACTTCCATCCCCTGTTATGGACACCAGTGCCAAGGGCAAGGGCATCTGATCTGAAGAGAGTGAAGATTAACTGGATGAGACTGAGGATTGCACAGAGGCTAAAAGAAGCACAGAATGTGTGTGCAATGTTGACCACTTTCAATGAAATTGACACGAGTAATATACAAATGATGAGGGCACATCTCAGACATTCCTTCTTGAAGAAACACAACTTGAAACTAGGCTTTGTTAGCATTCATGAAGGCAGCAGTGTATTACCTGCAGGACCAGCCTGTTGTAAATGCTGTTATTGTTATTGATGACACAACCAAATAAATTGTTTATAGAGGTTATATTTACTTCAGTGTTGCTGTGGTGACACCAAAGGGTTTAGTAGTTCCTGTCATCAGAAATGTTGGGTCAGTAAAATTTGCTGATATTGAGAAAGACATTAATCAACTGGGAGAAAAGGCCCATAAGAATGAGATTTGCCATTGAAGGTGGAACCTTTACTATCAGCGATGGAGGAGTGTTTGAGTCTCTGTTTGGAACTCCCATTATAAACCCACCTCACTCTGCAATTCTGGGCATACATGGCATCTTTAATAAACCAGTAGCAGTTCCAGGAAAGGTTAAAGTGTGACTGAGGATGTTTGTGGCCCTGACATATGATCACTGTTTGACTGCTGGAAGAAAATCAGTTACTTTCTTGTGTAAAATCAAGGTCACTGTGGAAGAGCCTTGTGTACTCTTATTAGACATTTAAGCCATAGAATGAGCATATGAGCAATATTTTTCCTTCTCTGTTCAGTCAGGACAGCAGCTAATTCATGCCACCACTGGGATGATGGCTTTTGGGAACAGGAGGCCATCAGATTCTTGGTGGTTTCTCTATGTAGCCTACTGCTCTAAAGGCTCACAGAAAAAACTGTCCTGTTACCTGAAGTAGAATTCTCTCCATCTGGAGAGAATTAGCAGTCAGAAAATTTCACTTTACAACCACTTAATGTAAAAATTGCACCAGGACCCCCAGGATTTGTTGAATGCCTTGCTTCATTTTTGAAGCTATTTTGATGACTACATATGTTTCCTGTACTGCTACCACTTTTTTGCTTTCTTCTTTCATAGTTGTCTGCACAATGTAAAACAGTAGTATGATAGCAGCTATGTTGCAAGAAATTCCAGAGTGGTGGGTTTAGCCCTGTACTAAAGCTGCTCTTTTGCCTTTGCAATGGAAAGATTATGCTGTTGAGAAAAAAATGAACTTCTAGAACACCTTTGCTTGAAATGCAAGGCTAGATTTGTAAGGGCACAAGTAGTCGTTAGCCTAATATCAAACTATGAAAAGCTTTGGACAGGTCAAGGTATGCAGTGTGTACCATTTTTCCTTCATCCATTGCTTTGGTAACCTTTTCAAAAGAATCCAGCAGGTTGAGTAAGCATGGTCTGCCCTTGATGAAATAAAGCACATCTCATTTTCGTCGTCATACTGATTCTACAAAAATAAGCTCACTGCATAACTCAGAAGTACTTAAAGCTGACCATATGTGATAGAAGCCCAAGTCCATTAAATGTAAAATTAACTATCTTAGGACTTAGGGAATACCAATTTAATATTTATTTACTAATTCTAACTCAACCAATTATTTGACCAAGTAAGTTATTTAACCTCCCCAAATGTTCTCCTTGTCAGTACTCTGTCTTTTCCTGTGTTCTTTAACCATCATTGAACAAATTTCTTCCTCTTTCAAGTAAATGCCTGCAACACGGCAGTGTTGCTCCTATTTTAGCCTCAGTAATCGGCATTATTACAGCTTATAAGAATCACCACAACTTGTGCAGCAGATCCAGCCACCAACTAAGCGGTTTGAAGACTAATTCCAAAGTAAAATAATACCCAGCAAAATAAAGCAATTGAAGGTTAAAGTGCTTACCTTACAAGCATAAGATGCAGGGTTTGATTCTCACATTGGTTTATTGGCTAGGCTTAAAAGAGCCCCCAAGGACAGTTAGCCTAGTATGAGTCTATGATACTGTAGTCATTACCAACATGAGTAGCCACTGTAGCACCCTACAGTGTCATCCTCCCTGATAAGATCTGACCATAAAGCGATCACTTTCAAAGTCACCATCTCCCCTGAACCCCCCCCCCAATCAGGGTCAAACAAAAAACTTTCCCAAAGCTGACTACAATCTCCTGAGAGAAGGTATAAGCAGCTGCACAGCCACCATCCCTTCAGCTGGAATTAGCACTAATGTCCAAACCTACACCAAAAAAACTATATGAGCACCTACATAGCTGTATGGACTGCACAATACCTGACAGGACCAAATTGTCTTCCTCAAGGAAGAGTAAACCTGTCTGGTGGAGAGCAGCAATAAACAAACTCTATAATAAAAGGAAAAAATTACTGTCCAGGACCAAGAAGGAGCAGGTGCCAAGTTGGATGCAATCTCTTCTTTGTCTGAACAAGCAAATAAGGTCACTAGTGAAATCCTCTAAGGCTAACTTCGAGTCCAAATTGGCCACATCCACTAAGGCAATCACAAGGCCATCTTCACATGCATCTGCAATCTCAAAAGTAACACCCAAATCTGCCGTGAACTGGTGGTCAAGAACACCACATGCACAAAAGCCATAGATATAGCCAACCTGCTGGCAGATAGGTTCAGTGAAAACTTCACCAGCCTATCCCCCCATCAGTAAACCAGGGCATCCCCAGAACCTGACCCCCCCCCCATCACCATGGAGCAGGTCTTTAATGAACTTTCAAAGGTAAAAAAATACAGTCTCCATGGGTCCTGACAACATCCCTGGCTGTGTCTTACATGAACTCAGGCATGAGCTCTCAGCTCCATTAGGCACCCTATTCAACCAAAGCCTGAACAATGGTTTCATCCCAGCCAGATGGAAGACAGCCACTTTCATCCCTCTACACAAAGGTGGAGCATCTACTGACCCAGGCAATTATAGGCCCATCAGCCTAACTAGCCTGATCTGCAAGGCCATGAAATGCATTATCATGGACCTTATAAACAAGGACATTAGCTACCTCCAAATGTTTGACTCCATGCAGTTTGGTTTTGGGTCCTGGGGCCTATGTTGTTTGGGATATAGTTTTCTGAGGTGTAGGCCAAAACCAGTGGGCTATGGCTGACCAAGTTTGCAGATGACTGCAAACTGGCCACTGTCATCAGTTCCCCTAGTGATGTGGACATCCTCCAAGAGGGTCTCACCCAAACAAATGCCTGGTGCCAGAAACATGGCCTCAAACTGAATTCTAAAAAATGCCTCAACATCTCCTTTGGGGAGAGTGATGTCCCCATAAATGATCACAATAATAACAAGGACCTAAGCACCCAATCAGTTGTGAGGGACTTGAGCACCCAGGTTGATAGCAAACTGACTTTTGACTGTCATATTGCATCTGTTTACAGAAAGCTTTCTACATAGCCCACCTCATTAGGAAGGTATGTCATTCAGGAACAAGGAGGTCATAGCATCCCTGTATTCTTCCCTTATAAGTCCCATTATTGAGTACAATGCCCCTTAAGAAGTGTACCTCACAAAGCACATGCAGCAGCTGGAGAGACCACAGAGGTTCTCACCAGGATAATCTGGGGCTTCAAACATCTCAACACAGATAGACTAAAAGCCCTGTCCCTCTACCCCGCCTTGATGGGATTGCTGCATATATGCAAGTTAAACTCCAGCTGAGAAACCCGTACATGCAATCTCAACCTGGCCAGTGGCAGCAATACGACTTGTTGGCAGGACAGATTTGTGTCCCAGAGACTCCCCTCCTGTGGAATAGACTCCTTCTCAGTGTATAGCTGAGTACCTCATTAACCCATTGTAAGCGCAACCGAGATAACTGGATGGGGAACAGAAAATATACCACTGGGATTCCACCTGTGTCCCTGCTGGAACACAGGCTAAATTCCTAGCCAGGCATATAAGGGCCTCATGGCCAATAACCTAGTAACTTCTTATGATCCAATGATCCTATGTCTGTACAGTGGGTAATACATGTACCATTCCACTCACAGAGCTGCAGCATGTCCAATACAGCAGGGTCACACAATGCCCTTTATGCAAGGCAGAGATCACTTTTGAGTGGTCTATATGAAACAGGGTACAATGACAGTAATTACATAAGATCCCTGTATGTCAAATACCGAGGAGTTGATGTTTTATTGTGAGGAAAGTTTGCATTGTATGCAATTGCTGGGTGGTGCTTGCTAAGGTACATGAGAAAATGGCCATTGCAGTGAAATATTGGCATGCTGAAGGAGGAGCACACAGATGTTACAAATACAGCATTATCAAGTGACAGTGCCCTCACTAATGACATAAGCAAGATATACTACCCATCTTACCCCTATGGAGACATGGTGATCTATGGTAAAGTAGGTGTAAACTTGTGTGGCCAAGCCTGTGTGCCCATGTATATCACCCCTGAGTATGTACGTCAGGTGTGGCTAATGAAGTGCTATGTACCAGGAGCATTGCTGCTACCAGTGGAAATGATACACATCTGCATGGGTTTAATGCCATGAGTATGTGATCAGGCATATGTTCCTGAAGATCCTCTTGTGGGAGAGTGACATAACTGGGAGATTGCATGTCCTCCTGTCAGCTAAAGCCAAGTTTGTGCAGTTGTACAGGTGGCACACATTGCATTGAAGATGTGGATGCCTGTGCATGCACAGAGAACTTATTCAGCTCTGCAGCCATTACTCTGGCCTTGCAAGTCTGCACTGCCTGTTAGGCAGCCAGATAGTACACTGGATGTTTGTGTAACATAATGTTGGAATACAGACATGTTTTCCAGTTACATAAATGTACAGTATAACATACATAGGACAAGTGTGGGTACACACACTTTGGCCAAAGGTTCCCACCCCTCTGCAGTATGCCTCAGATCCATGGGATGCAGACATGCACCATAAAGCTGATGATGGTCAGGCTGAACTGCTGTGACATTCTGATCTGACAGGCATTATCACTGCCACTGTGGTGCTTGCCTAAGCAACTTGCATGTGTATGACACCAGACACTGTACATCACAGTGTGACACTGCAGCTGTGCTCTAACTCACCATCCACACATTACCCTATTGAAACCCAAGAACCCTGGAATAAAAGGCATAATACATGGCACACTATAATGTTTGCCCTGATTGCTACTCAAGGCATCTACCTGGTAAAGGGTATGCCAATGCTATAGAGCCTTGCATGAAGTGGGACAACTATGTGGATGAACAAACAGGCTGTGGAATGCACCTCATGTGGAGTTTGGTACTAATGTTTTGCTTTTGGTGTGAGACGAGTTGTAGATGCATGGTATCCCAGGAGAGAGTGGTAGTAGCCAGGCACCAGCAAATAAGGGGATGCCCCTCTTGTCAGCCTTCCTCACAAGGTAATTGTGTCAGTGCAGTACACACTGCTTAAGTGGTGTGCAGCTGCAGGATAACTGTGTGAACAGTGCCTCCTTACCTTTCCCAGGGTGTACGTATGGATTTGCCCCCCCCCCCCACACACACACATACACCACTGCTTGCCTATGGTCTCTACAGACACAGACATGTTGGTAGACTACCTTCTTGGAAACCACACTGGAATTAAAGTCAATACATAATTGCACACAAGGCAAGTAGCATGGAGTGACAACTGGTGTTCCCAGATGTCTCAGTAGTGCCACATTTACAGCCATGAAAATACTTATCATGGAAATGATCACTAACAATGCAGTACACCTGCAGACACTGGCCTAAGTACAGTTTGTGTTGTTCAAGGTCAGATCATGCCTACCCTAAGCTTTGCACCGAATTCATTGGTACACACTGTGATGTATGAGGGGAAAATGACTCACCCGACCTACCATGGCCCGACAATGCAGTCATCAAAATTAGGTTCATAGGTTCATAGGTCCATAGGTTGGTACTAGGCTATTGACCCTAGGCCCTATACAAGCCTAGTGATAACAATTCCCTGGCTATTTCTTCCCACAGTATTTACTTCCCTGGACCCCTGTCTAGCAGGCTGACTGATGTGATCCCTGGGGTGAATTTCCTATCTCTCATCCAATCATCAAGTTCCTTTTGAAGAGGGTCAAAGAGGCGCTCTGCTTGACATGTATGGGCAGTCTATTCCAGAGTCTGGGGAGTCTTTGGGTCAGGAACCTATCCCTCCATCATGTTTTGTTCATTGTGATGGTAAGGTTTAGATTTCTGGAGTATGTGTCTCTGAGGGATTGGGATTTCTTTAAGTGTAGCGTGTTCAACAGCTCTGGGTTTGACATGGCCTTGTATGTTAAGCAGAGATCGCCTCTGAGTAGACGATATGCGACAGAGTATAGGTGGAGTTTTTTTAGATGGTCAGCATAGGGCATCTTCTTTAGGCCTGTGATTGTTTAAGTGAGGTATTTCTGCGACCTTTCCAGTTGTTGCAAATGTCTTGAGAAGTACATAACAAATGGGGCATTGTATTCTATAATGGGTCTAATAAGAGATGAGTACAGTGGGACAATGACCTCCTTTTCTCTGGATGAAAAGCCCTTCATGATGAGGTGTGCCATATAGTAGGATTTCCTGACTGTTGTGGTGATGTGGTTATCGAAGGTGAGATCACTGTTCACCTCTGTCCCAAGTCTATTATCACACATTTGGTGTTTAGTATACTGCCACCTATGTGGTAATTCATGGGTAGATGTTTTGCCCCAAAGGGGATAACTATACATTTCTTGGCATTGAGCTTGAGCCCATGGCTCTGGCACCAATCATCTGCTTCTGTAAGGCCCTTTTGTAGAATATCCACATCATTTGGGGATTCAATAATGGCTCCCAGTTTGCAATCATCTGCAAACTTTGTTAGCCCGAGTCCCTTAGTGTTGGGCTGTACTTCAGAGAAGTAGATGCCAAACAAGTGTGGTCCCAGGACTGAACCCTGAAGTACTCCACTTGTCATTTGTCTGGAGCTGGATTTGGAGTCAGCTGCTTTTACAGTGTGGGTTCTGTCAGTAAGCTATTTGGCAACCCATTGAGTGATGTAGGGATTAATGCCCATCTTAGTAAGTTTATCTTTGATTCCAGAGTGGGGGATGGTGTCGAAGGCCTTGGCAAGGTCCAGATAGGCTGCATGGACCACCTTACCCTTGTCCATGGCTCTGGAGAATGATTCAAAGAAGTCAATCAGGTTCAGGAGACAAGCTCAGCGCTTCACAAACCCAAACTGCATGGGGTCCAGTGTTTGAAGGTTGCCAATATCTTTGTTTATAAGTTCCATGATAATACGTTCCATGGCCTTGCAGATCAGGCTCATCAGACTGATGGGGTGATATTTTCCAGGATCCAAGATGGATCTCCCCCTTGTGGAGTGCTATAAATGTAGCTGTGTGCCACTCAGTGGGCACGAAGCCTGAGGTGAGGCTATGAGTAAACATGACACTTTGGTGAGGTGCCAGTTCATTTTGTAGTTCATGTAGTACACAGCCTGGGATTTCATCTTTTTCCCATGGATGCTGTAGTCTTAGCTTTGGAGAATGCTTTTTTACCTGTGTGGCTGTTATTACCGGAATTTGTTTGGTATTGAGATGGGTCCTTTAGGGGTTGAGAGGAGGGTGAAGTTTGCAATGAATCAATCTGCCAGGATATTGGCAATATCCTTGGGATCAGTATATTTAATGCCATTCTGTTGTAGCTCAGAGCAGATCTGAGCATTGCCATTTAGATTCTTGACATAGCTATAGAATGGCTTGTGGTTGTCTGGAATCTTTGGCAATTTTATTTTCTGAACTAACTTTGGAGAATTTTATGAGGGGTCTCAATTTCTTACTGAGGCTGGTAAGGGAGTTTTTTGCATCCTGGGGTTTTCATATTTTCTGCAACGGTTTCTTCCTTTTGGCCATCAGGCATTGTGGAAACACCGTGGAGGTGTTTTACTAACTTGCATGTCAGTGATCAGATTGCCAAGTGTCTGACAGTCATTATCTGGGAAGATAGGTTTTTGTAGGCCAGTGCTACAATGAGCCCAGTCACCAGTGGACTACCCACACACATCATTCCTGGGACTGCTCTCCTAGCCATTCCCTTCTTTGCAGTCACGGCTACTGTTGGTGACCTCAGACTAACTACATTTGCAGATACTTGCAAATAAGGGACTGTCATAGCTTCACACACAGAATCAACAGTTACTCAGGAAGGGGTGAAACACACATTCACTTGCTGTCAGAGCCATTGACAAATACTACATGCCAAGGTATGCACAATGCTATACTTCTGGCAGTTAGCCACCCCTGGACAATACCGCATTGTCTGCTCACCTCCAACAGTTGACTCAGTAGGCAGGAAATTATGGGCACAGAGAGAGATGTAGCCTTTGACATTCACTGGTCAGTAAGATGCTGGACTTCATGTATTGTTGTACAACCTATAGCTAAAGGTATGGCATGTAAATCCCAGAATGTCATTATTACACTGTATATGGCACTCATCACACCTATCACTGAGTGCAATGACACCTGCAATATATAAGTATACAGGTATATCTGACACCTGTAACAGCCAGAGAGGTCCCACAGTAACCCAATACACAGTGTACATAACATGTCCAATGCAGAATGTGTCAAGGCTGGAATTATGTATTCTGTCCACTACATGCTTTGGAGGGGTGTTGTATGGCTGTCATACAGGGAGCTGTCATCTCCTGCTGTGTACAACCTTCACATCCCAGAAAGAACTAGTACAGGATGCAAATGTTGTACACAGATGCACCTTGACTGTGGTGTAAATAGGCCATGTTGGGGAGGCAAGTATGTAACTGTGACATTACACACTACATGTAACAGACTCCCCATCTATGTGAACCACACTTCTGCTGTAATGCACATCATGTGTAAGTAACACACTGGGATGCAGAACAAGGCAATCATAATTGAATGAGGACAAATGTCTGTATTGGACACAGGGTTGTAGATAGTGCATCTCCTACATCACAGCTTGTAGATGTGTCAGCTCCCAGAACCCTGCTTAGACTTATCAAGGAAACCACATCATGTCAAAGATTACGGATGCAGGAGTAGACTGCATGATGCCATTGTTCCTGTTAGCCTGTGATACATATATGAAGCTATGGAGTCATGCACTTCTACTGATTTACCTCTGTGATCCCGTGCTTACCTTCCTTCTTGTGCTCTAATGGTTACAGGTTTATTGTAGCACTATAGTTATCGGTGTGTCCCAAAAATGCCAGAATCTGAAATATAAACAGTTCTATGAGACAACATTCTTTTTGTAAGTATACAGCCACTACATCATCCAACTTAATCTACACAACATAATATGGTGTGCTCAGTACAACTGACCACAGACAACATCTATCAATGACCAGTACAAGTAGTATGTGAAAGGCAAAAGTGGATTAAAGGACTACATAGCAATGTAGACAGTCACCTTGTGCATCAGACACATAGCTTCATTTTTCCTGCATCAATGACAAGGATGACAGGGATGTGGCACAGGTATCATCACTTGCACAGGGTATTGTCTGGTGGTGCAGGAGGCCAAGGCTGTCCCAATAGGTTGACAAGCATGTGCGTGAGTCAGGAAACGAAGCAGGCCAGATGGACCATGGAATGCGCTGCGTGTCTCTGCAGCTGATTTGATTGTGACAGTGGTGTGTGAACACAGTCAAGTTCAGTGCTAACCCTATGTGAATGTATGTTGGACAGCTTTGAACTGTGGATGGCAGAGCTGTCAGTTCACAATCTCCACCCTTGAACATGGGAACTGGATCTACCAGGAGTTGCACTGACACATCCATGCCAAGGTCAGACATGGTGCTACTACCTGAGGGTCACTGTTGTCTGCTAGGACTATGTCCTCCACGGGATTGCCCAGGACCATGAGGCCATGGCCTGACCCATCTTGGTGTGGACAGCACACTCACCTTTGGGGAGCTAGATGTACTACCACTATGGGAGTGTGAGTGAGCACGACCATATGGACTCTCAGCTGATGTAGTTGCTGAACTACATCCACGGGTCTGATGCTGAACTCCAACCAGATGTTCCATCGCGGACAATAACCATTCCAAGACAGATAATCTATGATCTCTCTCAAACCACTGTCTTTCTACTGCATCAGTCAGCCAATCTAGGGTTTCAAATGCAGTGCAGGCAGTCACAGATGTCAGACTGTGCTGCATCCATACCTCAGCATTCATCTAGAGGTCCTTTTGGAACATGCCTGTGCCTCCATGAAGGTCCTAAACATATGCCGAGTGACACACGATGGGACACCTGCAGCAGGTGGTGGAAGAACAGAAGGCCTCCTATGAGCACCCCTACCAATCTGCCTGTGTGGAACCTTGCCATCTCTTTGGATATGGCCAGTATCAGCACTCACTGCAGCTATAGTACCCACAGTTTCCTGTTCAATGTCCCCACCCTCTGACTGTCCGATATCAGGGAACTGGGTATGCATAGGTATGCTGACTGTATATACTGATAATGAGGGGAGAAGAGGGATGTCAACCTCTGTGACAGATGCAGCCCTTGCAACATCCACCTGTGCCTCTCTTTGGCCGCCATCATTATCAGAGTCTGAAGAGACGCTGACATTAGGTTATGAGGGGGACAGAGTCCAATCCCCCTGGTCACCTGTGACAAAAAAAAAGGAAAAGTGGTACATGCAGTACTATGCTCTACAGTACTATCTTGCAATGTATGTCAAGCTGTATACAATTCTGTCAGCATTACAGACTTGTCTAACCTCCACCCTCATACACCAGGACCTGAGGACATTACTTTCTAAAAAACCTTCTGCAGTTGCTTGTAAATAATAAGCTCCTTATTCAAGACTCTCATGAGCAACAGTGATGTACACTGCTGACATTTTTCAACACCCTGCGCAGTTGACACTTAAGGCAATCTGAACTGTCCTACAGATACTGTAAATCTGTCAGTGTGGTCACAACTACAAGGCATTGGTATGTCTGTAAACTGTGTTCCATTGGTAAAACTCTGTGAGCTTGGCAATCATGCAGACAGTACATCACTCCAGCTAGCAGGCCTGGGATGACACTTTAGCAAGTACAGTTCACTCAGTCTACATCTGTATCACAACAGTGTTATGCTTACCAGGAGCAGGATCACAGCATCGTATGATTCTTGATGATCCTGTGAAAAATTGAGGGAGAGGCAATGTAAACAGCAACCAATGTTGCATAATGACAGGTTAATACATCCACAGATGTCACACTTACAGTACATACTATGTTACTTGGCATGTAGGTCACAATCTGACCATGAGATTCACATTGTAACTACCCCCCCCCCCAGAAATAATATCTTCCACCCACGTAAGCATATGTACAGTGTGAAATACTGAATGGTACAGTATTGCAATACTTATCCAAATAAGCATACCTGAACGCTCCTCTTGTGTGGACACAGTGGCAGCCACATTCATGACATACTGCGTGATGGATGCCTGGGAGCTGTCCTGTGTTCCTACATTTACCAGGAAATCCTCTGTGGCTGACAGTGGTTGTTCCATTGCAGCTCCTCCACCAGTGACAATATGATCCCTGGCCACATCCGCTGCTCTTCTGCAGCTGGAATTTATCATATCTGTGCCATAGTGTCATACCTGCTTGTATGTCCTGCTCTGCTGTCCAGTGGCATTCACATTGTGAACCGGGTCAGCTAACAATGCTGCCTGCTCTTCACCATTTGTCCTCCCCCTGGACAGCAGGAGTTGATGATGCTGATGCAGGGCACCCAGGATAGCTTCATTCTCTGCCTCTGTAAAAGGGCCCTGGCATCTTGGATACATATTTCCTGAAAGACAACAAAATGAGAACATATGTCAGGATCACATACATGGCAGTATAGTATGTAGAGATACAGCAACAACAGATGGCTGCCAGTGATCACTGACTGGTTACACATCTCACATTTGACAACATGCAAACATAGTAAGGGTGTAGATGTGAGTAGGATAGTGACATTACTCCTCTATCCCTGCTTGTGCCATGACAGATACTGTTGTATGGTCACACAACCAAAACAGAAGTCCACTAAGTTGTGGCCCATATGTGTAAACCCCACCCTGTAATATATAAAACAAGCAGTGCCACACAAATAGCAGTGTAGTATTACCACCTCTATCAACACGATATTCCAAAGAGAGTGGTATACCTGTGTAACAGAGAACATTCTACTTGTACTGTTCACTAGTTCCTCTGTAGGTGTAACCCATCTGCAGATCAATGACATGTCAGACGTACAGTTCCAAACAAGGCTTACTGCTGTAATCACCATTCCCCCTAAGTACATGGACAAATATGCATCATGTTGGAAACAAAATGGTTACATACCTGATGGAGTACAATTCTCCTCTGCTGAACAATACCGATATATAGATGTTGTGGCAATGAGTTGACCATAAAAAGTAACTCTCACACAATGTTGTCCCTAGCTAGCTGTTTGCCTTTTTAACATGGTTCTGTATTACGGAGTGATTGCCTCAGTACCAATTTGTGCTTCTGAACTGCAAATTGCAGCCAGCACATTTGCTTTGCATTATAACAAGCCAATCCCAAGCAACCAGTGAACAAGATATAAGGCTTCAATGTACATTACAACCCCTTTCTCTATATTGGGTTTGGAAATAGTGGGGAGCAGATCCTATGTCATGGCAGAGAGGATGTCGGTAGCAGCTGCTATTTATATACAAATGTGCGTGCTACAGGCTGGAGCCGAAGGTGATGCTGCAGGCAATAGGCATAAGCAGACAGGGTGAACACTTTGCAGGACAGCAAACTATAAAAGTAAGTGTGGGACTTGTGGCAGCCTTGTTTTATAGGCAAAACCACATTGAGTGTAGCCACACCACTGGGAAGTAAGGTGTGTGCGTCAGGTAAGTGTGCCAGCCAATGGTATCAGTAAGACAATGTAAGCCAAAATGCTTGATGTGTCCAACAAAACAGGTAGGTGTACATTAACCATGCTGTCAGGCAGGTGGACAACTGCCAGATCAGATCACATGTTATGCCATGGTATTCCCCTCTTAAGTGTGTGCTGGCAACCCTTGCGTCCAGCTCGGCCACCATATATGTATGTCATTTGTGTATCTGTGGTTGTCTGTGGCATCTCCAGCAACACATTGTGGGCTGCAGTGTGATATTACTGGGGCACAATTTCAGCACACATTTCAACATCCAGTGCGAATGTAGCCTACTGCATTACCTGTTGAACTAGGAGTAGGATCAGAGTGGTCCTATCTGTATGCCTCTGCCCTCTGTAACATAGATGCAGATATTTCAAATGTACTGCTTTGGGCACATAAATAGGTGTTGAGACATACATACATATCACACTTTATAAAATTGATGGCCACATGCATGTATTTTCATTGGTAGATGCAGCTGTCTTGAACCCAGGTCCATGTGTACCAAAAAATAAAATTTTCAGTGCATTGTACAGAATGAGCAACAGAGTCACTGCTATGGCAGGTGAATTCGTACATGCTATAGTTATCATTCTGCAGTTATCAGCTGTTCAGTACTGCACTTACATGTAGTAGTATGTGTATGGCTTTAGAGTGCTGTACTTGTATAACAGAGTCCCAGTTAACATCCTCCTTTTCCTTAATGTTTTATCAACTGCAGGGTTATCTGCTATCAGATGCCTCATTTACATCTAAGCTTATGTGTGTGCCTTTATATTGATGTATTTGTGTAGAAGAGTGCTAATTGCAGTACTATTTTTGTATGAATCTCTTAGCTGGTTTGTGTGCTGCAGCACGATGCACCACACCATTTAATCGTGTTTGTTGGGGGAACTACAGCATTACTATATTTTGCTTAAAGCACCTGTTTTTGTTCACAGCTGTGTGGCTTGGCAGGATGATCCACTGTTCTGCAGGTGTGAGGATGATGGGTTTGAACTGGGATGCAGGTGTACATTTTTAATGCGCTTAATATTGTTCCAAAAGCATATATCAGTGCAGTGCTAATTAGCATATTTAAGCGATGTGGCGCACTGCATTGCTTCACTTAGAAAATCTTTAAAGAAAAGAAAAATGGGGAGATAGGACAGTGGTGAAAAGGGGTGCAAGTGGGGGAAAGAACATAGTGAAAGCCAGGTAGGGTTGTGCAGGATGGATGAGGAAAGAACCATAGCTATCCATTTCTTCATCAGCAGCAACTTTGCATTTTAACATATCTTTTAGCTGAATTTGGACTGTAATCACCAGGGAGTCATGTCAAGCCAATTGGACCAAATTACATGTGTCCAGTGGACACGTATGTGAAATGGAGAGCTATGATTGGGACAGTATTTTTTTGGGACAGATGCCCATTTTTTTTAAGGTGAGAGTGGAATGTTGGGCAAGGGACATAGGTACTTGGTGAGGTAAGTTGGGAAGGTGAGGAAGCTTTTTGCAGACAGACAAGACAGACAAGACAGCAGACAAGGTTGGTGTGTAACACAAGAGGGAGGTGAATACCTTGGATGGGGAGAGTGTTGTGGAATCCCAGTCTCAGGAGCATCCACAAGGTAGCAGCGTGACTCAAGTCCACACACATGGGACTGTTGAGACTGCTCCTTTACTGCCCCTGTGGTGGCAGTGGTGGAGGCTGGTGTCCCTGGCAAGGCTGCTTCACCAGGGTGGTGAGCATGCTCTCCATCTGGTACAGGTGACCTCCAACAGTTGGACGGAGCAACCTGTACACCATACCAGGTACTTCATCATGGATGAAAAAATCATCCTGTCCACCGCCATTCCCAGAGGGGTCCCTAGCTCCAGCCCATGGGGTGGGACTACCCAATGCTGCATGTAGCACAGCGGCAGCAGATTAGCATTACATGCTGGGTCCTGGTGCCATAGCCAGGTGAGCCAAGGTAGGTGGTAGCCTGAAACTGGCCTACCTTGTCGCACTGTAGTTAATTAGATATAAACATAAGTTAAGATTAGTAATAACCAATCCAATGTTAGTATTAACATAATGGAACATAATACTGATTAATCCAAATACATGTTGAGGCATATTATGTGGAACACAACAATAAATAACGGTAAGTATGTTAACAACAAACCAGTATGAAATAACACATAAGGCCAACATAACAGTTAATTTAACAAAATATATTAATATACAATCATAGTAATAAATAACATTAGTAAATTAAAGAAGATAAGGGGCGGGGAGAAAGAGTAAAACATACCATTAGTGAACTCTTATATGATATTACTACACAGACTACTAATACATACTTCTACAGGTGTGCAGTGTCAGTTGTGAGTACAGTGACAACGATTCTTGTATAGATGATGCTGCACGTACACACTTCTCAACCTGTTATCATGGGACAGTATGGATCAAGCACTAACAAATGCAGGTACATAACTACAGAGAAATGTTTCACATACTGTACTCGTACATTATTATCAAGGTGTTCTGTAAATGGATTTGCAAATAAATTCCATTGCAGGCAATCATTTATCTACTAATCAAGGACCAGACAGATTGGGCAGTTGTCATTACATTACAAAAAATTGTGACAATTGAGAGGTATGCTCTTGTACATTAAGTAGACTAGACAGCCAGTCATGTCTTGCTTGGCTGGCATGGTAGTAGAACCCAAAAGCTGTGACTTTAGGGGACGTGTGCACTTAATTTACCAATTGACTGGAGTCAGATTAGAACACACATGCACTGAATACAGTCCTACTGAAGTTATTTGAACACGTTACTTATCATAGCACAATCCTGCTTTAAACTTTATAGTTATTGTTCCTTAAAATCTGTCACTTATACCCATGATATCTGCCCAGAACGTGGGTGACCTTACCTATATACTTTGTTCCTGGATTGGGAGGAATAGAGAGCATTATTTGACTCAAACTGGCCTGAAGACAGCCCTGAACCATACTGTGGGTAGTGCAATACATTTATCAAGCAATTACTTCTGAAGTCTTTATTAATTTCCTTTTTGCAGTTGACTGGAGTCACCTTAGAACACACATGCAGTGAATACAGCCCTAATTCAGTAATTTGCACACATTCCTTATTAAATCACAATCCTGCTCTAAACTTTATTGTGATTGTTCCTTAGAATCTGTCACTTATACACATATCCACCCAGAACGTGAGCTACCTTACCCTTATACTTTATTACTAGTGTGGGAGGAATAGAGAGTGTTATTTGACTCAAACTGGCCAGTAGTGCACTATATTACTCACGCAATTATTTCTGCAGTCTTTATAAAGTTCCTTTTTAAAGCTGACTGGAGTCACATTAGAACAAACATGCAGTGAATAGAGCTCTATTGCAGTTATTTGCACACATTACTTATCAAAACATAATCTTGCTTTAAACCTTATTGTTTATTGTTATTGGTATTGTTTATTGTTTATTGCACTACATTTATCAGAAATTTTCCCTACTCACCACACTCATGTCTCATCCTGGCCAGGTGCCCTTTGTGAGAATGGACATTGCGAACCCATTTAGCTGCAGCTGTTGGAAGAGAAGCAAACCATTATGCATACCAGTTTTGCACAAATTCAACTAGTACATTAAAAATAAACATACTTACATATCTGTGGGGTATGTACAGCTTTAGCCTCTTGGACCCAGGTGTTCAAGATTCCCCTCTTCCTTTGCTTCAGGTCTTCCTGGTGGTGATGACACTGCTCACCAGTGCGAAGGATACCAGTAGCACTGGTAAGATCCCTGGCCAGCCAATCTCAGGCTTCAGCTTTACATTCTGAGCCCTGGTAATCATCCTGCAGCAGCTGGGGTTCATAGTTTTGGACCAGGAGTCCAACAAACACTCTGGACCCTTGCACATCAAAATTCTGCACCCAAAAGCGCTCTCCCTCACCAACACCGCCAGGCATATCAACAGTTTACTATGGACTCCAATGACTGCTGTAGAATTCCCACCTATTGGCCTTAATATAGGCTGCTTTCCTACCCTTACACATTATACTGTAACTTTCAAAAAAGTGCCGCATTGCTTAGCATCACGCAAATCATTTTAGTGGAGCTGAGCCTTGTGCAAACTCACACAACCATCTTTCAGTGGAGCTTAGCTACGCACAAACAAGAAGAGCTGTTAACCACGGTTTAGCACCATTTAGCATCATGCAGCTTTTCCAAATGTAACAATTTTGTTTTTGTATTAAAGTGCCCTTTAGATCACCTCACACATTTTCATGGCATGAAATTTAAAAAGGTATGAGTACTCAGGACTCAAACCCAGGGCCTACTACACTTTAGGCTATGACTCAACCTATTTAGGTACTTGGATAGTGAAAAAACGAGTATACCTTCACATATACTACTAAGCTACCTGTTAGCATTGGTAAGCACCGCGCCATGCCACGCAAATGGACATTCAAAAATATATTAAAAAATAAATAAATTACATCCAGTTTCTATTTTTAGATGTCTGACCCGTGTCAGCTGTTTATGTGTAAGAGCAGCTTGGCACTGCTTTGCTCTGTGCTGCACCATGTAAATGGGCATTAATAAAAAAAAAAATTAAAAAAAAAAACTTCAAAGATATTTATACACTAGCAGGGTACATTACAACAATTCTTACCCTGTGCATAACATCTGTTTCCTGGACAGTCCACAACTACGGGACAGCCTCTACACTGTTGTCTACATGGATTCAATATCCATGCTACTGTGATCTCCCTTGGCAGTGCACCATGATTAATATGCATGGCATGCTGCCGAGGGGGAACTGTGGCTGTGTACACGGGTAAATTTCATGTAGGGTCTACAGGAAGCCTACACGTATTTTGTTAAATCCTGGGGTTAGAGACAGCCTTTGTAAGTTCAAGCACATTCATAAAAGCAGTTACATTCTATGCAAGATATTTCTGAACTTTCTGACAACAGGTAATATACCTGTCTTCTCACCATTTCATAGAATTTGTACCTGACAGTTATAATTCCCTTTTCTTCAAAATACACGACAATTTGTTGCCATTATCAACATCCACTTTCATATTTTCTTCTATAAAGTGTGCATTTTAACCGGTTGCACTCAAAAATAAAATGTGTTATAGTTGTTGGTATTTATTTTTCAGCTCTTTCCTTTTCTCCTTGGGTCCACTCTGTAAATGGGTTCTACCCAGTATAGTTAACCAAGTTACTACAATGTAAATAGAGAGAGAAACAAATATATAAATAAATACACACCCACTTAAAAATGGATCAACAAATAAATAGACATAATATTTATTAAAAAAATAAAACCATTTGTGAAAGTCTTGAATTCCAAAATTAAATCATCCCTCTTTCTATAATAGATACCTGATACAATATTCACTGCTGCCTTTAACCTACCTCTTAACTCTACTAACTGTGAAGAGCCTGGCCACACTTCTCTAATTGGACTCCATTCTGATCTGGATGTTTTTAGTGCTTGTACAGAGATAACAACTTCAGCAGAAATCTAGAAAGAATACACTGTAACATCGAACACAAATCAACATGCAACTATAAAGTCAGTTTTCACCATTACCTCCCAAAATTCAAACATTTTTGTAACAGGGTTACTGCATCACATGTCTATTTTAGAGCTTAGCCTCTAAAACTGCAGGATTAATTTGATTTCTGCCAGGGTCACAGTTTATGCAAAACACAGGTTAAATCCCCTCCAGCTATTACTTAACCCCCCCCCCACCCTCATATACAGAACACCAGCACTTTCACTCCATTGAACAGGATATCCACCCTTATTCTTTTGAGTAACAACGAAGACTGAAGCAATACTGATTTTATCAACTTTAATTATGACTTGAGGGGCCCCTTCAGAAGACTGATGTTTCAGATCAGATTGCATAAGACTGAGACCACATGACTGACATTTCAAAATGTCAAACCGTTTGTACTGAGATTGCTGTACAGTGGGGATCTGGAAATATGCCCTTTTTCTCACTGTAGTGTGATCTTGGAGTTGATATATAGAATTAGCAAGATGTGTTGGGGGGTGCAGGGGAACTTGCCCCCCTCCCTGAAAAATCACAGTTTCGTGTGTTTTTGCAGTTTTTGATGTTCTGTAACGTTGATTCTATGGGATCAGCCATATGCAGTTTGACATTATGGATTGTCGATATTACAAAGTAGACCCATATGCTCTGAATTAGTAATGGGTTCTTTTCTCATCAAGGTATGTAAATAAAAAAAGGCAAAACTAGGCACGGAGAGAAATTAAACCAATAGATGTTGCATGAATTTAATTCGGAAAGATCAGCAGCACAGGAAATTATTTGTCAGTATGAGGGGAGTCGAGCCAAAAATTAAGAAAGAAAGAAGTTGTGATGCTTGGTTAAGGCAGTGGACTGTAAAAAAGAAGAGAAAAAAGCAGATGCTACTAATTCCACTGATGTCTGTTTTAAGGGCGACTCAGATAATTGTTCTTAGGGTACCTTACTTTTTCAGGGATTCGGACCATGCAGTGAAAGTAGGTTTGTGAATAAAAGACATGCATCCAGGAATTTGATTGCCAGAAATACTTAGAATGCTTCTACTGTATTGTGTGCATTGACAGAACATTGATAGATGTTGCATTGTTAATTGCTTTCAGCTGCCCAAGGAGCATAAAACTTTAGCTTACCATACATGTTTGATTCTATTAATGCATCTGTGTATTAGTGTTGCCAAAATATAGCATATCAGCAGTGTACGTTTTAAAAAATTAAACAAAACAGTGACATTTTGCATATGTTGTGGAATAATCATTCTGCTTTTTATGTGTTTGTTTTGTTTCACTAATCAATAAAGAAACCCGTTGTCATATGCTATGCTGTGACTGATATTTGTGTTTTTATAATTTTAGATGTTTATTGACCAAATAATGATTGTAATGAGTTACTGGCTGATAACGGTACTTTGATATGTAACTCCAAAAGGGTTAAGCAATAAAACACTCTACAAAATACATCATGTTTTTCATTTACAGAATACGAGGGTGTGTAGAGCAAAGAATTCATTATCTTTATTCCAGTCACGATGAAACACTTTTATTTATGTTCAAATCTGCCTGCATAAGCAATTTGCTGTGTTGTTAAGCACTTTTAAAAATGCTTTTTTTCTGCATGAATGCTAAGGTTTAATGGTACTCAGTTAGCTGCATTATTCTTCTAGTATCTCTTTGTCTAAAACATGTTTAAGGGTTTTCAGCTGGTTTCAATGTTTCAGGTTTTAGGGTTTCAGTGATCTTTCTTAGCGAGGTGACTGAAAATACGTCTCATTAGATAAGGATACTGCTGTAGGATAGAGTAATACATGCTCTTGACTGCTTGAAACACATTGCTTCTGTAATTTGAAGGTGGGCTAATGTCACCTGAGCATTTAGTTTTGTTTTGCAATGTTACACCACCTCAGCTAGCTTCTTGCATTGATAATGCTCTACCCACTGAGCACTGTGAACTGAATGTTGGATCAGGGTTAGGTCAGAGCCGATCATGGACAGCAGCTGTCATATACATGCTGCTACTACCAGCTTTAGTAAACAGCCTAGCAGTGGAAGCACCAGCTGGGAAAAATATCCTTTAAATCACAGTAAAATGTAACAGCTTAGAGGGCAAGACATCTATGATATGCTTAAGGCCATATTGATTTAATAAAAACAGAAGACAGCTAATGATTATAAGTTATTATAGGAGGTGCTGGTCTGATACTAATAAATTGAAGATTTCATTGCATCAAATATGGAAATAAATGACTAACAGTTATTTCAGTATGGGAATGCTGCATGGCATTAGGCATAGTGAAGCTGTGTTATAATAAATCATCAGCATGTTTGCCTGCAAAGAAGAAAAAACAGATTTTTATTGGTATAAGTCGACACACTGGTGGCAAAGTGAAATAATACTAGTTAAAGAAAATGGTAAAACAAAATTAATTAATATGACACACTGAAGAAATCTATACTGCATTCCAGTCTGAATGTTGGGTCTGTATTACAAGATCGAAACTTTAGTTAATCGAATAACTAAAGATCGATCTTGTAATATCGAAACCTAAAAATGTCGAATGGCCAATTTAACCCAGGGAAACACTTCCCTTGGCCGTTATGTGGATTATGCCCTTTTCTCCAATTTGGAGTGATCTCAGAGTTGGTATATTTAGCTGGGGGGGGGGGGGGGGCACAGCCTCCTACTTGAATTGGGATTTAAAGTTTTTTTTCATGCGGCTAAGGGAAGTGTTTCCCTGGGTTAAATCGGCCGTTAGACATTTTTAGGTTTTGATATTACAAGATCGATCTTTAGTTATTCAATTAACTAAAGTTTCGGTCTTGTAATATAGACCCTGCATGTTGGTGTGTGTGTGTGTGTGTGTGTGTGTGTGTGTGTGTGTGTGTGTGTGTGTGTGTGTGTGTGTGTGTGTGTATGTATCTCTGTTTCTGTGTGGTATGTCCTCAGCCAATTACAGGATGAAAAATCAGATGCTTCCCAGCAAATGATAATGTCACATTCAAATGAGGTGCAAAAGAAATTAGTGTGTCCCAAGTTTCAGATCAACACATTGAAAAGCTTCAATGTTGCAAGACTTTCAAATATAATATAACATAATATAATACAATATAATACAATATAATATAATATAATATAATATAATATAATATAATATAATATAATATAATATAATATACATTTACAGATTTTGTGATTCTTTTTGATACAAAACTTTTCAGCTTACCAATCTTAACTACTGTTTCATGTACTTAAATTGCAATAATGTAAACATTCTCCGGGAATGAAAATTTCAGGAAATGAGTGCAGAATTACAGTTCAGCACAAAACTGTCAGTGAAGCTAAAGGTTTACGAAACAAAGTAGTCTGCAGAGAAAAAGAAGAAAATCAGAAAACCTGGCCTCGAAATACTGATAGTTAGCAACACCTGCTGACAATAAAAATAGGAGCAAAGGTCCCTGGAAATTAGGGACACCCATCCAAAAATCAGCAGTATTAGGGTAAATCCACTTTACACACTACTTGGGGTTTTAACAGTACATTCTTAAACTCTTCCTGCATCCTTAGTATTTCCCTCTCTGATTAAGATGAACCCCAGTATGGCAGCTACAACTTTATTTCCTTCTCCCATCAAGATGAACCACAATATGGTAGGTACAACCTGGACAGATAGTTCATTTGAGAAAAGAGGCGGTAGTTATTGAAAGTAATCAAGGGGAGAGTTATTGACAATAATCTTGCTTTTTCTAAGCACAAGATGGAAGTGTGAAAACCAGCTCTTTCTATATAAAAATAACAAACCTGGTTTCCTTGCCTGATTCTAAAATTCCCTAATTTGAAACATACTTTGGTAATTTTTTTTGTACTAGCGTACTGAGTTGTACTCTTGCTAAATGATGGGACATCCACCATTTGCAGTATGTGTTGAATTCTACAGCCCACCTGTCAGTAGAGGAGTGCTGGAAAGATCATATAACCCTGGTATTGTGGTGTTTGGAATGAAGCTTAGTACTTGCTATGATGAGCCGAAAACTTCTCTGGATATACAATGTTGTACATGCTTAAGGTGCACAATACCTGAACAGATTTTTGATCCTTACAAAGCCAGGTACAAACTAATGATTATCAGGCCAGAGGTTGCACAAGATTTCAAGGTCTGTCTGCAGACAACTGATTAAGTAGCTTTTCTTGACCAGGCACCTACTCTTTGAAACTGCTCATCTGATGCTTTGCAAAATTTCATTTAGGTCACTGTAATTAAATCATCTCTTAAGAGACATTTGCTACAGCTTCTAAATGGCCCCATTCCAAATGATTGTTGTGAATATTTTATTTGCTTTAGCATATTATTCTATGCTTATGAGGCAAAGTGTATTTCGTAATACTCTTTGTTAGATATTCATAAAACAAAAAACAACAGCTATTATTGTTCTTCTTGTTATTGCTATTAAACAAGACAGCACATAAATTATCTAGCCTTATGGCAAAATATGAGTATGATAATCTAGGAACCTCTATAAGACCCATTGCTTCAGAAGTGATTCTGAGGTGCCCTGACTGATTAAGAAGTCAGACCTACCTAGAAGATGTCAAGGTCATCTTGCTAGATGCCATTCTAAAACAAAACCTTTTATGTGGATCTTCCATACAAGAAATCAAGACTAAAATACAAGAAAAACAAAACTTAATCCTGACCTTAACTTTTATATGATTCAATGGATATTTTTGATGAATTGCGTTACAGTAAAAAAATGCAGAAAAGTGGCTGATGCAGAAGATAATCTAAGGAAATCGTACAACCCACTGTGTCCTGTCCATATATTTGCCATCCTACCACCAGGAGTAGTAAGTGGCAATGCCCCCCACAGCCCACCTACTGCCTGACTCCTCCAGGGCTAAGGCCACTAAATGAACCCCAGTCACCTGAGCTGCTCCTCTTTGCTACAGAGCCAGTTATGCAATACATGGAATCCTACATAACTACTGACCTTCAAAAGATTACACATGGAAAAGACACAGTAGGCACTCCTATTCAGGTGGGATCATGTAAGTTGGTTCTGCAGCCAAATCCTTCCAGTTCCATACTTCTTCCATGTTCAAGGTAAGGTGAAGTTTATCATAATTTGAGCAAAGGTCTTTCTGAGCTCATCATGAAATGAGCCAGATCATTACACAGATTCTTCATTACCTAATTCATATTAATCACTCTCCATCTGCCCCCGTCTACTCTTGGGCATCTATATCAACAACTTGATTCAGACAGCAGCTCACCTGATTTCTTCATTCTAATAAGTACGTAATTCAGTCAAGACTGATAGCATATGCAACACAGACATTTGTAGTATTGTTTTGTCTACTCTCACAGCTCTGAAAGTAACTGTACTACCACATCAAAACTGAATTACAAGAGATGACATACAACAAACTGTCCTTACAGTTATTAAACCAGAGAGAAACTAAGCAGATAACACCAACCTATGTTACTACAGCTGGCTCATTTTTTAACCATTTTAAAATACCTCTTGGCTGAAGTTAGTAAAATTACTTTAAGTTACTAGTGTTTGTTTTCAGCACAGGTCACGGCTGAAACACATCAGTGAACAAGCCTACCTATCTGGTTATCAATCACATCAAAAAATGGATAATTAAACAAAGATGATATAGTTTGGAATGTTGGTGACTACTCAAACCACCAATGGCAAGTAATAACACTCAACCCCCACCCCCACTCTCCATGTAAGTGGTTAAGTCACTATATCCCTGACTTTATATATTCCATCTTGAGGTTGTTAGACCACTGGGGGAAGGGGTTCCATTTTCTTCCAAAAGTGTTGGTCTCAGCACACTTGTCTTTACACAGTCAGTCACCAATAAAACATACTAGATGCAAAACAGGCAAAAATGTCTACCATTAAGAACTCATATCTAAATAAATTGAAGATATATCAATAAATTCTGGCTAGGAGAAAATCAATAATGTAAATTTTTGTACAATTCCAAATATCCTAGAATACATGCAGTCCCTGGATGTTTCAGGTTTACATTTTCAGTTTCATGTTTTGTCACAATCAGCATGTATAAATTCCCATAACTGTCTTCAAACTCTGCAATCAAACTGCTCTTAAGCAATGTCATTCACATAACAGCTCACAAGTATACATTATACCTTGTTTAAGAACCTAAGCAACATGACTGACAAACTTTCACTGCCCTCTTTGGAGTCCTAGAATACAGAAGACATGAAAATAAATTAGCTGAAAAATACTTTCCAATACAAGTTACATCTTCTGGGACAATTTTATAGTTACAAGTCTTGACATGGGATAAACCATGAGCTGCCTTTCACCATGACACTATGAGTGAAAAAATACATCTATTTTATGCCCAAAGTATTTATAGAAAGGACAGTGAACCAATCCACCCAGTTGCTAGTATCTTCCCAAGAAAGGAAAACAAAGGAGAGTGAATTGTGTGTACCAAACATGTTCATAGCTAGCTACATGACAAGTATGGAAAAAGTACTGGCAAATGTTCCTACCATCTGCTGATGGTAAACAAGGATTATGTTTCTCAAAGCAAACCTGGTTAAAATAGTTTGGAAAGTGCACAACCTTAGACCTCACTCTACTAGGCAGTAACCACTTTTCAAGCTTCCCTGAAAAAAATTTCTTGTCAGGTCATTTGTCATGAAACAGTCTAGCAAGGACTTCATCTAAAAACCCAGTCTCACAGCAGAACAGAGTTTTGGAAGCAATGTCTTTCAGGTACTACTATAACCTCCTTCCAGTATCCTGAGGAAATCTTGTGTATGTACTCCTGTGTATAGTGTCCATACTGTTATGACTGCTGCAATAGTCCTTTCAAAATGAGATGATATATTTGGAGGAGATAAGCACCATAGACCTTTGAGACAGATAGACAGTGAGAGACAGAAAAAACGACAAACAAACAATAATGCAGGAGCAATGAGCACACCCACCTTTCACATTTTAATTTTGAGTAAGTCTGTATGTAGTAAATTTAGTTCAAATTGTTTCTTTTGAGAGAGCTTATCATCTGATCTTTGGGATTATTTTTTCTGTGTTCAAACATGATGTGCTGGAATCATATTTTTCTGCAGGGTGTTTTACACATCTACCATTTGTCCATCCTTTCTGGTCACACACTTCCACCAGTATCTATTATAATTGAGGTAACCATAAACGCCATCACCTCTGGATGCCGCAATAGTAATGTTTACATAGGCAGTTGCACTTTGTGATGCCTGGCAGTCCCGTCTGCCTGGGAGTTAGGGATGTGGAGGTGTTCTGCTTTGTGCTGCATCATTAATAGATAGATATAGTTCATTACCCAGCTGGATAAGGGCTGGATGGGGACTGAAAATGCCTGTTTTATCCTCATTGACTGCTGAAATGTTCTTGGAACCAGGATAAACAGTGCTGCAACAACTCCGATTTGCAGTATTATGGACTATGCATTTGTGCCATTCATTTCTATTTTGCTTTAATAAGTGCAGCTTCCATTCAGTAGAGGTCAGTCTGATCTTGCCTGAAGAGCACTGTATACATCAGTCTTTGCTGACGACAATGCAGCTGTGGTTTTTAGAGTATCGCTTGTGACCGATACTGTACAACTTTAGCCATGATTGCACTTGCAGAGATCACTGGACTTAAGGCCATTGCTTTGGACAGTATGCCTTCAAACTGTATAGTTCAAATCAAATGGCTGCGTTTGATTCTACTTGGTACATATGAAAATTTCCATGTGACATCACTCATACTTTATCGGTCACAAGTGATACTCTAAAAACCACAGCTGCATTGCCATCAGCAAACGCCTATCCCAACTGAATGTAACCTCCCTGACATCACAGATGTACAGGTGAAAGCTGCCCTCTCCAAAGCAAAAAACACAGCATCTATGGGACTGGACGGTGTCCCGGGCTGTGTCTTACACGAGCTCCAAGAAGAACTGAACCCTCACATTAAGTCACTGTTCAAACTTAGCCTTACTACAGGATATGTACCCAAAGAATGGCGTAGAGCTACAGTGGTCCCACTCCACAAAGGTGGTGCCACAACGGACCCCGGAAACTATCGCCCCATAAGCCTGACTAGTCTGGTCTGTAAAGCTATGGAGCGTATTATCATGGAACTCATAAACAAAGACATTGGGAGCCTCCAGACACTGGACTCTACCCAATTCAGCTTTGTTAAGGGCAGATCTTGCCTCTTAAACCTAGTTGATTTCTTTGAGACAGTTACCAAAGCCATAGATGAGGGCAAGGTAGTCCACACAGCCTACCTGGACCTCGCAAAAGCCTTCGACACAATACCCCACTCGGGCATCATAAATAAGCTTACCAGCTTAAATATCAACCCCTATATCACAAGATGGGTTGCAAACTGGCTCAGAGATAGAACCCACATGGTCAGAATCACAGGTGCCATGTCCGAATCCAAACCAGTTACAAGTGGCATCCCACAGGGCTCAGTTCTGGGACCTCTCTTGTTTGGTATATACTTCTCTGAGGTTCAGGCTAACACGGGGGGATTATGGCTGACAAAGTTCGCAGATGACTACAAACTGGGATCCATAATCGAATCTCCAGCTGACACAAGCATCCTCCAAACGGGTCTCACAGAGATGGATGCTTGGTGCCAGAACCACGGCCTCAAGCTAAATGCTAAAAAGTGCATAGTCATCCCCTTTGGGAAAAACAGGGTGCCCACAAATTGCTACATAGGTGGTAATCCATTAAGTACGGAAGAAGTAATTAGAGATTTGGGGACCAACGTAGATAGTAATCTCTCCTTTGATAATCACGTTGCCAAAGTGGTTAGAAAGACCTTCTATAAAGCCCACCTTATCACGAAAGGGTTCGCATCTAGATCAAGAGAGGTCATTGTGCCCCTCTACTCGTCACTCATCAGGCCCATAATTGAATACAATGCCCCTTTTGGGATGTACCTTACCCGACACCTGCAGCAACTGGAGAGACCCCAAAAGTACCTCACCAAGAGGATCATGGGCTACAAACAGATGTCCTATGCAGCTCGACTAAAGAAACTCCAGCTCTACTCAGTTGCTTACCGCCTACTCAGAGGCAATCTATGCCTGATGTACAAAGCCATGTCAAACCCAGAATTAATGGACATGCTCCACCTCAAAAAATCCAAGTCCCTTAGAGCTACACGCTCCAGGGACCTAAACCTCAGCACAAAAATAAATAGGACATGCTGGAGGGACAGATTGATTTCCCAGAGGCTCCCCTCACTCTGGAATAGAATCCCAATTCATGTTAGACATAGACCCTCGCTGACCCTCTTCAAGCGAAATTTGGACGTGTGGATGGGAAATCGCAAATTCACCCCTGGGATCTCTCCTGTGTCCCTGCTAGACAGAGGCACAGTAAACTAATCTTAAAAGGGTACCTTCTGTGACCTACTTTACAGAGGCACAGTAGGTTAATCTAATAGGGAGGCGGAAGCCAAATACACTCTGGCTAGGCTTATAAATGCCCTAGGGCAGATAGCCTAGTATCTACCTATGAACCTATGAACCTATATATGATTTGCAAAATAGAAAACTCCAAAAAATTCAGCACCAGTTGTGTATAGGGAAACCCAATATAAAGGATCTTGCCTAAACTCAAGATCTTAGTTAGCAATGCCTGCCCATATCTAGGAGGGTCATAGGTGAAATCCCAGGCAGGAATTAATGTTTTCCCATCCAGTCATCCAGGTTACACTTAAAAAGGGTCCTAGAGTGGCTTTGCTTGATGTGAACTGGTAGCCTATTCCAGAGGAGTGGCAACCTCTGAGAGTCATTATCTGTCTCTCCAGCAGGTCTTATTTATGTTGCAGGCCAGGTTAAGGTCCTGGAGTGGGTGGCCCTTTTCCCATTTGACTTGTAGATCTGCAGCATTTCCATTAGATTTGGATCTGATATCTGTAGGCCAGGCACAAGTCTGTATGCTATTGAATAAAGTGACAATGACTTCAATCTGTCAATGTATGACGTGCTGGAAACCCTGAGTTTTCTTGGTTAGAAATCTCAGAGGTCTCTCAAGTTGCTGCAGGTGCCTGGTAAGGTACATATCAAAGGATCATTGTACTCAATTACTGGCCTGATAATGGTCAAGTACAGGGGAGTTATGACCTCTTTCACTCATGAGGCAGTGAGTTTGCTAATGAGGTATGCGATGTAGAATGCCTTCTTTACCACAGTAGACCCATTGTGATCAAAGTTTAGGCTACAGTCAACTTGCATTCCCAGTCTTTCACTACTGAGTTGTTACTTAGGGTATTATTATTTATATGATAGTCTGCAGGGATATTGTTTTTACCTAAGGGGATGATAATGCATTTTTTTGCATTGAGTTTGAGTTGTTGGCCTTGGCTAAGTCAAGGTAGGTTGTATGCACATATTTGCCTTTGCTTTTGGCTCTGGTGATGTTTTTGAAGAAGTCTACCAGGTTTAACAGGCATGACCTGCCTTTGACAAAACCAAACTGTGTTGGATCAAGGGTTTTGAGATCACCTATATCCTTATTTATAAGGTCCATGATGATTTGTTCCATGGCCTTACAGATAAGGCTGGTTAAGCTTATGGGTCTGTAATTCCAGGAGTCTGTTGCTGTGCCCCCTTTATGAATAGGGATGACTGTTGCTGTTTTCTATTCAGCAGGTACAAAACCAGTACTCAGGCTGAGAGTACCTAATGGAGATGCTATTTTGGACCATTTAAAATGCAACCTGGGATGCCATCTGGTTTGATTGAGGCTGTGTTTTTGGACTTGGAGACAGCATTAATGACTTGCTCTTTGAAGATGCCAGGTGGGGGTGATGAAGATGGAATGTTTTGTGGAGCGTTTGGAGAGGACAGGGGGGTGACATTTTCTCCAAACCTGTCAGCCAATGGGTTAGCTATTTTTGCAGGATCAGTGTGTGTGATGCCATCCACAGCTATTTCAGCACATGTCTGGTTCTTACCATTTAGGTTACGGATATAGCTGAAGAATGCCTTATGGTTATCCTTAGTTATGGTTGCTAAATTTTTTCGAAGTTGCCTTAGAGGATTTTACAAGTTATCGTATTTGTTTGTTCAAGCAGGGGAGGGTATTCTTACAGTGCTGGGACCTCTGTTTTTTTATTTTTAGACAGCAACTTCTTCCCCTTGTTGTATAACTTATTAATGCTAGATGTCCACCAGGGAGGCTTGTTGTTTCTTGAGGATCGTGTTTTGATCCTATCAGGTACAGTTGTGTCAATACATTTATATAAGTGTTTGCACAGGGTACTTGTGTAAACCTTAGTATAGCTGTCAATGCCATCTATGGGAACAGGAGCTCGGAAATTATTTATGCCATCCCTTAAGAGGGTATAATTAGCTTTGGTGAAAATGTTTAGCCTGATTTAACATAAAAGGGGTTGAGGTGTTATAGCTACTTCAAATGTGACTGATTTGTGATTAGATTTAACCAGTGAGGGTCCTAATACATGTGAAGGTGCAAAGGTCACCCATGTTGGTGAGGACCGAGTTGAGAATATTTGAGCCCCTTGTGGGGCTGCATACTATTTGTTCTGGGGCATTAGTGTTAACAAAGTCCAGGAACTTTTGTGTGAAGATGTTGGTAGTTGTATAAGTTTCCCAGTCAATAGAGGGATAGTTAAATATCACCCACTACTAGAGTGTTTAGTTGTAATTTGATTGACTCAAGTAGGTCCAAATAAACAGCGTGGGTATCCTGGTTCATTGAAGAGGGGTCTATAGCTATTAATGACTTGAAGGGGTGTCTTATCCATGGTTAACTGAACTTGGAGTAACTCCAAGGAGTTTATCTGTCTAACCAGTCTAGAGATGTATTTATCCTTGATGAAGATAGATACTCCTCCTCTTTTGGTTCTCAGATGTTTATTTTGTGGTCTGAAAGTGTGGAAGGCATTGCAGCCTTGCAAGGCTGGGATACTCTCTGCAGCCCTGAACTAAGTTTCTGTGACTGCACAGATGTCAACATCCTCCAGGGAGAGGAGTGCTTTCAGATGGTGCAGTTTTTGATTTAAACTCCTAGCATTTAGCAGCATAACCTTTAATTTATTTGTGAGTGATATTTTCACATCATACATTTTTTTCTTGAGACCTTGCCTAAAAAAGGCACTATAGGGGAGGCAAGTGCCTTAGCCAGTAATGAAAGCCTAGAGGTGAAGGGTGAAGACCATCTCTGGCAAAGCAGTGTGGTCTAACAACCATGTCATCCTTGACTGACAGGAACTGGATCTTAGAATGACACCAGAAACTAAGCCAGTTGTTGAAGTCAATCATTTTTGTTTATACTGTGGTATCATCCTAGGTGAGGGTAGAATGCTGATCAAGGCTAGGCACATATCTGCCTGGGGCACATATTCATAGAGCTCAATCATGTCTCTCTTTCTCTTCATATAGTCCAGTGAGGTACGTCTCAAGTCATTCACACCAACATGAACTATGATCGAGTCATATGGAGACTTGAGTGCATGTGTGATCTGATGGATCCTGACACCGAATAGACAGCTGACCATATCCTTCTCCTTGTCCAGCCTTTTGAGTGAGACAACTGTAAGTCTCACAATGGAGTTACCTATGACTAAACGTTTGGTTTAGATGTGCTTTGCATTAGGGTCTTTTTTGGTGAGACACTTGTGCTTATGTTTTTATGTGTATTGAGTGCTGTAGGTGCTGTATTAGATGTAGCATGTTTGTGTTTGGAAGGTCTCTGGTGTTTAGATAGGTTTCTGGTGAGTACCTTTGTGTATGATGGTTTATATGTTGAGTGCATGGTTTGAATAGGAGGTGTATTATTTGAGCTGACAAACAGTTCAGCGTTACTGTTCTGTGTGCGAGAGAACAAGGATTCCAGATCTTAGTGTAGATGTATCTCTCACAAATTGTACTTGGGTGATTTAGGAGTAGAGGGTTTTCAGTGTACATGAGGCAGCTGCTACACTGCCTCAGGATCCGCATGTCAGTCAAGCTGGTAGGAGAAATTGAGTCAAACTGACCATCCATAATGCTAGGTTAAATCCTGTTTTCACAATGAGGAGAGAAAATGGAGGGATGTGGTATAACTGGGTGCCCAAAATGGTGTGTATACTAATGGGGTGCTCTATAAAGGGTCTATACTAGTGAGGGTTCTCCAAATGGTATGAGACTATTGTAGATTTGGTGGTTTTGGGACTGTTTAAGGGGCAAAAGCACAGCTGAGGTGCTCTCTGAGCAGCTAAGTACATTTTATGGACTTCTCAGATGGATCACGGGCAGCTACTAATGGAAAATTTATCTTCTGAAGTTTTTGCCTCTATAACCCTAGTGGTTACCCACACTGTAGTGTGTAATGGTGCACGAAGTGTGCTGCTCATAAACAGATAAATACAGCAGAGCAGTGGCTGGTCACCTAACTCTGTGGAGCTGTCTTAAAACAAGAGCAAACCTGCACAAATGTGGGGGTGATGCAGCAACAGTAAGCAAACTGAATTAAACAATTTAACCAAAAAAAAAAAAGCTCAAAACTGAGCCTTGTGCTAGCAACCTTCAGTCAGATGAGTCCTAACTGCACTCTCCTGCTGCAATGATACAGGGGGGACATTTCCAACAAAAAGATAGCCTGGTTTAGTGCTCGATTTAGCAAACAGAACAAGATTCAGCAGGTCTGAATCTAGTCTATGATGCAGCAGACAAAAAGTGCAACAAATCAGCAAGAATAGTTTTAAAAAATCAGCAGTATAGATAAATACAGTTTAAAAGTGCAAAATACAGTATAAAATTGTACTTATGCTTAGAAGAAGTAGAATGCAACAGATTCCTTGGATTGCACAGATGAATATATATATATATATATATATATATATATATATATATATATATATATATATATTTATATATGGATCTAGGACGTTTGCTCGACTGAGCAAATGACCGAAATCCAAACGGCCGGGCATACTTACGCGAAGGTGCTATTCACCGAAGCAGCAATTTCACGTAAGTATGACTGCTGCTGAGGCTGTACTACGGTGCGGGTAAGGGAAATTTCACTTTTCCCCACTGTAGTGCGGTCTCGGAGGGAGAATATTAAAGTAGGGGGGGTGTGGGGAGCACAGCCCCCCACTTGGGTGGCCACCCTGCTAAAATGTAAATGAAGTGTTTTTTTTTTCGATAAAAGCACTTTTGTTAAAATGTGTTTGGGTTTTTTGGATTCTGACATTTGCTCAGTCGAGCAAACGTCCTAGATCCATATATATTTTATATATATATATACATATACATATATATATTTACCTTTAGAAAGGCAATTCACACTCGGACGAACAGCAAATGTTCGAAAGGCTGTTTGCAACGTTTGCAAACGCCGAATGAAAAAAAGGTTTGACTGTGCAATGAGCGAGTGCATAGTGACATTCGCTCATTGCACTTTTGACATTGTGGGGCAGATTGCACTATAGTGAGGTTCAAAAAATGGTCCCTTTCCCCACTATAGTGTGATCTCGGAGTTAGAATATTAAAGTAGGGGGGTGATGGGGGGTGCAGGGGGGCTTGCCCCCTGCTTTACACTTTTTTTCGTTGATAATGTTCGAAAAACAGCGAATCTGCTTTTCGATTTGCTGTTTTTCGAACATTAAGGACTATCACCGTTTTCACTTTTGTGGTTATGATTCGCTCATATGAACATTCGTACCACTGTGTTTCGGCTTTATAAAGGTAAATCATATATATATATATATATATATATATATATATATATATATATATATATATATGGTTCCACTTCATATCATCGAATTACCATTTCATCGAATTGCAAATCATTGAGACCAACACCAGCAGCTGTTCAGATTTCCTTTGAGGTGTAGTCCTGTCCAAGTAGAATCTAAGTTGTCTGTGCACATCTAAGGAATGCAGTATCCGTCCCCCCTTATTCTGTGAATTGGGAAAGAAGGTTGGCAAATGAATGGACTGATTAAGAGCCACACTGGATATCACCTTGGGCATGAAGGATGGATTGGTTCTGAGGGACACCCTGTCTGCATGAAAGATGATGAAAGGCTCCACTGCCATGAGGGCCTGTAATTCATATACCCTTCTAGCTAAAGTGATTGCTAAAAGGAAAGCTGTTTTCCAAGAAAGAAATGTTAAGTCTGCAGTAGCAACTGGCTCAAAAGGAAGTAGAGTGAGTTTCTCCAAGACAAAGTTAAGGTCCTAGGCTGGGGTTGGAGCTCTCCTGGGTGGTCTCAAATTTCTGGCCCCTCTGAGGAACTGCTTGAGCAGTGGATGAGAGAAGAGGGGAGGTTCTGTGTTATAATGAGCTGAAATGGCAGAGGTGTGGATGTTATTGGAGGAAAAAGACAGGCTCTTGTGAAGCATCTTAGTTAAGTATTGTAAAATTTGAGGTAAATTGGGCACTGCTGTGCTCATCTCTTGAGACTGGTTCCAGGCACAGAATCTTTTCCATTTTTCAGCATAAGATTTTCTACTAATAGGCCTCCTTGCCTCTAAAATGATATCCATCACAGGTTTGCTGAGGGATGGTAAAGAAGAGATTAAGTAATTAGCCAGGCTGCAAGGTTCAGTGTTAGAAGCTGAGGGTGCAGAATCTGGTTCTCCTGCTGAGACAGCAGGGAAGGAGTCTGAGGTAGGTGCCATGGAGATAACTGTGACACACTGCGCAGGAGTACCCGTGTTGACACGGCCAGTCTGGAGCAATCAAAATCATCCTTGGTTTGTCCTGTTTGATCTTTAGTAGTACTTTGGAGAGCAGAGGCAGAGGGGGAAGGCATAGACTGATAGGTTTTTCAAGCTGAAGGACAGAGCATCCACTTTCCAGGCTTGTTTGTGGGGAGTCCTTGTGCAAAATTTGTCCAATTGGTAGTTCTGGGGAGAGGCAAACAGGTCTGTATCTGGGCGCCCCCATTTGCTTGTCAACATGTTGAAAATCCTTGGTTCCAGTTTCCACTCGTGTGGGTCCATGAGTTTTCTACTTAGTCCGTCTGCCAGTGTATTTAACTTTCCTGGCAGGAATCGAGCTTGTAGGTGCACTTGGTAGCTCAAGGCTGGGTTCCACAATGCCATGGCTAGTTTGCAGAGGGGGTAAGAATGTGTACCCCACTGCTTGTTTATGTACCACATAACAGTGGTGTTGTCCGTCTTTACCATTAGTTGTCCTGGAAGAATGTGGTCCTTGAAGGCTGTCAGAGCATTCTGTACAGCCAACATTTCTTTTTGATTAATATGCACGTGCATTTGACTTGGGTTCCATTTGCCATGAATGCACTTCCCTGCCAGGTGAGCCCCCCATTCATAGTCTGATGCATCTGTTATTAGGGTTTGGGTGGCTGGGGGTGGTGTGAAAGGTAGTCTCTTGTTTTGGTGGCAGGCCTTGGCCCACCAAAGGAACTATAGGCGTAGGCAAGGTATGATAGGAATCATTGTTTCTAGGTCTTGAGAATGTTGACACCATAGGCTTTTTAGATACCACTGTAGTTTCCTCATATGCAGTCTTGCATATGGAATTAGAAGAATGCATGAGACCATAAATCCCAAGGCTTGCAGTATTTGTCTTACAGATAGCAGGGTTTTTGTGGCAACTTGTTTGAAGTAGGTTGTCAAATGAATTTGTTTCTCTGGTGTGAGGTAAACCATCTGGGAAGTTGTAGTCAAGGTTGCTCCCAGGAATATAATTTGTTGACAGGGTACCAGGTGTGATTTCTTTTCATTTATGGTGTACCCCAGACAAGTTAGAACCCTTTGTACAAAGGCCAGATGATTCAAAAGTATGTCCTGGCTTTCTGCCTGAATTAGACGATCGTCCATGTATGGGTATATTTTAATATTTCTTTGCCTGCAAAATGCAATAACTGGAGCTAGGATCTTTGTGAATACCCTGGGTGCAGTAGATAAGCCAAAGGGCAGTGCAGAGAACTGATAGTGCGTGTAGCCTGCTTTGAAGCGTAGGTATCTTCTGCAAGATTCCCTGATTGGGATGTGCAGGTATGCTTCTTTTAAATCTATTGCTGACAACCAGGCATCTTTGCCTTAGCATAGGAAGTAATTGGTGAAGAGTCAGCATCTTGAATTTTGGAATCTCCAAAAAAGTGTTTAGAGTAGATAGGTCCAGGATAGGATGCCATGAATTGTCTTTTCTGGGTACCAGGAAAACTCTCGAGTAGAAACCTTGTCCCTTATCTTCTTCTGGTACAAGTTGAATAGCCTCCATGCTTAAAAGAGAAAGTACTTGCTTTTGGACCTCTGCCCACTGATTTAGGGGTATGTCCGACCACCCGCTTGGTGTTGGCAATGTGTGGAAGTGAAATCTGTATCCCTGGGACACTATATTTAAAACCCATTTGTCCTGGGTAATGCATCCTCAATTCTTTGCATGAAGAGCAATCTTTCCCCCCAAAGGGGCAGTCAGTTGATAAGTGCTTGGAAATTTTAAAAGGAAGTCATTGAGACAGTTTACCATAGGGGGAGTCTTATTATTCCCAGATTTGGAAGTGGAGACCACCACTGCTTAGTTCTGTGTGTCCCCTTGGACTGAAACCTGGGGTTTTTGCTGTGTCTGGGTTTAGCTTGAGAATACCTGGAAGGGGCTGGAAAGGACCAATTCTTAGAGGGCCAGTGCCTACTAAATCTAGGAAGCTGAACTTGTAAATAATCTTTAACATTTTGCATAGATTTAGCTTTATCTTCCATCTTTTTAAGAACTTCCTCAGCCTTGTTGCCAAACAGGCAGTCTTGATTTAAAGGAGCATCCAACAATTTAGCTTTAACATGATCAGGCAAAGATTGCTCCTTAAGCCAAGCATGCCTTCTGAGCACAGACCCAGTAACAGCAGCCCTACAAGAGGCCTCTAATGAATCAAACCCACATTGCAAAGTATGTTTCCCATCTTGTTCAGCAGAATGCATTAAACCCTGTAATTCTTTATTTTCCACACAGTCAGGAATCAACATAATTTTCTGTTTAAGCAGTCCAATAACATGTTGCTGATACTTCAACATATGAAACTGGCAGTTTAAAGCCCTAATGTTCAAGGTTGCAGAAATGTAAACCTTCTTACCCCATCTATCCAGCGCCCTAGAGTCTTTATCAGAAGGGGTAGGATTTTTAGCAGTAGAAGCCTTAATGCCCCTGGTCCCCTGTAAAAAAAGGAACTTGTGGGACTCAGGGACCCTGTAGTATCCGTCAGGTTTTCTGGGAGCAGGAGGCAGGGAATCAGGGGCCAAACTAGATTCCAAAAAGGCATCATCAACAATGTCTAGTACAGGAGGAATTGCTAAAGGCCTATGCAGAGGTAGGAGAAGGAAACCCCTAAGCCTCTTTTTTGAATCAGGAAAATCCTGGCTTTCCTAGTGGAAATGCTCCCTTGGAGTATGTAAGGTTTCCCCAAAAGAAAAATCCTCAGGAGGGGAAGCAGAGGGAATGGAGTCCTCTGCATCAGAATCTTCATAAGTAGATAAGGGCAAATCCAGATCATCAGAAGAATCAGAAACAACAGAATATTAATCAGAAGATTCATAATCAACTTCAGTCCTAGGCCTCTTAGAAGGAGGGGGGTGGGTTGGCTACCCCTGATTAGAGTTATTAGATCTCCAGCCATGCTTATAATTTGTTTTTTAGGCATAGAGGCCTGAGCATGTGGCCTGGGCATCGTTTTATTTAGCATGATCGAGATTTAGGCTTAAGTAAAGAAGGAGGCGTCGGTTTAATATGCAAGTCTGTAGGCCTGAATACACCCTCAGAAGCCGGTGCCTGCACAGCGGCTCTGGACCCATCCAAGGTAGAGACATCCGTGGGTTCCATAGTTGAAGCATCTTGTGGCATACCGGACTCTGAATGGGTCTCAGTAGAGGCATGTGAATCAGAAGTAGTGGGTATCTAGGGCTGTGAAAACGCCTCACTGAGTACGAGCGAACTAGCGACTGGTGTAGGAGAAGCATTGTTGGCAGTAGACCTTGGCGGCCTGTCTCTGTCTTTATCTTTGCGTTTTTTTGGAATCCTGGTAGTCGGAAGGCTAACTGATGACATTTCTGGATAATTAAACCGAGAACCGAAATATTTAGTGGCGAACATATACTGACGACGGATAGTGCGCTGATTAAATAAAGCACAAAACCGACAGCAAGGTACGTTGTGGTCAGGGCCTAGGCAAGGAATACAGTACAAATGAAAATCTTTATGAGGTATTTGCATTCCACAAGTAATGCAATTATTAACTTTTACTGACATTGGTAAGGAGCAAGAAAAAGTTTCCCCAATGGGGTACTTAGCTTTAGTTGAAGACTTCGGTTCTGAAACTCAAAAACAAAAATTTCAGGAGTCGGCCGACTGGCACTTGTGAACTGCTTCTGCTTCGGGCACCGCATGACAAGAAAGACTGATGTAATGGCGTCGGCTGCATGTTTTATACCCCTGACAACCTGACGTCATGGCAGAAGGGACAGCAACCGACGCAGGACCCAAGACTTTGTGAATCAGGCCGACTGAAGGCTATCTGCAAGCAGATAACCCAAATGTAATGACTGCAACAGTGAAACATAAAGAACATCTTTCAGGTTTATTTTAGTGCAACTATGAGCTAGGTGATAGATGGCAACACTTAGAACAAGCTAGTTTTGCAAATGACATTTCTCATATTTCTCAGTTTATAACATAAGATATTAAAAGTCACTGGAATTATAAAAACCTGATTACAGCATGTATCTTATCTTTGCTTCTCTGAATTTCAGAAGCAGTTTTAACAGGTTCTGCACTATAATCTGTTATACTTCAAGAATTTCAGTTTCATTTCACACTGATTCAATACCTTTTTGAATCTTTATTTAGTAACTGTGGTTCTTTATGCCATTTGTATTTTGAACATTTCAAGAATGCCTTTTTATTAAAAAACATGCTTATTATTATTATTATTATGTTGGGTGGTGATGATTCTTTGATATAATTACTTCTCAATCCGTACCATAAACATGCAATTAAGTCCATCAAGCTTGCCTTAAAACAAATCTG
>NC_056741.1:1025584128-1025691628 GCF_019279795.1 Protopterus annectens | reverse complement strand
AAGAGATATGTCCACTCATAGAAGTACCAAATCCTCAGGCAGGACAGGATCCGACTCTTTTAGTTTATAGACCGTGGACACCGGAAGATGTCCAGAAAGCCACGGAGGGAATTCCCCATCTGAAAGTAAATTTTAGAAAATTTTTAGAAGACTTACAGGGTATGAGATTAAGTTACTATTTGAATGGAGAGGAAGTAGAAAAAGTAGTTAGACAAAATGTAGGTCCAGATTGGCACATGATCAGTGGCAACTGGAATCCCTGTGACGCAGAGCTTAGACCACTCCCACATAGTAATGCAGAATTGGATAACAGAGTAAAGGGTCTGACAGACCGAATCTCTGAAAAATGGAAGCCTAGGGCTGATTGGACTTGCATTAATCAGTGCATTCAACAAGAAGTTGAAATGGTTGATAGATATTATGCTAGATTATTAGAGTGTTTTAATAACCACTGCGGAATGCAGATACCCGAAAATCAAACACATGACTCCCCATATGAGCAGCAGCTAAAGAATGCATTCTTAAAAGGTAGTATAACTCCCATCAGCAGCTTTATTACAAAGCACATGGTAGATCATTGAACAAGTAGATTGCAGCCATTACTTGAATATGCAAGACATGTAGAAAGGCATTTTAATAGTAAAAAGAAGAAGAAAACTCAAGTATTTGCAGCAGAAGATGGGTCAGAAGTTTTCATAGTACAAACTGGGAGAAAGGGTAAGAAAAATGCCCAGGGAAACAAACAATCTGATAAACGATCAGAAGATTTCAAAGAAAGAAAGAAAAGGGGTGAATGTTTTAAATGCGGGAAAAAAGGACATTTGGCAAGGGATTGAAGGCTAAATAAGAAGGTGACTACGGAAGATAAGGAGGATGAGGAATGACTATATGATAGTCAGGAATCACTGAATGAGAACAAACAGGAAAGGACAAATGCGAATGTGGTAGCAAGGGTAGAGGATGTGACAGAAGGGGAAGAGGATGTACATGAATTTATAGATGTTGAAGAAAATGAAATTTTAGACTTAGCATTATTGAGCCTAGAGCTCTACTTAGCAAACACAAAACCGGAAGTTACGCTTCTAGTAGAGGGGAGGGAAGTCAAATTTTTGTGTGACTCAGGGGTTTCGCGGACCCTGATACATCCTTCCAAATTACCGGAAGATTCAGAATCACCAGATTATATACTAGTGAAAGCAGTTAATGGACAGCTGTATCGGGAGCCACTCTCCCATGACATGGCAATAACAGACTCCGTTTCTGGAATGACCCAGAAAAGTAAAATTGTTGTTTCTGCAAAATGCCCAGTAAATCTCTTGCACAGAGACTTAATGCAGATATTTGGCATAGCCGTAGTTCCAACCGTGCAGGGTATGGAAGCACAGCGACAAATGGATACTTTTGTAGTGCGACCGGAGGGTGAGACATATTATTGGTACAGCCAGGACTTGGTTACGATTGGTCCAGGGGCAGTAACCGAAGAACTGATGAACGTAGCCATCAGTAATTCCCCCCCTTTGACATTGACAAACAACATTTGTTGCATTGTACTCTATATTACTGTAATAGACCAGGACCTGATAAAGAATATGAGCAGGAGTTATTTCAAAACCATGCAAACAGGCTAGTGTTACGAAATTTGTACTGGGACACAGAAGGAAACAGTGTAATAAGCTGTTCATTGCCCCAGGAATTTTTAGCACTTTACAAATCTAATCGATTGCCACATGTTAGCTTAACCAAAAATAAAAGTTTGAAATGGGCAGACTTAGGAGAAAAAGTCACAAGGTGGGAAAAGCAGACAGAATTAGAACTCTCCGAACAAGGAGTACAGAAGCAGAAATTGAATTGGATAACACAGACACACCCAGCTGTGCACTCACAGGCCAGTGAGAATAGCTGAGTATTACTCTTATTGGAAGAAGAGGAAAACGCCTTGTGAGACATACCAGAGACTCTCTGGTTAACAGGGAAATCAGATGTAGGACTTATTCGAACAGCAGGACCAGTTACTATTCGCCAAAATCAGCATTTAGACCTCAGAAAAGACAGTATCCCTTGAGAAAGGATGCAGAGATAGGGATCAAACCTATAATAGCAGCCTTACTTAAGGAAGGAGTCTTAAAAGAATCTCCTGATTCACCATGTAATACACCCTTATTTCCTGTTAGGAAAGCAAACGGGGAATGGCATATGGTCCAAGATCTACAGGCTGTAAATGATGCAGTTATACCCAGGGCACCAACGGTGCCAGATCCGCACACCTTACTGAATGATTTGAAGCCTCAGCAGAAGTATTTTTCTGTGGTAGATATTAGTAATGCATTTTTCTCAATACCGATACACCCCGACAGCCAACACTGGTTTGCATTTACGTTTCAGGGGAAACAGTATACGTATATGATTACCACAGGGATATTGTGAAAGTCCAACGATATTTGCACAAGAAATGGCAAGCAACCTGGCGGGATTTATCCCACTGAAAGGTAGTCAGATTTTACTTTATGTAGACGACATTCTGCTGGCAGCCCCCACCCAGCAAGAATGTAGAGAGGATACCATAGCATTATTACAATTTTTAGCTACTCAAGGACACAAGGTAAACAAAAACAAACTGCAACTTTGGAGAAAACAAGTTAAATACCTGGGATATGTAATATCCAAAGAGGGCAGAATATTAGATGAAGACAGAAAAGCAGCAATATTACAAGCACCTAGACCAACTACCAAGAAGGAAATGATGTCCTTCCTGGGAACTACTAACTTTTGTCGGAGTTTGATACCAAATTATGCTTTGGAATCTGCTTCACTGACTAATTTGATATTCAAAAAGCCGATGGCAGCACAGGATTAATTACAGTGGACACCAGAAGCAGAAGCAGCTTTCTGCAAGCTAAAACAACTGATAGCATCTTCCTTAGTTTTAGGATTACCAAACTATCATAAGCGATTTTTCCAAACTGTAGACTGTAAGCAAGGTTATATAACATCAGTGTTGACACAGCAACATGGGGACAAACAATGCCCCATAGCCTACTATTCATCACAGCTAGACCCAGTAGCGCGATCCTTGCCCCACTGTGTACAAGCAGTAGTTGCAGCTGCAATGGCAGTGCAGGCTTCGGCCTCAGTAGTGTTATTCCACCTTCTCACATTGAGAGTGCCTCATGCAGTCGCAATCATTTTACTGCAAGAAAAAGTAACATATCTTTCTCCTGCTAGACATCTTTCCTGTATGACTATACTGTTGAGCCAACCTCATATGACAATTGAATGATGCACAACTTTGAATCCATCAACCTTGCTTCCAACCCCTGCAGATGGCAAACCGCACTGCTGCTTGCAGGAAATTGAGCAAAAGACATTACCTAGACAAGGACCTTACAGATGTTCCCTTGGATGATGCCGAGGTGACATACTATGTGGACGGCTCGTGCAGGAGGGGTCCTACAGGACAGACTCTAGTGGGGTATGCAGTCGTTTCTGATACCGAGACTTTAGTAGCAAAATCTTTACCACACAACTTATCTGCACAAGCAGCAGAATTGATTGCCTTGACAAGGGCATGTACCTTAGCAGAAGGTAAGAAAGTGAATATTTTTACTGATAGTCAGTATGCTTTTTCTACTGTACATGTTTTTGCGCAGCAGTGCAAAAATAGAGGAATGATAACATCTACTGGCAAACCAATTAATCATGCGCAATTCATTTTAGATTTATTAGACTCTATTCAGTTACCTCAAAAAGTAGCTATTTGCAAATGCGTAGCTCATACCAAGCAACAGGATAGAATTTCAAAAGGTAATGCGAGGGCTGACACAGCTGCAAAACAGGCAGCTTCAGCCTCAGAAGCTTTTCTTTTGAGTGAGGAATTACAACCCTCTGAGATTTTAGATTTAGAAATGTTAAAAACAATGCAGACACTTACTACAAATGTAGAAAAACAAAAGTGGATAAAATGAGGAGTAATCCTTGAGAAGGGACTGTACATCTCCAAGGAAAAGAAACCAATTCTACCATCTAACTTGTTTAGATATGCAGCTTTGTTGAGCCATGGGCAGAGCCATGTCTCAACAGGGGGGATGGTGTAGTTAGTGAATCAAGTGTTTACAACGTATGGATTTCCTAATTATACAAAAATTTTTTGTGCAGCATGCCATATTTGTAACAAGCATCATGCACAAGGGGCATTGAAACCTAATCAAGGGAGTTTCCCTACACCACCGTATCCATTTCATACTATTTGTATGGATTTTATAGAACTGAATAAATGTGAGAATAAAAAGTATTGTCTTATCTTTATAGATATGTTTTCCAAATGGGTGGAAGCTTTTCCAATGAAAAATCCAGATGCAGCTACTGTTGCAAAGGTCCTTGTTAAAGAAATTATACCTAGATTTGGCATACCGGAAAAGATTTATAGTGACAACGGTACACATTTCGTGAACCAAGCAGTGCAACAACTTAGTCGCTATTTTGGGATATCGTTAAAAAATCACTGTGCATATCACCCCCAATCTGCAGGATTAGTAGAGAGGCATAATGGGGTGTTGAAGAATAAGCTTAGGAAATTGATGAGTGAGACACAAAAGAACTGGGTGCACTGTTTGCCTCTAGCACTGTTGAGCATGAGAACTGTTCCAAATGCAAAGGGATTGACTTCTTTTGAAACTTTGTTCGGGAGGGCATATTATACACCTCAGTGGAAACCTCTCATGTCTGCAGATCAAGAGGCTGACAGTTCACTTGCAGGGTATATGAGATGATTTTTGAATAACAAACTGTTGCATTTAAATTCTGTTTCAGATAAAGAGCAACCGAAATCGGAAGCAGCAGTAGCCCCAGGCACCTGGGTGAAGATTGTGAAGAAAAAGAATTGGAGTTCTCCGAAGTGGGAAGGGCCGTATCAGGTACTACTGTCGACACCCACTGCAGTCAAGATCGCGGAGCGAGCATCCTGGATTCATTTGACACACTGTAAATTGGTTAAGAACTTTGAATTGGACAAAAACCTTGCTACTGTTGTACAACGAGAACAAAATGGCCAGGTATAGAGTGAATAGAGACATTAAGCAACCTCAGAAAACTTGCATGATCATTTTGATAGCTATGCTAATTACATTGTTCTTTTTGTTGTGGCCACTCCTTTTTCCTGCCACAAAAGTTGAACTGATTAAACGTGATGGGCCAAACATAGACTGGCATCGGAACTTTAACACTTATCAGGCAATTACACGTGTGTATGCTGAGACTTTTAATGTTTTGAACTGCTGGGTCTGCACGGCCATACCAACAGCATACAGGGGTTTATTGATGGCTGCTATCCCCCTAGGGGTCAATGAGACCTGGGAAAATCTGTTTTTTGACACAGTTGCTATTAAAGCATATGATAAAGTAGCACTGTATTTGCCTGTGACACAAAAAGGAATTGTATGTTTTTACAAAAATTATACCATACAAGTGGGTTGGAGCAAGTGTAATGTCACTGTACAATATAAATGTTATACAAAAGCAAATGATCTAGGTGGATCTTGTAGTACAGATTATAACTCATTTCTTAAATCTATGCATAAGTCTCTTGATCAGGTACAACGTAATCCTGTACTTTTTTAAACAGTCATCTGTAATAGATAGGAAAATGTTTCATGCAGGGCAGTCATTTCATAACAAAGTAACAACTAAAGTAGAGGACTGTTATTTTGCATGTGGTAAAAAAGCATATAAATGGTTACCTGAGAATTGGTCTGGCAGTTGCTTTTTGGGATATCTGGTCCCGGCCATACGACACACTGCAGTTTTACCTCAGGGAAGTATTCGAAATACCAGAGATGTAACCAAAAAGACTGTTAAAAAACCTGAGAATCCAGTGGGACAGATCGAGGCAGGCTGAAAAGGCCATCATAATGTGGGAACCAAACTTGCGCACATGGACTTGAGTGATGCTATCATATTGTGGGCAGGCATATTACCTGCATATGGTGCAGTTAAATCGATTTGGGAGCTGCGAAAACTGTCTAAACTTCTCGAAGTGATGAGTAATGCAACTTTTTCTGCTCTTGAACTGATAACTGATGAACTGAATGCCATGAGAACTGTAGTGCTCCAAAACCAAATGTCTCTTGACTTCACCCTAGCGGCGAGGGGAGGGACGTGCGCTTTAATCAAAGAAGAATGCTGTGCATTTATTCAATATATAATCAGCACGAGATTAATGACCATCTTGAGGTAATTCAGCAAGTGTCGGCCATGACCAAATCAGGCCCAAACCCTCTGATGGACTTTTTCCAGAATTTATTTGGGGGGTGGGGTTCCATCCTAATGAACATTTTTGATTGTCATTGGGGTGGGATTACTCCTAATAGGAGTTTGTGTTTGTTGTGGAATCTCCTGCATGAAGAAATTAATCAAAGAATTTATAGACATATCAGTATCTGAGACTATGTATCAAAGTACTGAATTTGAAGAGCTGCTAGAATGTGAAACACTTTCATAAAAGTTTAAACTTGACTTTCTTAACTGCAAATCCTGATTGGAAGAGGTTAGAAAAAGAAGCAAACTGTTTATTCTTTTTGAAAATAGAATTAAAAAGTATTAAGTATTAACAGGAGGGAAATGTTAGAAAAATATGTATTAATGTGTGTATGCTTAATGCTAATTAATAGTTAGGAGAATTAACACATTTTTCATTCTATTTTATATGCACTGTGTTTCATATGAAACTGAAAAAGATGCTTTTTGAAAACTGCAGTGTGCTTTCTGAAACTTGCAAGATGCCCTCTGACCTGGTAATTGCTAGCACAGCAATATTCATGTTTATGCCTTTTGGAAATGTACTTGAGAAGCAGGTGCTTATCTGCTAGGTCAGGAACGAATGAATGAACAATACTATATTCTGTAAATGTAATGATTCTAAACAATCAGCTCTGTTCGAAGCATGAGAACATGTACAGCTGCAGAAGCTTAGAGATAATGTAGACAAAGGATTATTAGAGAAATGAACTGGAATGGTAACATAACATGTATCTAACTGGTGGTAATCAAGGCCACGTTGTTTTCCTCAGGAAGTTTCTCACAAAAATTGATAAATCAGCAGAAATTCGTGAGACTGATGGTCAACAAGTGATGATGAAAAGACTGGTAATTTGTTACGTCAGCTTGGTGGGCAATGTCTTGTTAGAGAATGTATAAAAATTAAAGTATTTCCTGTTTCTGGTTAGACAAACTCTGTAAAAGCATGTTTTTGTCTCCTTGCTGCAAGATTAAAGTGCCTTAACCTGAACCTACCGTGTTTTGATCATTTTTAAAGTATATTTTTCCTTTGACACCTATAGATCAATTGGTATCAAGGCATATGTAGCATCTTACTCACTACTTACCATGACATCTTGAGATGTAGTGAAACTGGTTCATAATTTGAAGTGATGAATCTCAAAGTTTTCAGGGATCTACACTCTGGTTTACTTTCACAGGTCAAGAAAGATGGTAGTAGACAGGAAGAAATTGTAAATGAAGATGACAACGGGTGAGACAAAATCATTACAGGTCTTCAGAAATCGAAGGAAGCTATCTGCATGAGGAAAGATAAAAGCATGCAGTTCTGGAGTTTTATAACTATTGCCTTATGATATTATGGAGGATGACTGGAAAATAAGATGAAAGGAATATATTCATCAGAATTAGAAGAATTAGGGCATGGTGATAATTCAGGAGTGAACATGCTACATCTTTAGGCCTCAGAAAGCATACCAGAAGCAGAGCATGCAGAGCATGTCGGGCGCTAGAATCCGCCACATAACGCAAGCACTCAGGTCTCTCAACAGCAAGTACAAGTACGACTCAGTCATTGTCCATGCTGGTGTCAACGACCTGAGACGTACCTCCTTGGACTACATGAAAAGAGACATTGAGGAGCTCTCTGATTATGTAGCCCAGGCAGGTATGACCCTGACCTTGAGCAGTATCCTACCTTCACCTAGAATGATGCCACAATACAGTGATAAGATGATCAGCTTTAATAATTGGCTTAAATTTTCGTGTCATTCAAAGGGGATCCAATGTCTGTCTGCCTGGGATGACATGCTGGACAAGCCATGCTGCTTCGCAAGGGTCAGTTTGCACCTGTCACCCCTGGGCTTCCGGATATTGGCAAAGGCTCTTGCCACCCCCATAGTGCCTTTTTTAGGCAAAGCTCAAATTCTAAACCTACCACCCTAGAACACAAAAAAGGAAAAAAACTAAGGGTAATGCTGCTCAATGCCAGAAGTCTCAATCTCAAGATGCACGCACGAGGCCCTTCTCAGTAAGGAGAACATCAATGTCTGTGCTGTGACAGAAACCTGGTTCAAGGCTCCTGAGAGCACCCCAGCACTATCAGGTTTCACCTCATATCATGCGTTCCGACCCCAAAATCCGGACAACACCAAGAAAGGAGGGGGGGGTGTCCATATTCATAAAGGACACACACACACCTCAAGGTTGGTGGCAATGCACAATGCATCGGAGACCATCCAGGTGCAATTAACCATAGGCAAGACTGCTCTGCAATTTGTAACATGTTACAGGCCACCCTCTCAAACTCAGGAACCTCACATGGCCTTCCTGAAAACACTATAGGGGATAAATGTATCTCCAAATACCATCATACTAGGTGATTTCAACTACCCTAATATAGACTGGGAACACTACTCAAGCCCAAACACTCTAGCCCAAAGGTTCCTGGAGTTCATAAACTCAAATGCCATGGAACAACTAGTCACCATCCCCATAAGAGGAGAAAACATACTTGATCTCATCATCACGAACATGGGATCACAATGTTCAACACCGAAAGTATACCCCTCACTGGTGAGATCAGATCATAAACTAATCTCGCTGGAGGTCCTCATCCCGCTCCCACCTGAAATAAAAAAGACCACAGTGAAAAACTTCTCAAAAGCCGACTTCACACTTCTAAAAACTAGTGTGGTCTCCTTTAAGGCCCCTGAGCCAGTGGTAAACATTACTCAAACCGCTGAATCACTTACAAATGCCTTCTACCAGCACCTACAGGACTGCATGGATCAGGCAATCCCAAACAAAACTAAGACTCTTTGTACCAAAGGCAAGCGTCCAGTCTGGTGGACTCCAGCCATAAACAAGCTCTACAACAAAAGGAGGAAGCTACTACAAGATAGAGCAAAATCCTTGAAAGGTAAGACACCTTTGATCATTATAAGTAAAAACTAAGAGCTCTCATAAAATCATCCAAGGCAAATTTTGAGAGAAAAATCGCCAAGGACTCAAAAGACAATCATAAGGCCTTCTTTAGCTATGTTAGAAACCTAGGAGGAAACTCCCAGATATGCTCAGAATTAGTTCAAAATGATGTGAAGATTACTGAACCTACACACATTGCCAACATACTGGCTGACAGGTTCAGTGCAAACTTCTCCCCCCTCCCCAAAGGAGAGATATCTATACCAGAGGATTGTAGCCCCCCAAACATCTCCAACGCCCAGGTGAGAACTGCTCTCTCCAAGGCAAAAAACACAGCATCCATGGGACCGGATGGTGTCCCCGGCTGTGTGCTCCACGAACTCAATGAGGAATTAAACCTGCAGTTAGGACAGCTGTTTAATCTTAGCCTCACCTCAGGATACATACCCAAGGAGTGGCGCATGGCGACTGTGGTCCCACTTCATAAGGGCGGTGCCTCCACCGACCCTGGAAATTACCGTCCCATTAGCTTGACAAGCCTTATCTGCAAAGCCATGGAGAGGATCATAATGGAACTCATAAATAAAGACATAGGGAACTTGCAGACTTTGGATCCATCCCAGTTTGGCTTTGTCAAAGGCAGATCATGCCTCTTAAACTTGGTTGACTTTTTTGAAACAGTTACCAAGGCCATTGATGAGGGCAAGGCAGTCCATACAGCCTACCTCGACCTGGCAAAGGCCTTCGACACAATACCCCACTCAGGTATCATCGAAAAACTCATCAGCTTAAATGTAAACCCATACATCACAAGATGGGTGGCAAACTGGCTAAGTGACAGAACCCACAGGGTCAGAGTTGCTGGCGCCATGTCAGACTCAAAGCCTGTCACAAGTGGTGTCCCACAGGGCTCAGTCCTGGGACCACTCTTGTTCAGCATCTACTTTTCTGAAGTACAAGCAAACACAGGAGGGTTATGGCTGAAAAAGTTTGCAGATGACTGCAAACTGGGCGCCATAGTCGAGAACACATCTGACACAGATATCCTTCAGAAGGGCCTCACAGAAATGGATAACTGGTGCCAGAGCCATGGCCTAAAGTTAAACGCCAAGAAATGCATAGTCATACCCTTCGGGAAAAACAAGGTTACCCCTAGCTACCATATAGGTGGCAATCCACTGAGCACAGAAGAAGTCATCAGGGATCTGGGGACCCAGGTTGACAGTAACCTTTCGTTTGACACTCATGTTGCCAAAGTAGTTAGGAAAACCTTCTACATTGCCCACCTGATCATGAAGGGATTCACATCTAGATCTAGGGAGGTCATCGTCCCCTGTACTCATCACTCATTAGACCTATGATTGAGTACATTGCCCCATTCGGAATGTATCTGACCCGACACCTGCAGCAGCTGGAAAGGCCCCAAAGTTCCTCACCAAAAGGATAAAGGGTCTCAAAATATGTCTTATGCTGCCAGACTGAAAGAACTCCAGCTCTATTCAGTCGCATACCGCTTGCTCAGAGGTGACCTGTGCCTGACATATAAGGCCATGTCAAACCCAGATTTGATGAATATGCTTCACCTCAAAAAATCTAGATCCCTCAGAACCACAAGGGCGGAGACTTGAACCTTGACACGGTTATTGATAGAAGCGTGCTGGAGGGACAGATTCATCACCCAGAGACTCCCTATGCTGTGGAACAAAATCCCGGTACATGTGAGGCAGAGCACCTCACTGGCCTTGTTCAAGAGGAATCTTGACCAATGGATGGGAGATCGCAGATATACCCCAGGGATTACTTCAGTGTCACTGCTTGACAGAGGCACAGCAAAATAATAGGCATAGTTTTCTTCAAACTAAAGGGGTGACGAAAGCCACATAACTATGGGCTAGGCTTATAAATGCCCTTGGGCAGATAGCCTAGTATGAACCTATGAACCTATGAACCTATGTTGACCAGTACATATTGATGTGTTTTGCCTCATTATTTGTATTGCAGTGCATCAGGAAGTTATTTGCCTTTACAAAACTTTTGGGTTCTGGAGGTATGCAACTTGAATGTGATGAAAAAATGATGCACTACAGGACTAAACATTTCATTTCAGACATTTCTGCCTTTGATATAGTCCTTATGCTCTGTGAATGATGTGTATCTTTTGACCATTTGAGTTTATCTCTGTGCCTTATAAGCAAGTAATACTGCCTGATAGTGTAGGCATTGCAGGGAAGTAACATATGGTCAAGAGATGTTATGAGGCTCTGTGCTGAAGGTGGAGAACCTCTTTGCCATTGGAAGGGCCTTTATTTCTTAGTAATGTTCATGCCAAAGAACTTTATTATACTTAGAAAATGGGCTATCTGATACGCTGCTTGTATATCTTTTAGTGAATATTTTTTTTTTTATATTTTGATGTAAAATTGTTCCTTTACCTAATGGTTGGTGTTATTTATGCCATTGTTGTTGCTGGAAGCATTTTACAAAATATAAGAGTTATGCAACAATTAATCAGATAATTTCTAGGTTTTAAATATGCCATTGTTGCTGCTGATAGTATTTTACATCAAAAGTATAACAGTTATGTAACAGATAATATGTATAGCGTGCTCAGTAAAAGAACAGATACACACAAACACACAAAGACATTACTAGTTTTTTAATGTTAGGTTTAATAACAAAAATTCTCCCTCAACAACTGGCGCCATTTTCAAATAGCCTTTTTGTCCTTATGAAGGGAATTTTCTCTACCTCCTGATTGCTGTTCTCAAAATCCCAGTGAGCACACCTGACTAACTAACCCTGCTTAAATGGATTTTCCACCCCTTTACAGCTTCTTCATGGCAAGAAATACAAGACTTCAAGTCTCACCTGGAGGGAAACTATTAGTTTCAGTACTCTTCCAGGTGTACTAGTTGCTGTTCCCAAATTTCTAGTGAGCACACCTGACTAACTAACCCTGCTTAACTGGAACTCACATTCCTTTGCAGCTTCCTCATGGCAAGAAATACAAGTCTTCAAGACTCACCTGCAGGGAAATGATTAGTTTTAGTAACCTTCCTGGTGTACTAGGCAAGTTTATGTGTAGTGAAACACTTTAGTGCTTATTTTACTAGTGGCATGCTCACTAACTCAAATAAATATTGCTCTCTCATCCCCTAAAGGGCTGATCTCTATACCGGAAGAATGCAAAGTACCTGTAATCACGGCTGCACAGGTAAAAAACACACTCTCCAAAGCCAAGAACACAGCAACCATGGGACCTGACAACATCCCAGGCTGCGTTCTACATGAACTACAGAATGAACTGTCACACCACCTAAGTACCAAGTTCAATCATAGCTTCATCTCAGGCTTTGTGCCCACTGAATGGCGCACAGCAACGGTTATCCCACTCCACAAAGGGGGAGCCACCACGGATCCCGGGAACTACAGCCCCATTAACCTGATGAGCCTGGTCTGCAAGGCTATGGAGCGTATCATCATGGAACTTATAAACAATGACATTGGTAATCTCCAAACTCTGGACCCTACCCAGTTCGGGTTTGTAAAAGGCAGATCATGTCTCCTAAACCTGACAGACTTCTTTGAAGCGTTCACCAAAGCTGTAGATGAGGGTAAAGTGGTACACACAGCCTATCTAGATCTCGCCAAGGCTTTCGACACCATCCCCCCACTCTGGAATTATAGACAAACTCACTAAACTAGGTATAAATCCCTATGTCACAAGATGGATTGCCAACTGGCTCACTGACCGAACCCACACTGTGAAAGTAGCAGACTCTAAATCCAACTTCAGACCAGTGACAAGTGGAGTACCACAGGGTTCAGTCCTGGGTCCTCTCCTGTTTGGTATCTACTTCTCTGAAGTACAGGCTAACACAGAAGGTCATTGGCTAACAAAGTTTGCAGATGACTACAAAGTAGGATCCATAATCAAATCTCCTAACGATGTGGACATCCTACAAAAGGGCCTGACTGAGACAGATGCCTGGTGTCAAAGCCATGGCCTCAAGCTCAATGCCAAAAAGTGCATTGTCATCCCTTTTGATAAAAATTCTATACCCATGAACTACCACATAGGCGGTAGTCTATTTAACACCAAATGTGTGATAAGAGTCCTTGGGACACAGGTGGACAGTAGTTTCTCCTTTGATAATCACATTGCCACAGTAGTAAGGAAATCCTTCTATGTGGCACACCTCATCACAAAAGGTTTCTCATCCAGGAAAAAAGAGGTCACTGTTCCCCTCTATTCATTACTCATTAGACCCATTATATAGTACAGTGTCCCTTTTGGTATGTACCTCACAAGACATCTACAACAACTGGAAAGGCCACAGAAATACCTCACAAAGAGGATTACTGGCTTCAAACAGATGCCCTACGCAGACCATCTCAAAAAAACTCCAGCTTTACTCTGTCGCATATCGCCTACTCAGAGGCGATCTCTGCCTAACATACAAAGCTATGTCAAACCCAGAGCTGTTGGACATGCTCTACGTAAAGAAATCCCAATCCCTCCGAGCTACATGCTCTAGGGACCTAAACCTTGTTACCACAATAAACAGAACATGCTGGAGGGATAAATTCCTGTCTCAGAGACTTCCCATACTCTGGAACAAACTACCTATCTATATCAAACAAAGCTCTTCATTAGCACTCTTCAAAAAAATCTTGATGATTGGATGGGAGATAGGAAATTCACCCCGGGGATCACTTCTGTGGCTCTGCTTGACAGGGGCACAGGAAAATAATTTTCTTGGGTAGCAAAAGCCAGGATACCATTTGGCTAGGCTTAAATAGGCCCTAGGGCCAATAGCCTAGTACCTACATATAAACCTATGAACCTATGGACTCCCCTCCTTCCCCTGAACTTTCTCCCCCCATTCTTCTTCTCTCTTTTTTAGCAATTGTTAACATCAAGAGCTGTAAAACTGCACAGCACTAATAGGCAACAAGTGTTAGCTTGCTATTAACTGCATAAGCTTCTTACCTCAAGGCACTGCCTACTCTTAACTGTTATACTGTCTTGCGGCACACATTGCTAACTGATTGTTTCTACTGTGGACTGGCAAGCTGCCTGAAAGTTCCTGCCTACTCCATTCACCCTCGCTCCACTTGGGCTCACTTCACTCCCCTACCATGCCCCCATTTTCACCCACCCCCACATTAATTACCTTTGTAGCTAATCATCTTAAACTCACCCTCCCTGATCCACTACTTCCTGTACTCCCCAACCAATCCTCCCCTCTTAAAATAACTCCTCCTACCTCTCAATTCACTACACCTAATGCCTCCCACCCTTGCTCATTGCTCTGATCCCCATTCTCTAGCTATTACCATACACCTTCCCTCTATCAAATATCTACCCCCTTTTCGTATTCTTGTCATCCTCCAATATGTTCCTCCCTCTCTTCTTACCCTTCCTTCTTCTTCTCCTAAGCAACCTCTCTTCCTTCCACATTCAACTAAACCTACTCCCCTCTTCTCCCACCTCCTCTCATAACACAATTGTCACCAGCAGCCACTACACCTCTCCCTTTTCTCCCTCACTCTTCTCATGTACCGAATTCAATCTCCCCAAAATCAAACTGTCTCCAAAATTCTCCTCATTCCACAGAATTAAACAGACATTTCAGTCACCCTACCCCTATACATCACTTATCTTCCTCCCACTAAACATCCTTCAACTTTCAGGTGACATTCAGCCAAACCCTGGCCCACACTCTAATTCATCAAGTCCTACCTATACAAACACTTCAGCAGGTACCTAAACCTAGTCTCAAACATCTCTCTTTCGATTCAGTCAACATCCATAGCATTCTTAACAAGATAACTGAATTCCACACCTGGGTAGGCCAGTACTCCCCTAACATAGTTAGTCTTTCTGAAACATGGTTCAAACCACATATCGTAGACAAAGAACCCCCCCCCCCCGGTTACAACATTCTACGTCTGGAGAGGGCACACAAAAAAGGCAGAGGTGTGGCCATTATGTACTCTCACTTCCTATACATATCCTCCCCAATTAACCCTCCCCCCTGTTTTCACCCAGCTGAACGCATTGTTGCCAACTGCAAACTCAACAATCATAAAACTCTAACCATAGTCGCAATCTATATACTCCCTCGAGAGAACATACCCCTATTAGAATAAATCCTACAGTGCATGTCTGACAATATATGTAATGAAGTGATGTTAACGTCAATTGGCTCACCCTCATCTTTAACTCTCCCACCACCAGCATAAACATATATGGATACACCCAACTTATCTCTTCACCTATTTTTCTTCATAAACCCACAAATACCTGTTCTATCTTGGATTGGATACTTGTCTCCAGGCCTGACCTCTATCACTACCCTGAATCCCTACCAGACTCAATCAGTGACCATTCCCCTATATGTATCCAAAGATTCTCCCCCCACCTTTCTAGACATCATAAATTTAAAGAGTGCCCAATGCTAACCAACTTCAACCCGGAAACATTGAATAATTCTCTCCCTGCTATTGATTGGTCTTTTCTCTCTTCGCTACCTCCTGATGAAACTGTCCTTCAATTCAGCTCCATCTTCCTAAACATTCTGAACTCCCTTGCCCCTCCCAGAACTGTCAGAGTCAAATCACGGTGTTTCCCTTGGCTCACCAACACTACGTGGTCTCTTATCCAGAACAGAGATTGCACCTGGAAACTCTGGACTAAGACAAAATCTCCCACACACTACCAGCAATATAGGGAACTCTGAAATGTAACCAAAAAACACATAAACTCTGACAAAAAGAACTACTACCTCTCACCCCAAGATATTGAACCCAGGAAGCCTAAAATATTTTGGAATACTGTCACCAAAATTCTCCACCCAGGAAATCCTTCAACTCCCAACCCCTGCCCCAATAACACACCCCTTGAAACTGCGCCAATTTTCAATTCATATTGCATGCATACCATCAGCAAACCTATGCAAACTGTCCACCCTACCAGCCCCACACCCCCTACCACCTCCCTGACAGCAAAACAGTTCTTTCTCACTAAATCTCATTCCAACCAGCTACAAAAAAATCTTCTTATCACACTTAAACCAGGTTCTCCTTCAGCTGACAACCTGCCACCTCTCTTCCTAAAAGCTGTTGCTGACTCGATAGCATATCCTGGCTGCATCCTCATAAACTGCTCAGTTAGTGAATCCACTATTCCTGCCCTCTGGAAAAAGTTCCACACTATACCAATCCACAAAGGTGGAAATTCTGCTGAGCTCTCTAATCATTGACCCATTGCCATATTCTCTCCCCTCTCCAAAATTCTTGAGCACTGTCTTTATAAGCAAATCTCAGCTTATCTTACTCATGAAAACTTAATTACCCCTACTCAACATGGCTTCCACCCCCACCACAGCACCACTACTGCACTTATTTCCTTTACTAACTCCATTTTCCTAGCTAGAGACAGTAATAAACTAGTGTCCTGCATCTTTTTAGAGCTCTGCAAAGCCTTTGACACTGTCTCTCACTGCATCCTCCTCTCCAAACTCTCTCAACTCAACCTCTCCTCAGCAACTATCAACTGGTTCAATAGCTACCTCACAGACACACTGCAATCTGTAAAATGGCTCTCTGCTCTTTCTCTTTTTCTGCCCATCAAAATGACCCCCTCCTTTTTAACATTTTTACTAACCAACTTTAGACATCCTGTCCTCAGTCTTCCCTCATACAGTACGCAGATGACTCCACCATCATGTCTATCGCTGACAGTCCCACTGACCTACTGACCCTGACACAAACATCTTTCAGCCTCACTGAAACATGGCTTACTAACAACCAACTCATACTGAACCCTAAAAACTTCTTCTCTTCCTCCCAAGATCCCTTTACCATCTTAAATCCTCATTCACCATCTCTTCCCTCAACAACACTATGATCATAGCAGAATCACACACTAGATTGCTTGGAGTTATAGTAGATGATAAACTAAAATTTGACTGCCATGTACTAAACTGCATCAAGAAAACCCACCAAAAGCTTGGTTTGCTCTATAGAAACAAAAGGTTCCTCACATCCAACTCCAGGATCTCACTAGCCCAACCTTACCTTCTCCCTAACTTCTTTTACAGCTCTCAAATTTTAATAAACTTATAGTATTAACTACTTTGCAAACTTGAAACCACCTACAACAAAGCTGCTAGATTTACAGCCAATCTGGCCTCAAGATCACACCACTGTCACTCTCTCCCGATACTCAGCTGGCTAGAGCTTCCTAACCAACCCTTATTTACCCATCTTTTCATTATCCATACTATTTTGAATAAGCCCTCCTCTTGCCCTAGCATTTCCTCACTTGTCTCCCTCTATAAGCCCCCTCGACCCCTCAGAAGCTCTGACAACTGTCTTTTACAAATTCACAAACCTAAAAAATCTATTGGACAGAATCTCTACAGCTACTTCCCTGTTCTTGCATGGAACAAGCTCCCCATGAACCTTCGAAACATTTCCTACATCCATGAATTCAAGAAAACTCTCAAAAGGTACCTTAATAGCACATGGGTTTGCCTCTGTCATCGTCACACATGAACCACTCATTTCTCATCATCTCTATCACTATCCTCTCTATTCCTCCCTTCCCTACTACCATAACTCACTTAACTGCTCTGTTTTGTACAATTACTCTCTGAAGATAGTCCAATGTGTCATGTAAATTCATTCAAATGTTTTATTGTATATTTCTTTGCTACGTTTTTTTCTTCAATGTTATAATGCCTCTTACTATATTGTTTTGTGGTGCTTTATCTACATTTGCTTAACTGTTTTATTGCAATTTTTTCACTGTATTCATCTTCTATTTTGTAAATTTTCTTGCTAACTTGTACTGTGGAGCTTTTCTCCCTGGGCCTCCTCTGAAAAAGGGCTTTTGCTCAGATGGACTATTCTGGTTAACAAATGTCAAATAAATAAATAAAATATAATTATTTTCTTCACTGTGGATATGATCTTTAAATGTAACATATGATCACATGGTAACAGCTGAAATTTGATAAGTTTGAATATACTAGTAACTACAGTAGTGAATTTAGTAATGAATATAGTAGCAAATGTAATTCCCATATTTTCCTAATTCTACAACCTATTTTCTCTGTTGAGTCTTGTTTTGGTATAAAACCTGTTGACTTGCCATACTTGTCTTTGTTCTTCAGAAATTGTTGACTTATTTCAATAAATACTACACATTTAAAAAACTGGTGGTGTCTTTTGTGAGTGTGTATGCTTGTTTGGTGATGTATTGGAAAGCAGGAATCCTTTTTTTAATTTCTGGCTGAATCCTGGCTTTAAACAGATTTACAGTTAAGTTAGTAAATGTTGCAGAAATGGCAACCAAAGGGAAAGTTTTTAGTGGTGGCTCACAGATTTTGTGATATAAGTATTATATTTGTTTTTGTCCAGGCTCTCTTTCAACACTAAATGTACCCCTTTGGAAATGGGAGTGATTGGAGGGGGGTTGTAATTTTCAAAACCCCATTTTCTGACAGCTAGTAAGTCATGAGTGAACCAAGCAAAGGGGCCATTTCTAATATTTCTAGCAAAGGGTATAGAAGATTTAAGAGATTCTGCAGCATGTCTAAAGTCACCTTCTTCTTTATAGATCTTGGTCCATTTGAACACTAACAACAAACAAACTATTCATTATCACTGATGAAAGATGCAAATATGATGTTGTAGCAGCCATAATGTTTGTTACTTTTGTGATGAGAATAAAAATCGAAAGGGCTCACAATGAAATGTCACAACAGTGTGTGCACTGATTGCTGTGCCTGCTTACTTGTCAGAACCAATTCCAAGATGTCAGATGTCATCATTACTTCCTTGATATTATACTGGATGGTGATGTCAATGATAACATGACTTAGGCCTTCATAACTTCTCAGCAAGTCCTGAAGACTCTCTCCAAGATCAAAACTCTAGCTTTTGGTTCCATACAATAATCCAGGCAGCTTTCTTGTCAGCTACAGGCACAGCCTTATAGACTCACTGCTGAACTTATTCAATCTCATCCTTTCAAATGGATTTATTCAGAATGTTTGGAGACCTGCTGTAGTCATCCAACTTCACAAGGAGAACCCATCACTGACTCTGGAAACTATAAGCCTTGCCAGTCTTCTCTGTAAAGCAGTGGGGTGCATCATTAAGCAATTTATTAGTTATTTATTTATTTAACATTTGTTTGCCAGGATAGTCTGACTGGGCAAGTGTTCATTTTCAGCAGAGGCCTAGGAAGAAAAACTCCATACGTTTACAGAGAGAAGAAAAATTTACAAACGGGACATTACAAAGTAGTAGATTGTAGACTTTACAGTTGTTAGTCTGTAGGTTCATAGGTTCATAGGTAGGTACTAGGCTATCTGCCCGAGGGCATTTATAAGCCTAGTCAGAGTGTGTCAGCTTTCGCCACCCCATTGATTAATTAACTGAGCCTCTGTCAAGAACAGCCAATGAAGTTATTCCAGTGGTGTATTTTCTGTTACCCATCCACTCGTCAAGGTTTCTCTTGAAGAGTGTTAGTGAGGGGCTCTGCCTAATGTAGTTAGGAATTTTGTTCCAAAGCATGGGGAGTCTCTGTGACAGGAATCTATCCCTCCAGCATGTTCTATTTATTGTTGTGGCGAGGTTTAGCTCACTAGATCGAGTGGCTCACAGTGACTTGGATTTCTTTAGGTGGAACATGTCCATCAATGCTGAGTTGGACATGGCTTTGTAAGTCAGGCAGAGATCACCTCTGAGTAAGCGATATGCGACTGAGTACAGCTGGAGTTTTTCCAGTCGGGCTGCATAGGACATAAGTTTGAGGCTAGTAATCCTCTTGGTGAGGTACTTTTGTGGTCTTTCCAGCTGTTGGAAGTGTCTTGTGAGGTACATCCCAAATGGGGCATTGTACTCTATGATGGGTCTGATGAGTGACGAGTAGAGTGGCACTATAAGCTCTTTATTTCTAGATGCAAACCTTTTAGTAATTAGATGGACTACATAGAAGGATTTCCTAACTACTTTGGCAATATGATTGTCAAAGGAGAGATTACTATCTACCTGGGTCCCCAGATCTCTTATTACCTTTTCGGTATTAAGGGGCCTGCCACCTATGTGGTAATTCATGGCTGTTTTGTTTTTCCCAAATGGGATGACTATATATTTTTTGGCATTTAGCTTGAGACCATGACTTTGACAACACGCGTCCATCTCAGTAAGGCCCTTTTAAAGAATGCCCGTGTCAGCCGGAGAGTCAATTATGGCTCCCAGTTTGCAGTCATCGGCGAACATGGTTAGCCATAGTCCTCCTGTGTTTGCCTGTACTTCTGAGAAGTATATGCTAAACAGTTGGGTTCCCAGGACTGAGCCTTGCGGGACACCACTTGTGACTGGTTTAGAGTCGGACCTGGAGCTCGCTATTCTTACCATGTGAGTTCTGTCTGTAAGCCAGTTGGTAACCCATCTTGTGACGTAGGGGTTTATGTTCAGGCTGGTGAGTTTTTCTATAATTCCAGAGTTGGGAATAGTGTCAAAAGCCTTGGCGAGGTCAAGGTAGGCTGTGTGAGCTATCTTCCCCTCATCTATGGCCTTGGTGACTGTCTCGAAGAAGTCAACCAGGTTTAGTAGGCATGATCTGCCCTTAACAAAGCCAAACTGGGTTGGGTCAAGTGTTTGAAGGTTCCCAATGTCTTTGTTAATGAGTTCCATGATGATGCGCTTCATAGCCTAGCAGTCCAGGCTAGTCAGGCTTATGGGGTGATAGTTACCAGGGTCAGTTGTGGCCCCTCCTTTGTGGAGCAGAATAACTGTTGCTGTGTGCCATTCTAAGGGCAAGTAGCCTGTGGAGAGGCTGAGGTTGAACAGTGTTTTTAGGTGGGGGGTTAATTCGTTCTGTAGTCCATGCAAGATGCAGCCTGGGACACCATCTGGCCTCAATGACGCTGTGCTTTTGGCTTTTGAAAGGGCTGTCTTCACCTGTGCATACAGAGTTAACTTGCAAAACTTTAAGAAAATAAGTTGAAATTTAATTATTTTATGATTGTGTTATAAAATTTAGTTTCAATGCAGCAAGGAGACAGGATGTCTAGAACTAGGGTGCCTTCTTCATTGTTTTGTGTTTTATTGTTTTATGTCTTCTAGCATTTGAAAACATCTGAAGGCTATGATTTTCACACAGAGATGTTAAATACTGGACACTGAGGGGTTTAGCTTGGGAACCGAAAGTCAGGTGATAAAAAGTGATGCCATCCAAGCTAACCCAGCAGTAATACTGGATATTAATTTCAGAACTCTCTCAGAGAGAGAATGAGCATTTTGTGTTTTGTCTTTGACCTGGAAACATCCACTCATTAGCACTCGCCTTGCTCTGTGAGTAAGTTCTTAGGGCATAATAACTCTTTTTTTAAATATAGTTAGGAATATAGTAAAAATTAGTTTAGATGTTTTCTGTATTTATTTGAGACTTTCCTGCAATGTTGTTTTAAAATATTTCCTGTGATTTTAAACAAAGTTACTGTGTTGATTGACTGAGTATTATCTTGTTCTTTTATTATTTATTACTAAACATATTTAAACCTATCTTTGTAGCTGATATTTGTGAGAAATATTTAAGCTCTTAGTGTACTTGCATTTGTATTTGGTGACACTGTACAGGCCACTCCTAATAGCCTGGAGCTTGGTCAAAACTACCATTTGGATTATTAATAACATTACATAGTAGGACTGAACACCCTTTGTTAAGGGCCTAGAGTAGCTGACAAGAGGGTCTGGTAGCAGTGATAACTACCTTATAGTCTGGGCAGAAGGGGGCATAGCTAGTAAACCCATGCCAGCCTTTCCCAGGTGTGTGTGTGCATTTGTACATAAATCATATCTCAAAGTGTGTGTCGGCTACTTGGGCAGGGACACGAAGCACGGGCTGGACAGAGAGGGTGCCGGAGGTTTTGGCTTGACCACTCAGCTGAGATCTCAACCCTATATCTGTGCCAGTGGGGAGTCTTATTGCAGATCTGGAGAAAGAGGGAGAAATCAGCCCCAGAGTGACTGTGGTCTCTGTTTGCTCTTAAGGGGAATTGTACTTTACTGTGTGTGTACTTGTCGTCCTCCCAATGTGTTCATCCCCTAGCTGTTGCCTGTGGTAAGGACTGAGGTTCCTTGATTACTGGGACAGTGCAGGGGCATCATTCATATATATATATATATATATATATATATATATATATATATATATATATATATATGTATATGTATATATATATATAACTAGACATACAGGTGTATGATAGCCCTGAATTTGCAGTCATCTACAAGCTTGGCCAGCCACAGGCCCTTGACATTGGTCTTCATATCACAGAAGTAAATACCAAAGAGATGTGGCCCAAGGACCACTACCTGAGGGAAATCACTAATAATGACTATTTGAGATGAGAGTGTGCCATCTACAGTAATAAACTGAGTTTGGTCAATAAGCCAAATGGCTATCAAGTGGGTAACATAGGAAGATGCATTTAGCTTGCATAGCTTATCAGTACTGCAAGAATGTGAGATGGTATCAAACACCTTGGCCAGGTTGAGTAAGCAGTGTAGACTGATTTCCCCTGCATCTAGTACATCAGTGACTTGTTCAAAGAAATCCAACGTGTATCAAAGGCAGGATCTACTTTTATCAAACCCAATCTCATTTGGGTCAAGGAATTGTAAACTGGTGATACCCTTGTTAATAAATTAATCAATTTAATTTTAATTAATTAATAAATTTGTCAGCCTTAACATCCCCACCCTACTCTGGTTTAAAAGCTATTTAGATAACCACCAACAATCTGTCAAATGGCATAACTCTCTATCCCCCCCACTCCCAACCTTCTTAGGCATGCTGCAAAGATCAGTCCTAGGACCCCTTCTTTTTAATATCTTCACAGATCAACTCCACTCAGCTACCTCTAAAGCCGACATAGTCCAATATGCTGACAACACAACTCTCATTTGCTCTGTACCCAACATCCAACTTCTCCAACTAAAAGCCCAAGAAGCCTTCTCTGAAATAGAGAACTGGCTTAACAATTCACAACTCATACTAAATCCCAAGAAAACACAACTAATGCTATTCCACTCTACTAAAGTGAGCGACCTTACCTTCTCTATACTCTCCCCCAGCAAAACCCAAATCACCCCTGTCACTGAGGGTAAAGTTCTAAGAGTTACCATTGACCAGCAACTCAAATTCACAAAGCACATATCAACAACCATCACTAAAGTCCACAAAAAGCTAGGTTCCCTCTATCGCTGTAAAAGTTATCTAACCACTGAATCTCGAATTGCAATAGCCAGGACCCACCTCCTTTCTACTCTACTTTATGCATCCCCAAGTCTAACTAATCTTTACAAAACTGACCTTAATAAACTTTCCATCTGTTATAACAAAATTGCTAGATTCACTTTGTTGTGTCTTTTGGCTTTTCCTGGTTAGGGGTCACCACAGCAGAACTCCGGTCCGCTAATGATTGGCAGTTGATTTTTACATACCGGCTTGTCAGGCCTGATGCACAACCTTCAACGAAGGTACACCCATTCACGCATGTCTCCATGCAGAAGACGCTCTAGCTGAGAATCAAACCAGACAGCGTCTTACTGTGAGGCGACAATGCTACCGCAGCAACACCACCGCAGGTCCTTGCCAAATCACAATCCAACCACTGCCTTTCCCCTACAAGCCTTGCACTGGCTTGAATTTCCAAACCAATTAAGGTACCATCAACTCAGCCTAGCTCATCTAATTCTGTACTATCCCAAGAAAACCCCAGACCTGACTAGCATGCTGAACTTCTACAAATCAAATAGACAACTTTGGTCCTCCAACAAAGCCTTAATCGAAACCATCACATGCAAAAACAACTCCGGGGAATCACTATTTGCCCATTAAATAGGTTCATAGGTTCATAGGTTGGTACTAGGCTATCAGCCCTAGGGCCTATACAAGCCTAGCCATAACAATTCCCTGGCTATTTCTTCCCACATTATTTACTTTCCTGGACCCCTGTCTAGCAGGGCAACTGGCATGATCCCTGGGGTGAATTTCCTTTCTCCCATCCAATCATCAAGGTTCCTCTTGAAGAGCTCCAAAGAGACACTCTGCTTGACATGTATGGGCAATCTATTCCAGAGTCTGGGGAGTCTCTGGGTCTGGAACCTATCCCTCCAGCATGTTTTGTTTATTGTGATGATAAGGTTTAGATCCCTGGAGCGTGTAGCTCTGAGGGATTGGGATTTCTTTAAGTGTAGCATGTCCAACAGCTCTGGGTTTGACATGGCCTTGTATGTTAAGCAGAGATCGCCTCTGAGTAGATGATATGCAACAGAGTATAGCTGGAGTTTTTTAAGGCAGTCAGCGTAGGGCATCTGCTTTAGGCCTGTGATTCTTTTAGTGAGGTATTTCTGAGGCCTTTCCAGTTGTTGCAGATGTCTTAAGAGGTACATACCAAATGGGGCATTGTATTCTATAATGGGTCTAATGAGGGATGAGTAGAGTGGGACAATGACCTCCTTTTTTCTGGATGAAAAGCCCTTTGTGATGAGGTGTGCCACATAGAAGGATTTCCTGACTGTTGTGGCGATGTGGTTATCAAAGGTGAGACCACTGTCCACCTGTGTCCCTAAGTCTCTTATCACACTTTCTGTGTTTAGTGTACTGCCACCTATATGGTAATTCATGGATACATGTTTTTTCCCAAAGGGGATAACAATACATTTCTTGGCATTGAGCTTGAGCCCATGGCTCTGGCACCAAGCATCTGTTTCTGTAAGGCCCTTTTGTAGAGTATCCACATCATTTGGGATTCAATAATGGCTCCCAGTTTGCAGTCATCTGCAAACTTTGTTAGCCAGAGTCCCTTAGTGTTGACCTGTACTTCAGAGAAGTAGATGCCAAACAAGAGCGGCCCCAGGACTGAACCCTGAGGTACTCCACTTGTCACTTGTCTGGAGCTGGATTTGGAGTCGGCTACTTTTACAGTGTGGGTTCTATCAGTAAGCCATTTAGCAACCCATTGGGTGACATAGGGATTAATGCCCAACTTAGTAAGTTTATCTATGATTCCAGAGTAGGGGATGGTATCAAAGGCCTTGGCAAGATCTAGATAGGCTGTGTGGACCACCTTACCCTTGGCCATGGCTCTGAAGACCGATATCAGGTTCAGGAGACAAGATTGGCCCTTCACAAACCCAGACTGGGTGGGGTCCAGTGTTTGAAGGTTGCCAATGTCTTTGTTTATAAGTTCCATGATAATATGCTCCATGGCCTTGCAGATACGGCTTGTCAGACTGAAGGGACGGTAGTTTCTGGGATCTAAGGTGGATCCCCCCTTGTGGATTGGGATAACTGTAGCTCTGCGCCACTCAGTGGGCATGAAACCTGAGGTGAGGCTATGATTAAACATGACACTTAGGTGAGGTGCCAGTTCATATTGTAGTTCATGTAGTACACAGCCCGGGATGTCATCTGGTCCCATGGATGCTGTATTCTTGGCTTTAGAGAGTGTGTTTTGTACCTGTGTGGACGTTATTACTGGAATTTGGCAATCTTCCGGTATTGAGATGGGCCATTTAGGGGGTGAGGGGGGTGAAGTTGGCACTGAATCGATCTGCCAGGATATTGGCAATATCCTTTGGATCAGTATATTTAATGCCATTCTGTTTTAGCTCAGAGCAGATCTGAGCATTGCCATTTAGATTCTTGACATAGTTATAGAATGCTTTGTGGTTGTCTTTGGAATCTTTGGCAATTTTATTTTCGTAACTAGCTTTGGAGGATTTTATGAGGCATCTCAGTTTCTTACTGAGGGTAGTAAGGAGTTTTTTGCATCTTGGGATTTTCCTCTTTTCTGCAAAAGTTTCTTCCTTTTGTTGTAAAGTTTGTTTATGGCAGGGGACCACCAGATTGGCATCCTTTTTGGATGAGAGCATTTTGGTTCTATTTGGGATGGCACGATTCATGCATGAGTGGATGTGCTCGTACAGTGCCTTAGTGTAGGATTCAGCAGTTGAACTTTCAGTTCCCGTCTGCATGGGTGTTATGAAGTTTGTCACTTCTGACTTGAGTAGCATGAAGTTGGCTTTGGAGAAGTTTTTATGGTGGTTTCTTTACTGGGGGTGGGGTGGGATGTGGATGTTAAGGGTGATTAGCTTATGGTCAGACCTGACTAACGAGGGGTGACCATAGGTATGGAGCATTGATTTCCCATGTTGGTAATGACCAGGTCTAGGATATTGGAGCCCTGGTGGGACTATGGATTAGTTGATCCAGGGCATTGGAATTTATGAATTCCAAGAACCGTTCGCAAAGGTGTTGGGACATGAGTAGTTTTCCCAGTTAATGGCAGGGTAGTTAAAATCACCCAGTATTAGGGTGTGTGGTTCTATCTTAATATTTTCCAGTATGTTTAGAAAGGTGTAGTGAGAATCTTGGGGTATGGTGGGGGATCTGTAGCAAGCTACAATTTTGATTGCAGTCTTACCTAGTGTTAGTTGCACTTGGAGAATTTCAGACACATTGTGTTGGCCAACTAGCCTGGTGGTGTAAATATCCTTGGTGAATATTGACACTCCTCCACCTTTAGTGTTTTGGTCCTGGTTTGGTGGCCGAAAAGTGTGGTAAGAGTTGTAGTCTGGATAGCAAAAATATGACACAACCTTCCCCCTGATCTCAAACTACAAAACTACACACCCTCCTTCAAAAGCCTACTTAAACATACCTCTTCATCAACCATCTATGCAATTGTAATTGACCCCCTGAAGCCTCATCCACTCACCATTTCTGCACCCCATCTGTACTGGACAACACAAACAAAGCACTGTAACTATACCTATCCATGTGTGAGCAGTAACCTGTATATGAGTGTATGTACATGTGTGTGTATGTGTGTATGTATGTATAGGGCATAGGGCAACAACTGTGTGGCAACAACTAGTGCTGTACTCCCTATTGCCAAAGCAATACTCTTTGCTGCTTCAGCTCCCTTCGAAGACAAGTATACCCAAGAGACTCTATAAGAACTTAAAGTACGTACATCTGCTAAGCCAGTACTACTGTACTCTTGCTCTCCTAGCAGTAGCAGTATACCCCCTGTCAGGATTGCCAGCAGCCAAACCCACTCTACTATACTCCTCCATCTTCCATACCTCTCACTGCTCTTTGCTACTATTGCTCCCTTCTCCTCCGAGTATTTCACTGGTGAGCCTTTGCATTCCTGCATAGTCCACTAGTGAATTACCCCTTCTCCATTCTTTCTGAGCTTAGGGCTTAACTTACAACTCTCCTTGTGCCAGAATAGAACTGACCCTAACAACTCCCTCTTCAATACCTTAGCCCACTCCTTACACCTTGTCCAGACCCACTCCACCTCACCTTCTACTACTTACACTTCACTTATATTGCTTCTCTGATAGTCTCTCGCTCCTCTTCTGCTCTTGGGCTCAACCCGCTCCATTCGCCCTGCGGGCTCACTCCGCTCCCCTACCCTGCCCCCAAATTCCACCCGCCCCCAGCACCTCTACATTTATCCCTCCAACAATCCACTCCCACTTCCATTCTACTCCAATCAGTACTCAGTCCTCTGAACACACCTTCCTTCTTTCCCGCCAAAACTAACTTTCTTTCTCCTCCCCATTCTCATCTAATTAACCAATCCTACTCCATTCCCTCTTCTAGACCACACCCCTCTATAACTAATACTACTCTCCTTCACTTCTAATATACCATACACTCTCTCTATATAACACTATCTCCTTTACACCAACACCAATATTCTATCACTGTCCTACTGTTACTTTTCACAACATGCTCTCTAAATACTCCTCCATCTTACCTTCACTACTACTTCTCCTCTCCTTATCTTACTTCCACCATCTCTCCCAGCCTACTATTTGCTTCAACTCCCAATCCTTTCATATAACTAACCACCACAATCCACCTCCACTACAATCATACTCTATCATTTCCTCCTATCTATATCGCTCAGACAACCTTCTTCTTTTTCGATTCAAACTTATTCCTCTTCACACAATCTCCATTCCTATAGGCACTAGCAAATCCCTCCATTTCACAATAAACCCCAATCTCGCAACCCTGCTGTCTATTAACCTAAACTATTACATACAACACCTGATCAGTACTCTCCTATCAGGTGACATCCATCCCAACCCAGGCCCTGCCACTATAACCACCACAACTAAATCCTTACTATTCACTTCCTTAAACTCACAAAGTATCGTTAACAAAGTCCCCAACCTTCATGCTTGGCTTATACACAATAAACCTGACATCTTGGCTATTTCTGAAACCTGGTTGAAACCACATATTAAGGACTCTGAAGTAGTTCCCCCAAACTACTCCATCATAAGAAAAGACAGACCTCTCAAAAAAGGTGGAGGAGTAGCCCTTATACATTCCTCCTCCCTAGTAGTTTCTCCCTACAACAAACCTATCCCACACTTTAACAACGCTGAACTTCTCCTTACTCTATTACAAATCAATAACTACAAACAAATATGTATAGCTTCCCTCTATATCCCTCCAGGTGACAATATCTCTACACCTGAACTTATCCTTTCTTGGCTATCCAGTAACATTAGTAATGAAACCATAATCCTTGGAGACGTAAACATTAACTGGGCCCTTATCCAAGCTCCTTCAAACACCACTAATATCAACCTCTACCATTTCTCACAACTGATCAACTTGCCTACTCACCCAGCCAAAAACCCCTCTAATGGGAGTATACTGGACTGGATTCTAGTCTCTCATCCCCACTATTTCACCAAAAGTGGCATCCTTCCCGACCCACTAGGTGACCACTTACCCACCTTTACCCACCGACTTCCGACTATCCTTCAACGGACCCACAACTTCATTACTATCCGCAACCAAAAAAACTTCAACCCAATAACCTTTTCAAACTCACTAAATGCAGTAAACTGGACTTGTCTAAAAACATTACCTCTAGACAACGCAGTCTCATACTTCAACTCTACATTCTTAAAATTACTTGACTCCCAAGCTCCCCTACAGACTAAGAGAATAAAAACTAAATCAGCCCCTTGGCTATCTAAAACTACTCTATCTTTCATGAGACAAAGAGACAAAGTGTGGACACGCTACCAAAAATATAAGACAACCCCACTCCTCAACGAATACAAACTGCTCCTCAATAAAGCTAAGAAAAACATATCTTTTGATCGACAAAACTATTTCTCTACACTCCAAAACCAAAACAAAAACAACACTCAAAAATTCTGGAAAGGAATCTCTACTCTCCTCCACCCCAGCAAACCAGATACTCCTACCCCAGATCCAAATGCTCCAGAAGTAGATTTAGCCACCCAATTTAATTCCTTCTTTATTGACTCTATTTCAAAACTAACCTCCTCATTCTCTACCTCCTCCCCGTCTTCTAATACCCCATCACTCACCCCCATAATCTCTACATCAACACCCTACTCCCAATCCACCAATTCCTCTACCCCCTCTTCCACACAAATTCTATCCTCACCCATACCACCCCAAAATTCAACACCGCCCGACTGCACTCTCTTCACTTTAAATCCCATTCCTACTACTACTATTAAGAAACTCCTCCAGAAATTGAAACCATGTACCAATGCTCCTGATAATATCCCTTCTTACTTTCTTAACATTGCTGCCGAAAGTCTGGCCTACCCAATTAGCATCCTAATTAACCACTCCCTACTAGAAGGCATAGTTCCCCAAATTTGGAAACAAGCCTTTATTATACCATTACACAAAGGTGGTAACAATAATAACATTACCAATTTTCGACCCATAGCCATCCTGTCCCCCATTTCAAAAATCCTTGAAAAATGTGTGCAAATCCAACTCCTTCCTCATCTCCTAGACAACAACCTTATAACCCCCATGCAGCATGGCTTCAGACCTAATCATAGCACCATGACTGCCCTTCTCTCTTTCCTTGAAATAGTAAATAAAGCCCGAGACTCTGGACAAATTGTTTCCACCTTACTCCTTGATCTTTCCAAAGCCTTCGATACTATCTCTCACAGCCTGCTCTTAACTAAACTCTCCAAACTCTACCTATCCTCCTCCTCTCTGAACTGGTTCTCTAGCTATCTATCCAACAGAAATCAAGCTGTAAAATGGAAAAAAGCAACTTCCTCTTTCCTAAGCACCCCTACCGGAGTTCCACAAGGCTCCATATTGGGCCCTCTTCTCTTCAATATCTTTATTAATGACTTCCACAAATCTATCCCTTTCTTTAGCATTATCCAATATGCAGATGATTCTACTATCATCTGCTCTGCCTCTTCTATCTCCACCCTACAAAAACTTACTCAAGACGCCTTCTCTTCCACAGAGCAATGGATGCTAAGCAATCATCTAGCTCTCAATGCCACCAAGACCAAATTATTGTTATTTACTCCCTCCAAACTCCCTCCCCCCAACATGAACTCACTCTTAGTTACCAGTCAAAATAATTCTCCTCTTGAAATAGTGTCAGAGACCAAACTTCTTGGGGTCCACATTGACAACCAACTAAAATTTAATTCCCACCTACAAAAGAACATCAAAAAAACACATCAAAAACTTGGCATGCTATATCGACAAAATGCCTACCTCACACCCTCCACTAAAATCACTCTAGCTACTTCCTTCCTCATTCCCTCCCTCCTCTATGGTGCCCCACTACTTACTAATCTTCAGTGCTCATTAAAAAAAACAGCTCACCTCTTGCTATAACAAAATTGCTAGATTCGCTACCACTCATAAGTCTTCCACTCACCACTGTCTCTCCCTCCATAAACTAAAATGGTTAGAACTTCCCAACTATCTTGCTTATACTCAACTAACTCTAGCCCACAAGCTTATTCTAAAACCCTCCAACTGTCCCTCCTTCTCCTCTGCCTTTAAAATGCACCATCCAAATAGAGTTCTAAGGTCTAATAATCAAAATCTACTAGAGGTCCACAAACCGACTCATCCCCAGGCAAAAACCTCCTTTCCTTCAGCCTTGCTCGCCTCTGGAACTTCCTACCACCAAACATCCGCACTACCTCTAACCACTCTACCTTCAAGAAGTCACTTTTCTTACACCTATCATCTCAATGGGAATGCTCTTGTACCCACTCCACATAACCAACTCTACCTTTGCCCTGTACTAACATTCTACTCTATTCATCTACTATGTTTATTCATTAAAATGCAATTATGTTTTGCTTTTATTCCTTCGTTAGCCTGTACCAAGATTAACACTGTCAAATGTTAAGTACATTTATGTTTTGCTTATGTTTCTTTTATAGTATGTACCTACATATTTACTGTCAAATGTTAATGTACATTTATTTTCTTTTTTGGAGCTTTTCTCCCCGGGACGCCATTGAAAACGGGTTCTTCAATGGCCCAATGGACTATCCTGGTAAACCAACTGCAATAAATAAAATAAAAATGAATGTGTGTGTGTGTGTGTGTGTGTGTGTGTGTGTGTGTGTGTGTGTGTGTGTGTGTGTGTGTGTGTGTGTGTGTGTGTGTGTGTGTGTGTGTGTGTGTGTGTGTGTAGATATGTATATGGTCTTAAATGTATATTTGCTTGAATGAATATATGGAAACTTAAACCTTTATATACTGTTAAAAAAAAATTGCATTTTTTCATCTGCTTTTACTGTATTTGTGTTTCTTCCTACTTTGTTACTTTATTTTGCTTTTGCATCATCTTAAAAGTACTCAGTTGTATTTATTACCACTTGGTGTAACATTCTAAGCCTTTCGGTTTAAGCACTTGGGCTTCAGACCAGTTGTTTTACATTAAGAAGATTTGTAGTCTGCACTGTTGTGGCAGGACAGGTAGCTTACATCCTTCTAAGTTGGGAACTGCTGATTGAAGATCAGTGTCTGCTATTCTAAAAGTGTATTAGTTCTGGTTTAAGCACTTGGGCTTCAGGCCAGTTATTTTACATTAAGAAGGTTCGTGTTCTGCACTCTTGTGGGAGGAAAGGCTGGACTCTGCCCTTCTGAGCTGGGAATTTCTGGTTAAAGGCTTATAGTGCCTGCATATTTGAACTGTTTCTTACTGAAATTGATGTGCCTTGTTTGCTGTAGCATAGACTAGATCCAGGCCTGCTGAACCTAGCTTTGTTTGCATAACTTGAGCACTAATCCAGGCCTTCTTTTTTAGAGAAGTTTCCACTGCACCCCAGTGGCAAGAGTGTGTAGTTATAACTTGTCTGATTGAAGACTAAAGGAACATGGCTCAGTTTAGAGATTTATTTACTGATTAATTGAATAATTTGTTTAAAAGCCTTTTCTGATTGCTTGTAGTCATCTAAAGCTGTTTGTAGTTGTTTAAAGCTGTTTTAAGTGGATTTTTTACTGTTTTTGCCTTATCTTTTAAAAAAAAAATGTTTCCTTGTTTCCCACCTTTCTAAGCTAGTATAGTCCAGTTTTCAGGCTAGTGCTGAATTCAGGGCTGTGTTACAATTTTCTGAGTTGCCCATACCTTACTTGGATAGAGGGAGGTTTCTCTGTTCACCTGTGAGAGAGGGAGCTTTGAACAGTCATCTGTCCATAGAGGAGTGGTTCCAGCCCAGAAGTTAGTAGTTTATAGGCCATTTTGGGCTAATTTCTATCTCTTTCATTTCCCTGCTGTAAAAAACACATTTTCACGGTTTTGCACGTCCGGGCAGCACTAGTTAGCTAGGGCTAAATTTATCCCGGCTCCACCAAGTCTCCTCTTCAGTTTTTCTCTTGAAAGTAGTCTAACTCTCAACCTAAGCACTTAAAAAGCATCCTACAGTCCAGCACTTGCTCAGACCTAATAGCAAGCACTAATATACCCCAGTAGAGCAAGGCTCATTATTCACCCCTCACCAACCAAGCGACTAAGCAGCTCACCCTACTATTCAGGCATGACCAAAGGGCAATTTCAGGTATACTCTCCAGTCTAGCTGGTGAATCTGGATATCCTGAGGCAATGTTACAACTGCCTCATGTACACAGACAACCCCCTCCTCCTACCACAAAACATTAACATATGCGAGAGATACAATTATATAGCTAAACTGGAGGCTAAGCTCTCTCCACCCAAGACTGGAACAGGCAGTCATGAGGAGAAGGTTAACAGTTGCATCACACCTCCAGCCTCACACAGACATACTAAACCAGCACTGGCAAAAAATACACATAAATACACAAAATCATATTCAGAGGCTCCAAATAAAAACCTGCAAAAGTATCACAGACCTCCAAAGCAGACGCCCAAAATATCTGCACCTCCAGTCACAAACCAGACAACACATAAAACAAAAAATCAGTGTGCCGCACAATCACAGCCCTTAAGGCAAAATAACATACCTAACACACTAGTAATAGGCTTTCAAAAACTGGCCAAGGCACTTGCTGCCCCCATAGTGCCTTTTTTAGGCAAGGCTCGAAAGTCAAACCCACCTCCGTAAACAGCACATATTAAAAAATGAGGGTTATGCTACTCAACGCCAGGAGTTTAAATCTCAAAATGCACGCGCTCAAAGAACTCAGTATGGAGAACGTCGACATCTGTGCAGTAACTGAAACCTGGTTCAAAGCTCCACAGAGCACCCCAGCACTACCGGGCTACAACTCATACCACACATTTTGGCCACAGAACATTGACCGAAGCACAAAAGGAGGGGGTGTATGCATATTTATCAAGGATACCTACACCTCCAGGTTAGTGGTGCAGCATGATACCTCCGAGATCATCCATGTGCAACTAACATCAGGCAAATCTGCAATGCAAATTGTGGCCTGCTACAGATCACCCTCCATGACCCAGGACCACCATTCCGCCTTTCTGGAGACACTGGAAAACATGAAGGTCCTACCTAACACCCTGATAATGGGCGATTTCAATTACCCTACCATTAACTGGGAAAACTACTCAAGTACAAACTCCCAAGTCCAGCGCTTCCTGGAATTTATCAACTCAAATGCCCTGGATCAGCTGGTAAACTCCCCTACCAGAGGTGAAAACATATTGGACCTGGTCATCACCACCATGGGTGACAGGTGTTCCACACTGGAGGTCAACCCTTCACTGGTTAGATCAGACCACAAACTAATCACTCTGGATGTCCACACCACACCACCACCTCCAACCAATGAAACCACAGTGAAAAACTTTTCTATAGCAAATTTCACCTTACTTAAGACAGAGGTGGTAAGTTTCACAGCCCCCACACTAAAGGATAACAGTATCCAAGATGCAGTAACCATTACAAGTGCACTCTATGAGCAACTACAAGGATGCATGGATTGTGCCATCCCTAACAAAACCAAGACTCACTCCCCTAAGAGAAGGAAACCAGTCTGGTGGACCCCTTCCATAAACAGGCTATACAATAGAAGCAGGAAACTAGTTCAGAAAAAAAGCAAATCCCAAGAAGGAAAGACATCTCTGATCAGTATCAGTAAGAAACTAAGGTCCCTCATAAAATCCTGCAAGGCTAACTTCGAAAGAAAAATAGACAAGGATTCGAAAGATAACCACAAAGCCTTCTTTAGCTATGTCAAGAATCTAAGTGGCAACTCACAGATATGCTCTGAGCTAGATCAAAATAGCACAAAATATACTGAACCCACTGATATTGCCAACATCTTGGCAGATAGCAAACAAAAACAACTTCGGCAACCCGAATGAAACTAAAACAAACTACTTGCTCAGCAACCAGAGATGAAAAAGAAAGTGGCCACACAGTCGGATAATTTTTGAGCTTTCTTCCACTTTAATATCACGTGGACTTCTTCAGAAAAACCAGAACGCCTCCCTGCGTCCTGGTTTTATAATCAATATACAGGAAGTGATGTTATTCCACTCAACAATGATGTTATACTTCAGATTTCAAAGTGTAAAACAATTGAATAACACTTTTTTTATATATAAAATATTTTTGCGAATTGCACTTGTTTATAAAACATTTCTTTTTTTAAAAAGTATGTATATATGTGTTAAAACATAATGATACATTGACTGCCTGTCTAACCAATGACCACATAAAACTTGATCCATACGGTATTCATGAATATCAAAATTACTTTTCCTTTGTAAACATGTGAACAAAAGCCGTTTTGTGTGAAAGAAACTACACCACAATGGCGATCACCTTTTGCAATGAAATGTTGACTCAGACCTTCCAATTTTATTTCCTAGTGTAGTCGATTACCGACTCAAATCACGACTTGACCAATTCCTTCAAACATTGAAATGGACATTCGTATATAAATACGCTGGAAATGTGTAAAGATGTTCCGTGTCAAATTTCTAACCTATCTCACCTTGGAATAAATCAACCATACTCTCCCATACATGATCACTGTGGATCACTCGTGATGTAAAGTGCACAAATATGAATTTATATACTGGACCGGGTCAGTTCTAACCCACCTCACTCACATACTCCTCCAATTTAATCTCATATGCGCACTAACATACATCACCACTTGCACATACCCACAATGACAAGAACACAAACCACCGGATGGACTCCCCTTTCTCACCAACGCAAGCACACGAAGTGTGCGAGCGCACTCGCATGCCCTCAAAAACTCACTTGGACATACATCCACACTAGTGTGTTGGTGTTTGTGTTCCCACACTGTCTAGGGTATCTAGATGTGTGAAATGTGACTAATCTAAACTCTTTACAAGTAAATAACAGTGAGTCCAATCAAGTGACCTTTAGCTCCAAATATGATTATGAATATGAGTGTGAGTGTGAATATGGATGTAAACTAGGGCTAGTGGCACTACCCCCGTGGAATTCTACCCTAAAATGTTTCTGTTATGAGTGGTTATGAACAAAGACTATTTTCAACTAATTATGATGTTCTGAAATACTTAAGATATAATTATCTATTTATTAAGAAGCATTTGATGTTGATCGCTTCATTCAAACCGGGAGGTTCATCAGCCCCTAAACACAACTGCCATACTGACTCTTTTTGCTCTAATTTATTGTTCAAGTCTCCCTTTAATAGACTTTTATCTACATGATCTAAAACAAAAAATTCAAATTTCTTGAAATCTACACATTCCTGTGAGTGTCTTGCCAAAGAATTATTCCTATCTTTGTTCTTGATGGCTAGGGTGTGCTCATAGATCCTACGTTTTAGCATTCTTTTGGTTTTCCCTACATAATAATTGTCACAGGTAGAACAGGTGGCTATATAAACCACATATTCACTGTTACAATTATGATACTTTTGTGCCCAAAAAGTCTTATTTATGTGCTTGAGTGTCACAAAGGAGGTATTGGTGATATATCTACACTGTCTACAATTCTGACAAGCAAAAGTTCCCTTCTTTTTACTGATGTCCCTAATAGGTGCAACAACAAAAAAATAGTAGCACCACCTGTTCTACCTGTGACAATTATTATGTAGGGAAAACCAAAAGAATGCTAAAACGTAGGATCTATGAGCACACCCTAGCCATCAAGAACAAAGATAGGAATAATTCTTTGGCAAGACACTCACAGGAATGTGTAGATTTCAAGAAATTTGAATTTTTTGTTTTAGATCATGTAGATAAAAGTCTATTAAAGGGAGACTTGAACAATAAATTAGAGCAAAAAGAGTCAGTATGGCAGTTGTGTTTAGGGGCTGATGAACCTCCCGGTTTGAATGAAGCGATCAACATCAAATGCTTCTTAATAAATAGATAATTATATCTTAAGTATTTCAGAACATCATAATTAGTTGAAAATAGTCTTTGTTCATAACCACTCATAACAGAAACATTTTAGGGTAGAATTCCACGGGGGTAGTGCCACTAGCCCTAGTTTACATCCATATTCACACTCACACTCATATTCATAATCATATTTGGAGCTAAAGGTCACTTGATTGGACTCACTGTTATTTACTTGTAAAGAGTTTAGATTAGTCATATTTCACACATCTAGATACCCTAGACAGTGTGGGAACACAAACACCAACACACTAGTGTGGATGTATATCCAAGTGAGTTTTTGAGGGCATGCGAGTGCGCTTGCACACTTCGTGTGCTTGCGTTGGTGAGAAAGGGGAGTCCGTCCGGTGGTTTGTGTTCTTGTCATTGTGGGTATGTGCAAGTGGTGATGTATGTTAGTGCGCATATGAGATTAAATTGGAGGAGTATGTGAGTGAGGTGGGTTAGAACTGACCCGGTCCAGTATATAAATTCATATTTGTGCACTTTACATCACGAGTGATCCACAGTGATCACGTATGGGAGAGTATGGTTGATTTATTCCAAGGTGAGATAGGTTAGAAATTTGACACGGAACATCTTTACACATTTCCAGCGTATTTATACGAATGTCCATTTCAATGTTTGAAGGAATTGGTCAAGTCGTGATTTGAGTCGGTAATCGACTACACTAGGAAATAAAATTGAAGGTCTGAGTCAACATTTCATTGCAAAGGTGATCGCCATTGTGGTGTAGTTTCTTTCACACAAAACGGCTTTTGTTCACATGTTTACAAAGGAAAAGTAATTTTGATATTCATGAATACCGTATGGATCAAGTTTTATGTGGTCATTGGTTAGACAGGCAGTCAATGTATCATTATGTTTTAACACATATATACATACTTTTTAAAAAGAAATGTTTTATAAACAAGTGCAATTCGCAAAAATATTTTATATATAAAAAAAGTGTTATTCAATTGTTTTACACTTTGAAATCTGAAGTATAACATCATTGTTGAGTGGAATAACATCACTTCCTGTATATTGATTATAAAACCAGAACGCAGGGAGGCGTTCTGGTTTTTCTGAAGAAGTCCACGTGATATTAAAGTGGAAGAAAGCTCAAAAATTATCCGACTGTGTGGCCACTTTCTTTTTCATCTCTGGTTGCTGAGCAAGTAGTTTGTCTTGGCAGATAGATTCAGTGCAAACTCCCCCCCCCTCTTCCCCCCAAAAAGGCCCACAACAATACCGGAAAAGTGTAGTATCTCATACTGACTCAAAGAGGCTAGATAGTATCCTGTACTGCCAGGCATATAACAGACTGAACAGTATAGCAAATATATTTTTTGGCCTGTAGGAGTTATTTTTCTAAAGAAATCTCAGAAGTCACAATGGATGCTTCTAGTGACTTCCATTTTGTCAACTTACTTTGATGACCTGGAAATGAGTTTATATCTGGTTTTAGGTTCTTGTATAGCATAAATCTATTTTTGTTAACTATTTATTTATCAATTATTCATATTTGTCATTTTATAGATTATTTATCTTTTTCGGTCGAATGGAGGCTTAGTAATGTTTAATAAATTTTTGTCATACATGAATCAGATCACTTCCTTTGTACATATTCATGCCCATGCACCCTATTATTCTTTGTTGAATTTACTTGTGGACATATTAAATATTTCAATGGAAGAAAACTGAAACCAAGGATATGTAAAATTAAATAAATATATTTATATTTATTTGTTTATAAAAATAAAAAATAAATAAATAAAATAAATGAATGGCAATGTCTTTTTACATTGTCAGGGTTACCTTCCACAGCACATAAAATACAGTTTGGTTAAGAGTCAGGTATCTAACTTTGTATTTTACAAGCGATAAGACTGACTTTGAAAAAAAGTCTTGTTTCCCTGAAAAATATGCTTTTACACTGTCGTTAAGAAATCTCAAGAAGAGACAGAGTTTGATAAAGACTGGCAAGAAAAAATAGGCAAATTTAAAGCTATTACTAAAGATGAGTTGAACTCCAGTCAAAATGTTAATATGGAAATTCAAATGTTAAGAATGGGTAAAAAAATAAGAATGTTAAAGGTTTTTGATGGGTAACAACTTGATTTGATGTCACTCCTTAATTTTTTTTAACACGGGCCAGAAGTTTAAAAGTTAATTGAAAAGAAGAAGAGAAAAAAATGTAATTAATGGGCTTAGAAATAATAAAATCAGGGGAATATATAGCTGAGGAATTTTAATAGCAAGCAAACATATTATTAACAGCCATTTTTAGATTCTAAAAGCAGCAAAACTTATTGCTCTGATAACAGATATGATTAGACATTGTCTATCTATTTTGCCCTCTATTTTATCTGGGATAAACAGCAGGAATGTTGCAAACTAGAATAAAGGAGCACCCCTGTACCATTAAGACAACACTCAGATAGTACTGTACTATCTAGGCACATAGAAACACATACTACTACTACATTTACAAATTCAACTTTTTTGCTGTTCAGAAAATGAGATTAAATAGCCAAGGGAGTGTTATGGATTAATTACTATTTTTGGAGAGACCTATGCTAGATGATAATTTTACAAGCTAACAATCCTCATGGCTTAAACTGTTACTTATGAAAGGAGAGTTTAACCAATGTTTATTGCTTCAGCAAAGCATAACATTGCACAATGAATTTATAATACTGAATGCACTTTAATATTTAAACAAGCTTTTGATTTCTGGTGGTCAGATTGCATCATGTGATTTTTATTTTTAGGTTGTTTCTTTGTGATAAAGTGAGTTAGCAAGCCCTTTTGGGTAAAATTGTTAGCTTCTTTCATTGTGTTTTATTAAATTGTTGGCTTGTATTTGTTTCTCCATTCATTTGCTGTTTTTCTTTGTTAATTTATCACATGATTTATGATGCATAAAAGATGGCTGTGGGTCATAATGTATAAAGATTAGAGAGAGAGAGAAGATACTGTGAGTTTTAAAATAGATTTTGTTCAAGTATTTGATCACATCTTTACAAAAATATTTATATGTTTTCTTGCCAAATAAATGCAGCCTTTGCTTATATGATCAGTTTACTATTTTACATTAAAAAAAAGCAGTTATTGAGAGAAAAACTTTATAAAATTCAGTAGTATGGGTTTCTGTGACATACATTACTAAGTTTTTACCTTAGCATCTACTATATATGCTTTGATACCTGGATGAAATGGAATGAACTACATTTTGATAAATAAATACACTGGGGGTTATTACAAATCCATGGCTTTGGTAATATAGTGAATGTAGCCTTGCCTCTATATCCAATTACTGGTATTAGCTGGGGATCAAGAATGCTTGTTCACTCCTTATTTTCTTATGCATTTTTCCCATTAAACAGAGAAACAGCATGGTGTGGTATCAGTGAAATGTGCTCCATTATCTTCAAACAAATTAGCATTATATTTGAATATATAGTTGTGTTTCTGCAGTATAGTGGATATCAGTTTTACTTCTCTAGGGATATTCTCAATTGAAATACCCACACAATTTTTTTTTCCTTTTTCACATGACAGATCTGGTTTCATTGTTTAGCTAGAAATCAGTGGGTAGTTTGTTTTTTTCATTTCATCATATGAATTGATTAAATATGCAACTTGAGGTACCCAAACATTGTGTATATTTTAAATAATATGATAATGTTAAACTGATATGTTTAAAATGGGTTCAGGTAGTTTGCTCCATATGATGTGATTATTATGTGATATTATATGGGGTCTATATCATTTAAGAGAATACTTACTTTGTTGACTCACTATTCTTTGAATCCACATTGTCGAAACCTCTCTTCATTGAACGTCTGTTTCATCAAACTTTTTCACAGGGAAAAACAGTGGTTGGCAATCATGGGAATTTGCCCTCTTCCCCACTGTAGTGTGATCTCAGAGTTGGTATATTTAGTTGGGGGGGTATGGGAGACTCACTTTTCAGAATTTAATGATGGGTGCTAAGTTGGCCAGCCATTGCTTTTCCTTGTGAAAAAAGGGGTTTCAACAATGTGGGTTGGATGAATAGACTTTGGACTATATATATATATATATATATATATATATATATATATATATATATATATATATATATATATATATATATATATATGGTTCCCATTCAGAAGCCTGAAACATCATAAGCCTGAAAATCAAAATCCTGAAACCAAAAGCCTGAAAATTCAGAATCCTGAAAACTCAAAATCCTGAAAGCCCAAAATCCCGAAAGACCAAAATCCTGAAACTCAAAATCCTGAAAACACAAAATAGACATACTGATGTCATTGTGGCTTTGCTATTGTTAGCCCTGTGGTGTTAGGTCATGCGTTGGGGTCAGGTAAGTGTGCGGTTGGTGTTATTTTAGGGTTAGGCGGTTTAAGTGAGTTAGGGTTAGAGGCAGGTTAGGCATGTATGCAATAGTGACAAATATTGGGGTTAGGGGCGGTTTAAGTGAGTTAGGTTTAGGGCGCGGGTCAGGTGAGTGTGCGATAGTGACGGACCTTAGGGTTAGGGTTAGGGTCAGGGTCAGTTGGTAGATATTAGTGTCTTTATAGTGACATATTAGCATTATTTGTGTTTTCAGGATTTTGAGTTTCAGGATTTTGGTCTTTCGGGATTTTGGGCTTTCAGGATTTTGAGTTTTCAGGATTCTAAATTTTCAGGCTTTTGGTTTCAGGATTTTGATTTTCAGTCTTATGATGTTTCAGGCTTCTGAATGGGAACTATATATATATATATATATATATATATATATATATATGTGTGTAAACATCTCTAACATCTCATCTGATCTAAGACAAGGGCCAGCTAAGAAAGGTTGTTGTACTTCTTTTGGCTTTTCCCGGTTAGGGGTCGCCACAGCAGAACTCCGGTCAACTAATGATTGGCAGTAGGGTTTTTTTATGGTGACAAGGAGCCAGCCAGATGTCCAACCTTCAACGAAGGCACGCCCATTCACACATGTCTTTCGAATGCCACTTGACCACAGGGAGGACAAGCAGACTCCACACAGAAGGTGCTCCAGCCAAGAATCAAATGGGAGAACCTCTTGCTGTAAGGGGACAACTCTACCGCTGCACCACCGAGGCTACAAGGGCCAGCTAGGAAAGGAGCATCAAGAAATTCATGTCGATAGTAGTTTAACTTCTCCTGTCTGACATACTACCTGTATAAAATATTCTAAAAAATAAACTTCCAGCAAATACGGATCACTTCTTTGCAGAGTTTTCTTGATTTATTGCAATGTTTGTTGATCATATTTGATCACAATTTTATCTTTTTCCTAGCTAATGCATTCCTTATATATTTACTTATACATATTTGAACCATGTTAATATTCTGTGACCCTGTTGCATATTCAACTACCACTCTGGAAAGAAACAGCCATCTTATTCATACCCCACCTCACACTTCATTTCATAACACGGACTGTACAAACCTGTTGAGGTTTGACTTGGCAAATAGTTTGTGGTAAAAACCCAGATTGCCCAGAGTTATCCCAGACAAAGAAATGATGTTCAACCAGAAAGAGCCTAGAAGTCTGAATGGAAAAACAATGCAGAATAAATTCTCTGTTGACCATCAAACCTTGAAATTCTCAAAAACTGAGGAAAAAAGCCTGTTGGAAGAGTATCAATATGGACAGTCGATCTTGGATACTGCATATGATTAGAATTACCTCTCATCTCCAACAGTGTTCTTTGTCTGCTATATAGCTGCCATACCATATCTCATATACTAAAGGCAGTCCAGGGCAATGTTTCCACTCTTAATTATAAAATCTATACAAAATGTGGTCTTAATCGTAGCTGTTCATAGAACTGACAGTTGGAGCTAAACTTAGCACTGGAGATAGTGCTTACTGGCTTAAGGGTACCATGTGATAAAATGCCCATACTTAACTCAGCCATATACCTTACTGGCTGTTCTAACTATAGGCTTCAAAATTATATGGGAAAAGGGCAAGCTACACTATTCTTTTGTTATTATAACAAGCTCAGTAGATCTACTCTTCTCTTCACAGTGGCTAACCAGATGTGCTATCTGGCTGTGTAATTTGATAAAAGTCAGTGATTATGATAGTACAGATTTAAGGGATGATACCCAGAATTGCAAGATAAAAACTTGTTAAAAGCACATAACCTTAACTCCTGAACAGTCTTACCAGGATTAAAGTTACCACAGACCCTGAAGGCTAGGTTAGGGTTAGGGAAGCAGTGTGGGTGAAGATACAGGCTTGTTTTAGGTATACCTAATCACTAGCTAAACCCTGAAAGACTGACAGCTCAGATGTTGTGTAGGATGAGATTAAAGTTAAGCTGGCACACATTTTCATAATGTAGGACTCCCTGCAAAAATTACCCACTTACCTAGGCTGATGACATAGTACATGGACCTAACAAAAATAACTGCATGTAGAAAGAGAAATTTATCTTTTTAACTTTATTTTATTTTGCTTACTGTTTCATGTTTTTGTATTAAACAATGCTTTATCTCCAAAATAAAGTTAAAACATTGCCTTCATACTATTCCTAACCCTGTAGAACAATACCTCATAGTTATACTCAGAAAATATGTCATAAAGAATGACAAATAACAATATTCTAAAAAGATAGCCCCATTTAAATTAAAGAATATGAATATAGGAAATCTATTTAATTAAATACATAAATAAGAAAAGTTAAACAATGTGTGGACACCAGTGTTGGCTTTCGTTAATGATAAGCTGATGCATATACTGTGTGCAAAGCTTATGAAAGATGATACCGCAACATCTTTGATGTGCATTCCGGGCTCCAACACACTGTCATTATACCTAAGTTTTTAATTGTGGCTTCACTGCTAGTTTACACCTACACAGTGGGCAGTATAATCCAATACTTTTTTATTGAATTATTATTTGTGACATAGGCATATTTACATTTATATAAAATTAATCAAACTGTATTAACTAGTAGTGCCGCATAACTTCTTTAGACACACACACACACTGCAGGAAAACATTGCAGTGAGTTATGCCTCATTTAACTGAAATTAAATGTTTTTTGCCTGCTTGACTGCATATATTGAAATGTCAGCACTTGATTGTCTTGGCTGTATGAATGTCACTCACTGAACTAATGGCTTTTCTGATGCTAGTCCATTCACAGCAAAGGGAAAAGTGAGTTTATTTGCCATTTACTTTTATTTTACGTTTATTATTTTTCCTTTTTCTTTGCCTTTTTGTGATGTTGGTGGTAAAACATTTAAAATCAGGCTAATGAGAGGAATCAGCTTGGGCAGGTGTGTTGGGGGTTATGGTTCCCGCAGACGTCATATCATTTAGGTTCTTGATTATATTTTATTTTGTGATATTGAGACTGCACAATATTTTGCATTTTAGATATTTATGTTCTGATATTTTGCCTTTCAAATAGCAGGGTTCCCCTTTCTACTATGAATTCAAGCTGCAGCTATATTTAATGCAATGTTAGCATTTCTTAGGCCAAAACTCTTAAATCATTCCATGTTTGAAGAGGATGACAGCAAGATGAAAAGAAGGCTAAAGAGACAAATGAGTGAATGTCATGAAGGCCAAAGAAGCTTAAGGGAAAAGAGCTGTAAAGATAACAAAAATGGGAGGGGAATGGGTGGATGACAACATCATAATTTATTTCTTTTAGTTATCACTGAGTACAGGGCCATTACAAGGTGTTGCGGGTTTGATGTCTTGTGTAGCTCCCCGATCTTGTACCCTTCTCCTCATCTCTAAGCTAAGCAGCAAGAAACAGTGTTCATCATCGACACACATTTTTCCTATTTCTACATGGGGTTAGGGTGTCACATCAACATTAGTCAATCGGACAAAACCACATAGAGCCAATGTCAACGTCGCCAAGTAGCTAATGCTTCTTCCTAAATTATTGTAATAAGACACTTTATGAAAATGTAAGAGGCGGCACGATACATTGTAAATACCATAAACAATGAAACAAAAAAATGTATCTCACATGCCAAACAAAATTTAATAACAAATGAAATTAAATAACAGGCAGTTTTTGGGATACTTCCCTTCCTCATCTCTCAAAACTGTCAAATATACTTAATAACTATATAGTCAGCACATGATACAAGAGACCAATCAAATAACATTAGAACTCATTACACTTTCATTATTAAAGACACAGCACTCTATATACTCAATAATCCTCATCACTGAAATACATTATAGTTCAATAACACAAAATAAAATGCATATACGTATATTCCTAAAAAATAAAATTAAACTATAAATAATACAACTATAAAATTTATTATATATCCACTAAACATTCATTAAACACTTATTACTTAACCATATTTAATTCATAGCTTCATTTTCTTAAACTTCAGTATGGGTTTCAGGCTAACTGCAGTGTTTAATCCTGGTTCCTGTTAGTTATTAAATTTTGTTTAATGTGTTAGGTCCATTTTTTTGTTTTGTTTTGTTGTTTGCAGTGTTTTTACCTTTGACATCACTTACACATCCACCTGCCTGGTTTTGAGAGTGGTACATTGTAAATACCACACATGTGGTAATGCTTTAGCCCTGATGGCAACTGGGATAGAGGTATTCAGATTAGATACCATCATTCAGTAACTAAATGCTGGTATTGCCCTACCAGTCATCTGGAAAAATATTATACCCCTGGCACCCTGCATTCGGGCACCCTTCAACCGGCACAGCTATGCTTTTGACTCAGTGCATTCCTATAAGAATTGTGATTCATAACTAAGAAAACAAAAGCAGAAAATTCTGAAACAAACTATTAGACTTTTAAACATTTTATCTCCCTTGCACCCTAACATGGGAAGTTGTGCCTACACACAACTGCTACTTATACATAGCAACTTCAGGGGACCTCTATTGAAATGTCGGCACTCAAAATGCCAAGTACCAACAAGCCCCCCCCCCCCCAAAAAAAACGACTGCAAACCAAGCAAACCAAGGAGAAGAGCGAATCTTGAACACCACTCTTCTCTTTTAAAATTCTTTTTGAAGGGGACAATCCCTGCATCTCTTGATGTGGGGGGCAAGACCTTCACACCCTCCGAACTAATATACACTAACTCTTACATCATCATACTTTGGAGAAAAGGGAATATTCTGAGAAATGGCCATCTCAGACTTAATATATCTTAGTCCGTTTTTTTTTTTTGGATATTAGGTCTTCATGTTTTGGGATTTATTCTAGTGGGTCCAGACATTTCAGTTAGTTACAAGCTTCAAGCTCTAGTAATCTTGGAGCAGTAGAATATTCTGAGACACCAGAACCGCAGTACCATTATTCTGAAGTTCTCAAGTTTTCAAGGGTTTACTGTCATTGGATGGACCTGTATATGCCTGCATGGTGACACTGTAAAATTACCATCTACACATGTGAGCAGACTGTTTAGTTAGACTATGTGTATGCATTTTTAGAAACAGGCTGCATGCATTTAAATCTGGTTATAACTCACAGCAATTCAGCCAGTCAGCACAAACAACCAGCGTGTTTACTCACTGTACAACACAGAGATTAATCATGCAGGAAATGGCCTATGAAATGCAGCTATCCATTTCAGACAGTTCTGGAACTATTCACTGAAGTGGTTTATCAAATAACACTTTGAAGGACATGACTCCCTGGCATCATTACTCGAATAGAATGTATCTTAGAGGAAAAGGCATATTTTGTACTTCAAAGTGATCTTGCAGTATAACAACTGTTTTTTATAAAATGCCTTTTATTTTTTATTATTTTATTTCTGGTTAGTTCTGTTTCTGGGAACATATCATGCACTCTCAGCACACAGTACTTCAAATTACAATTGCTTATTCTTGTTAGATGGAGACAAAAGAAGCAGACTGTGATCTCAAGCAAAGTGTTCCCCTTCCCAAAATGCTGTATGACCATGAAGTTAGTATGTAAGTCCATGTGATTCAGTTTGCCCCCCACATGGTATAGTATATAATATTATATACTATATAATATATAATACTATATATATATATATATATATATATATATATATATATATATATATATAAAATACTATATAATAATATTATAGTATATAAGTATACTTATACTGAGCTGCTTTACAAGCGGCTTTTGTTATATTCGGTTCACCATGTTGAGATGCATGAGACTGGATGTCAGTTTCTGAAAGTTGAACCTACCTCATTTCAGAGCAGTGGCTGGATTCTAGATTCCATAAACCACTCAGCAAGAAATATGACATTTTTTATTCAGTGATGGTGTCTGGGTGAGGCATTAAACACTTATTTTAGATAAAATTTCATTTGTGATGTGATCACTAATAAATGCATTTTCAGCAAAATTTGCACAGTAAATTAGCAGATACAAGTTGTCAAACATTGTGGAATCCTACCTACTTATCGATTATTTACTATCAACAAGCACCACAGAGCGAATGTTGTCTATCACACCATGACATTGCAACATTTTCTATTTTTTGTTTTTACAAGAAAGAAAGACAGAGAACACTGCTTTTAAAATAAATAATTTTAAAAAGTAAAACATTTGTAAAGTGTGCATATTTAGTGGCACTGCAAATGCACCTACCATTTTTTATAACATAAAAAGACCTACAAAAGTTGCCCTGCACTGTCTGCCTCTGCCTGACTACAAATACCCTTTCCTCAGAAAATCTACTGTCACGTTCTCTTAGTTTCAGTTCATGACTGCATATCTCTGCCTGTAAGATTCCATCTCTCTGTCTGTCCCTCTCATTGTCTGAGTCTTTTTCTTTCAGTCTCTCACCTTGTTTTCCCTCTTGTTTCTTGCGTCAGGGCATGTAACCTATATTAGATCCATTTGTAACTTCTTTTCTTTAAGCTGTCAGAAATGCGTTGACAATCACTCACACATACACACTGTAATTTATGACAAATAGTTCCTTACCTCGGTTCCGGTTTTCAGTCTTCAGTTTGCATTTGCAAGTAACATTTCTCCTCCCGGTTGCTCACCAGTCTACACAGTGAGTGTGTTCAGTGCCCGCTGTGAATTCAGGCAACCTTGGAAAGTCAGAGCGGAAAAAAAAAAAAAAAACAACACATAATATAAAAGAAAAACAAATCAGCAAGATCTGTGCTTTGAGTTAACTAGTTCATTTCCAGTGCTTTATTCAGTCTTATGCAATATATTAATCATGTCTCCGTGGAGTAAATTATAATCCTAAGATTCTACATCACCCTACCACAAAGAAAGAGAGATGTTGTGGTAAGTGATACCTGCAAAACCCATCACTGAAGCATTAAATGAATGCTGTTCATTACTTTATGAAGTGGCACTTGCAAAATGGCATTTGGTGAATGCTAAAAGAGCTGTAAATTCCTGAAAGTTAACAGCTAGAAGAGAAAAAGAGAGAGGGAGACAGAAAAGAGAGAGAATATAAGCAAAAGAATGAGTACTGTGTAAGTCTGTCTTTGTGCATGTGAGTGGATGCTGTGGAAGGTGCTTGTAAGGCAAAATGAAGAAGCAACATAAATCTCTTGTTTTAATATTTTGACTTCCTAGTTTTGAGTTTTATTATTTCTTGTTAGCAGTATAGGGAATTTACAGAAGGGAAGTAGGAAGAGGACCTGTTGGGGTGGGGGAGGAAAACATGCCTGACTTTGAAACCAAAATCTCTCTTATGACACTGAGGGGGGTGTGATACATGCAGTGACAAAATTTGGTGTTTTTTCAAAAGCAATATATTGTCTAAGCACTGAAAACCTAAACTTGTTCTTCTTTCACTTATGATGATACTTTGGGTAACGCTGTTAAGCATTTTCAAACACTAATAATACATTAGCATATGCACCTTGCAGGGGCTAGTAGTTTTTAGATCAATGGGGGGATTCAGAAAAAAAAACTTCTTTGGGGGGTGTAAGGGGCCAGATAGTGCATCTGAGGTAGCGTAATGAAGCCTGCTACAATCTGACTATGCACCAGTAGCAAGAGAGTGCGATGTGGTTAAAATAAGAAGATAATTCTCTGGTGAAAACACAAGACATCATCTAATAACTAAGACAGGGCCAAGGCAGTCATGTGACCTTATCAGCCCACTAGTGTGCATGAAGTGCCCCAGTGAGGAAGTGCATTCACTCGTGCGAAGCAGCACTATTATGAAAACAACTGATAAGCAGGCTAATGGCTATAAAGCAAAGTTTGTACTATTTTTACATTAGAAATGGGATTAAACTGGGTAAATAGGATAGGCAGATAGAGCAAATGTGGAACAGTCATATGTCTGTGGGGGAAGCAAGGCATAGATTTTGGAATGGATGTACATTATTTATACTTTCAAGAATAGTATATGTGGGGAAGGTATGGGCAAGAAAGATGTTCAAGCAAAGACAGCAAGGACAGAGAAATGACACAAAATATAAACAGAGGCCAACAGGGGAGGGACTAGCACAAATGGGGAAGAGAATGCAAAGGAGAGACAGAGAGAAACAGTGGGAGCACAGTTGACAATGGGGAGGACTGGGCAACAAACTGAGGAAGGGAAATGACATACTAGGAAAGGGAACAAAATGATGGGGGACCCTGTGGGATGGCAGATGACAGCAATGATGTACAGTGCAACATACAACCTAAGGTCAGTCATCTCTATGGGGAGCCCAGCTATTGTTGGCACACTGATCAGAGTTAGGCAGTTGTACCACTCTGTCTATTGCATGAGGAATCAAGTCAGTCAAGAGGCCTTCTGACTTCTACTGGCTGATATTCCAGGACCCAGCAGTGATGTTCCTTATGGGGAGCCTACACTAACCACTGGACACTGACCACCATAGGTAACCAGAGAGTTCTCCAGTTATACCCTTGCTCAGAACTGGATCATGATAAAATTGGGCCCTAGGAAGGGTAATGGGCCCCCACAGCCATTCCAGTGTCACATTACTTGTCTTCTCCAATTTCTATAAATAATGTTCAAACCTATCAGTGTACATACTATTTTATTCTTTACATTTACAATGATTTCAGATATTTGAATTTAATTTAAAACTTGTATTTCAAATTTTATAGCACAAACACTGATGACCATTTGCCAAACAAAACAATCTCACATTGAAAATTGACTTAGCAGGGGCAAAGAGCAATAATAAACTTCTCTGTCCTTGAAACTCACATTCATTAAAAATGCATCTGGCTAGTAACAGATTAAATGTATGTTGGGCTCTGGGCTATTTTTAAACCATAGGCCCCTGCACACATTTTTAGGACTATGCATACATGCACGTGCTCTTTGATTCACCTTCTTTGTTGTATTAAATTATCTTTCTTGTTTAATATAGCAACACTTGTTCAAGTGTGTTATAAATTTGTTGTTTTGAACATTTTTTCCAGTAAGCAGCCTAACAAAATGTATGAACCAGTAATGACAAAACTTCTCATTTCAGAACATTTCGACCATTAAAGGCCACTCAAACTGTTGTCATTAAAATCCACCAAAAGCAGATCATATGTATAATTTGTGCAGAAGTAAACATCATCTAAATAATTCCACATTAAAGAGAACTATTATTAATGCAGAGGTTGCTACCTGGAAACAACTTTGCATTTCAATGCTTCATCTACAAATGCAGTGCCTGCTGCCCTTGAAGAATAAATGTCCAAGGTTACATTACAAAAACTGGGTGCACTAGTGATATTGCCATATCATTTCCTGAAGTAGATCAGCTATGCAATAGGGAATAGCAGGCAAACAATGGCAACAGGTTCATAGTTACGAGGCATGCAGTCCTAGCGACCAGTAATAATCCTAGCCCAAATTCCCAATTACTCTGAAGCTCTGGCTGGTTAAGTAAGCAAATGAAGATGGAAAGATTCAAACCCTGCACCCTTGCCATAGGAAGCAGCTCATTAACAAGTTGGAGTCTGCTCTAGCTGCCAGAGTAACAGTTTTTAACTAAATGCTAAAATGCTTTACAATATGATCTGACTAAGACTGTATTACCATAATATGCAACAATGACTACATAATGGATGTTGAAGATCAGTCCATTCTGGTCATCATTCCAAATAATGCAGACTATATGACCCGACAAATGTCAATCTCTTTGCAGTTGCTGGAGGTAAAGATATATTACTAAAATGCAACATGTTTAGACTATATTACACAATCCAGGCCTATTAATGAATCAATTAATCCTTTAGTCCTGTGAATAAAGCGAAACAATGAAAGGCAATATAAGTGTTATAACATCTTTTGTTCAACAATCGACAAATCATATAAAATATCAGAAATATTATTACATACGGCTACTATTTTTATTTCTGGGGGGGGCTTGCATTTCACCTACACCTCCTTTTTGACCTCCCTATGTCTTCTCAGTAACCCATCAGACATCATTTAGGGCGGGTCTGAACTATTTGAATGGATAATAATAAATAAAATCGTACAATAAACACAGCTCCAGAACAAAACCATGCAGATGATAATAAAACAGCATGCAAAAAGTCTCTTCAGACTGAAAGTACACGATATATCCAACTCAGAAAGATAAACTGCTGTCACGACTTCTTAATAAAAAAAATTATTTTATTAACAGATATCTGGTAAGCGCTTTCGTCAAGGTGGCTTCTTCAAACCATAAAAGTACAAATCAATTCAGTGCACGCCTTTTATATATATAAGGGCGCCTTCAATTACATTTTAAATTACATAGTGACATCACATTTGATTAATATGCAAACTAAGTAAATAATAAAGAAATAAATAGTATTGCATGCTTATACAAAAAGGGTTTGATGAATTCATATTATTTAAAACACTAATACTGTATGATGATAAACATCACCTATTTTAAAAATATATAACAAAGCATTATTAGTCCATATTTAAGACATATAAAGAAAATTTACTAACAATTACTTAAAAATAAACTTCCTATTTTTGAGAGCTGGTTTTATGGGGATCTTGTCATTGAGACCAGGGTGAATATGTGCCTGGAATCTAATGATCCAGTTAGTTTCATTTCTTTCAGTAAAATTTCTGACATCCCCTCCCCTCAAACTTAAATGTATGTAAACTATTGGTTTCTAAAATATGTTTAGAAAGAGCATTTGTATTAGATTGAATACGGATTTGATATAGGTGTTCCCTCACTCTGTCCCTAAGCCTTCTGTCAGTTTTACCGACGTAGAAGGCAGGACAAGAAGAACATAAAGCAAGGTAAACAACATGTTCCGTATCACAATTAGCAGTAACAGCAAAGCTAAAAAATTGAGATGTATTGGGATGTACAAACATACTGGAATCACAAATATAAGAACAAAAATTACATTCATTACAGGGTTTTGTACCTAAATGATTTTTATTGTCATGAGAAGACATAGCATTTGTATAACATAGAAGTCTATGTAAATTTTTCTTATTTTTAAATAAAAACTGTGGGTATTCACCCACAATTTCTCTAATATTGGGATTAACAGTTACTACATTCCAATGCTTATGTATGATATCTCTTATTTGATAGAAATCACATGTATAAAATAATGATATTTTCTGTGTTGGTGGATTGATGTTAATAGTATTACTTTTCATAGTATACTTTTCGTTGCCCTGCTCTGAGAAGTAAGGACACGCTCTATCTGACCTAAGATGTTCTATACACTAGAAGCCTGTTGAAATTTCATCTACTCTATACTTCCTTGTTAGTAACCTATCATGAAGGCCTGCTAATTCTGTCTCAAAGCTACCTTACATAGGATTTAATCTAGATGCTCGAATAGCCTGGCCTTTAATAATGTTAGTAAAAACATATCTAGGGTGCATGCTTTCTCTATGTAATAATGTATTTTTATAGCAGGATTTCCTGTATACACTTGTATTTAAATTGCCATTACTTAGGCGTTCAATGGAAACATCCAAAAAAGGAATACTACATGCTGAAACTGTGTAAGTGAATTTATTTCCTCAAAGAAACTGTTCTGTTATAAAAATTATAATCATCCCTATCTAACACCACCACCGGACCACCTTTATCTGGTGGTCTAATTGAAATGTTTCTATCATTCTTAAGACTATTTAAGGCCTTTTTCTGTCTAGGGGTTAAATTATCTTTCTTAAAATTAACATATTAACTGAAGCAACAGAAGTTGAAACAAACTAGGATGAGTAAAACAAAATCCACGTCAGCAGAACCAGCAGCACAGAGTCCAATATTAAGTGTTTTATTAACATCCACTTTTCGTTCAAGAAAACTGAACTTCTTCGGACAAACATCAAAAGGTAACAAATGTAAAAAAATGTAAAAAAAATGTAAAAATGTTTTTTTACATTTGTTACCTTTTGATGTTTGTCTGAAGAAGTTCAGTTTTCTTGAACGAAAAGTGGATGTTAATAAAACACTGCATAGTGTTGTTTCCCTCATTTGTGGTCCTTGGAATCCACATATGTGCCTCCACGCATTGTACCAAAACTTCAAGTAACTGGTATAGTATTCATGAGGCAGATGCTTGTGATATGACAAATGTGTCCTTTGGGGGTCATTGGAAGGTCACTGTAACAAGGTTTACCAATGTTCCTAATACCTCTGTATCCAGTGGAAAAGCATTGTAGACTTACTTAGCCCAACTGATCATCAAAATCATATCTTTTGGATCTGAGGATGTTACTCCTACTCTATATTTTCCCTTTTCAGGAAAAAATTATAGAATATAATGCACTCTTTCGTATGTATGTCTTCAAAGACATTATCCAACTTGAAAAACCTCAATGCTTTCTCTCTGAAAAAAATAAAACATGGGCTTAAACTCCATGAGCTACTCTGAGCATTTAAAAGTTTGTTTACTCTTTTCCATATTCATTAAACTTGTATGCAGTGACCTCGGCATGGCCTACAAGGCTACAAATGAAACAGTCCTACAAAATCTACATATCCACAAAACCTGTAACATCTCAAATGCCTGCTCAACAAACCTACAAACCTGAACCTTTACCTCATCACAAACAGGATGCGCTGGCTTGATATAACTATATATATATATATATATATATATATATATATATATATATATAAATATATATGTATATATATGTATATATATATATATTTATATATATATATATATATACATATATATACATATATATATATATATATATATATATATATATATATATATATATATATATATATATATATATATATATATATATATATATATATATATATATATATATATATATATATATATATATATATACATCTTACAGAATCCCCATCCTTTAGAATAAAAATTACCATTTATATCAAACAACATAGCTCCCTAACCTTCATCAAATTCAGTCTAGAGGATTAGAAGTGATATTGTGAATACACTTCAGGACTAGCCTTTCGATTGTTTGTTGTAGGAGAATGCAAACAGTGGGTTTTGCAGTGACTAGCCTAAAATGGTCTACATAATCAATTGTGAAGTAAGAAGGTATGAAATTATACTAGGCTAATGAACAATAAGGCCTTTATAAGCCTAGCCATGCAATCCCACCCAGTTGTGTCTCTATGTATCATGAGTGTTTATTAGGAGGAGGTATGTTAGTTAGGAAGTTTCTAAATGTTATGTGGGGCAAGGTTATTTTAGTTTGGGCATTACTGTCTGCTTCTATCTATCAGAGGCATGGGGACAAGACTCAGGTTGAATTTCCAATTTCCCATCCGGTCAAGGTTATGCTTGGTGCCTTCCATGAGGAGTCTACATGTCCACCCTTCGATCACGTGGGTTTCCTCTGGGTGCTCTGGTTTCCTTCCACATTTGAAAGACGTATTGCATGTGGAATAGACACTCTAAACTGGCCCTAGGTATGAGTGTATACATGTGTGTACGGGGCTGGCAACACAACACCATAAAACTCCACTGCCAATTGTTTTGTTGACCGTTGTTATGCTGTGACGACCCCTAATGGGGAAAGTCAAAAGAAGAAGAAGAGAGTTAAGGTTATCATGAGCAGACAGGTGATCTGCTGTGTGACCCCTACCTGGGAAAAGCCGAAAGAAGAAGAAGAAGAAGAAGAAGAAGAAGAAGAAGAAGAAGAAGAAGAAGGGATGGATTCTGTGTCACATGGATAGGGACCATGTTCGAGAGCATTCTCTGAGGCACATATCTCTCTCTCATCGACATGTCTTATTTATGTCACAAGCAAAATTTAAATAGTTGGATATAGTGATTCCGATGCTGTTTGTTTTGTGGATGTGCAAAAGTTGCATCCAAGGTGCATCCAAAGATGCCTTTGTATACCAGGCATAGTTCACCTCTCAGTAACAGGTAGGATACACAGTAGATAGATAGGGCTTTAAGGCAATCTGTAAAGGTTGATGTGTTTATACCCTGGAATCTCCTGGTAAGAAACTTTTGTGGGCATTCTGACTGTTGCACATATCTGGTCAAGTACATGATGAAGGGGGCATTATACTCAATGATGGGTCTGATAAGAGCCAAATAAATGACACTATGACTTCCTTGGACCTGGACGCCATGCTTATATAAGTTGGGTGACATGGATTGATTTTCTTACTGTCTTAGACACATGTTGGTCAAAGGCCAGATTACTGTTTACATAAGTTCCCTTATCCCTGACTACTGGGTTGATTCTTAGAGAAGTCTAATTGAAGGAGTATTAGCTGTTAGCAGTTTTCCCAAAAGGCACTACAGTGCATTTCTTGGTAATGAGTTTATAAGTCTATGACTTTGACACCAGTCATTTGTCTGTGTTATGGGAGGAATTTATGATAGCTCACAGTTTGCAGTCACCTGTGAACTTGGTCAGTCAAATACCCTTGACATTTTCCCTTACCTCTGAGAAGTAGATGTCAAATAGGAGTGATCCCAGTACAGAGCCCTGAGCTACTCCATTGGTGACTCTTAGTGGAGGTGGTATCACCATTCCTGATTTCCTATGTCCTGTCTGTGAGCCAGCTGGCAATCCAGTGAGTTTTTTAGAGGTTTATAACCTGTTCAGCAAATTTGTCAACTACACCAAAATGGGCTATTGTATCAAACACTTTAGCCAGGTCCAGGTAGGTGGTATGCAACATTTTCTCTGCATCTATTGCCTAGATGACCTTCTCAAAGACGTCCATCAGGTTTACTAGGCATAACTTTCTCTTCACAAAGCCAAACTGGGTTGACTTTAGTGTCTGAAGGTTGCCTATGTCTTTGTTAATCATTTACATGATAACAAGTACACAAATGCATGGATCTCGCCATACCCAATAGAACCAAGATGCTCTTCTCCAAAAAAATGAAGCCAATCTGGTGGTCCCCTGCCATAAACAAACTCTACAACAGAAGGAGGAAACTGATGCAGAATAAGGTGAAGTCCCAAGACTGGAAAAACTCCCTTATCAGCCTCAACAAAAAGTTGAGATCCCTCATGAAATCCTCTAAAGCTAGCTATGAAAACAGAATTGCAGCAGATAGTAAAGACAACCACAAGGCCTTCCATAGTTATGTAAAGAATCTCCATGGCAATACCCAGATTTGCTCTGAGCTACTGCACAATGGTACCTCCTATACTGAGCCAATAGATATTGCCAGTATACTGTCTGACAGATTCAGTGCCAACTTTACCCCTCCCCCCAAAGGACCAATCACAATACCAGTAGATTGCCAGGCACCCAGTATTACTGCTGCACAGGTTAAAACAGCACTGTCCAAGACCAAGAATACACCATCTCTGGGACCTGACAATATCCTTGGCTGTTTTCTAGATGAACTACAGAATGAACTGGCACCTCACCTGTGTGCTCTGTTCAATCACAGCCTCACCTCAGGCTTTGTCCCTAGCGAATGGCACACTGCTACAATCATCCCTCTCCACAAAGGAGGAGTGACTACAGACCATGGGAACTATTGCCCCATTAGCCTGATGAGTCTGATATGCAAAGTTATGGAATACATCATCATGGACCTAATTAACAAGGATACAGGGAATCTCCAAACTCTGGATCCCACACAGTTTGGTTTTGTGAAGGTTAGATCATGCCTGCCCAACTTGGTCGACTTCTTTGAGTCAGTCACCAGAGCTGTGGATGAAGGCAAGGTGGTTCATACAGCCTACCTTGATCTTCCAATGCTTTTCATACCATTCCCCACTCAGGAATCATAGAAAAACTCACTAAGCTAGGCATCAACCCCTGTATCACTAGGTGTTTTGTAAACTGGCTCAGAGATAGAACCGACAGTGTGAAAGTAGCTGACTCCAGGTCAGATTGCTGACTAGTCACAAGTGGAGTCCCACAGAGTTCGGTCCTGGGTCTTCTCCTGCTTGGTGTCTACTTCTCTGAAGTCCAGGCCAACACAAAGGGACTCTGGCTGACAAATTTCACAGACGATTGCAAGTTGGGAGCTATTAGTATCTCTCCAAGTGGTGTTGACATCCTACAGAATGGCCTCACTGAGACCCATGACTGGTGTCAGAACCATGGCCTTAAGCTCAATGCCAAAAAATGTGTCATCATCCCATTTGGGAAAACCCAGTCCCCCTGACTTACCACATTGATGGTAGTCCACTGAACACAGAAGGTGTTATAAGACTTCTGGGAACACAGGTTGACAGCAACCTCCCTTTTGATCACCACATTGCCACTGTGGTCAGAAAGTACTTCTGTGTGGCACATCTCATTAATAAGGGTTTTGCATCCAGGAAGAAAGAGGTCATTGTCTCCCTCTACTCTTCCATCATCAGGCCAATCATAGAGTACAATGCCCCATTTGGCATGTTCCTCTCTAGACACCTGCAACAACCGTAGAGGCCGCAAAAGTACCTCACAAAGAGGATCCTAGGCCTTAAACACATCCTGTATGGACAGACTCAAAAAACTCCTACTATTCTCTGTCTCATATCGCCTACTTAAAGTCGATCTCTGCTTGACTTACAAAGCCATGCCTGACCCAGCTCTATTAGAAATGCTACATCTAAAGAAATCCCAATCCCTCCACACCACATGCTCCAGAGACCTCAACCTCATTACCACAATTAACAGAACATGCTGGAGGGACAAGTTCATAACCCAGAGAAACTGCCCATGCTATGAAATAGACTTCCCATACATGTCAAGCAGAGCACCTTGCTGACCATCTTCAAGAGAAATGTTGATGAGTAGATGGGAAACAGAAAATTCACCACAGGGATAACTCCAGTGGCTCTACTCAACAGAGGCACTGGGAACTAAGGTCGGGTGGCACTATGTCAGGGTAATCCTATGGTTAGGCTTGTAACGGCCCCAGGGCCATTAGCCTAGTACACACCTATGAACCTATAATACATTCCATGACTTTGCATATTAGACTAATCAGACTAATAGGTGTGTAGTTTTGGGGGTTGGTTGATGGTCTACCCTTGTTAAGTGGGATAACCGTTGACGTCCTCCATTCTCATAGCACAAAGCCTGTTTTGAGGCTATAGCTGAAAAGTGACTCAAGTGATTCTGATTGGCCATGTTTCAAGCTATTTAGGAGGCATCCTGGGATATTGTTGGAGCCCACTGAGGCTGTGTTTTTGGCCTTAACGATTGTCACCAGGACCTGCTCCCTGTTAATAGCTGGGGGGTATGCTAGTAGGTATTTCATGGGGGAGGGTGAAGTCTAAGGTGAATTTGTTAGCCAATAAATTCACTATGCCACTTTGCTCTGTGAAGGGGGACCTCTCACCACCAGTTCAGCACACTGGTGTATGTTGCTTTTGAGGTTTGGACACAGCTGTAAAAGGCCTTGTGGTTGTCTTTAGCTTGTGAGTCTATCTTAACCTCATAACTGGCCTTGTTGGATTTAATTAGTCCTATTAGCTTCCTATTTAGTTTAATTATAGAGCTCCTATCATTCTGGGGATTGCTCTTCCTGATTTTAGCCATGACATATTTCCTTTTGTTATATACTCTATTAAGGATTGATCCACCATTGCGGTTTGTTTTTAGTGTTTGTTTTGGACTTACTTCTAGCAGGTTCAGCAGCCTCTATACAGCCAAAGCAAAAGACATACCTGACTGAGACAAATATTCAGAGAAATCAACAATGTCTCTCTTTATATAGTCCAGGGAAGTATGTCTCAGGTCATTATCATCCACATGGACTATGACAGAATCATATTGGTACCTGCGGTGTAGTGACCTGAGTGTATTCATATCTTGGCAGATCCTGGCTCTAGATAGGCAACTAACCATTAGCTTCTCCTTGTTTAGTCTGGTAATGTGGGACATCTGTGTGTTATACAATGGAGTCCCCAAAGACAAGAGCCCTGGGTAATGTATTAGCTTGCCTAACGGGTTTTGCTCTTTGGGCTCTGCTCTAAGATTAGATCCAAAAATAGTCAAGCATAAAAATGCATTTAATTTCCAAATTAACACCAAATAAGACCAGCAAAATAAATAAAAATGAGATGAGCACTTTTGGCTTATTCAAGCCCTTCTTCAGATCAGAAATATTAAAAATGCAGTTTAAAGTTCTTAACATCCAACAGGAATAATTAATTTGTGGTATCAAAATGCAAAGAGTATGTGTTCATATCTACCCTGAAGGTTATAACCAATCATCACCTTTGCAGAAACTCAAACAGCCAACCAGTATGGGCACAAATACATAATGTTCCAAAAAATCATCATTTAGAATTTGGCCTGTATTATTGGATCAAATCACATCAAAAATGAATCACTATCTTCATTTCTTTCAACTTCCATTCATCTCCATGTAGCAGCTACTTTAGCCAATTGGACATCTCTAATCTTCTGGCCAATGGTTGAGCTTGAATGTGGACATGGATGAACTTTGTTTTATGTGGATGTGGAGTCATTCAAAAGCAGTGGTGTCCTCTCTCTCTCTGTATCTGTCCCTCCAAACTATTCTGTTGATGTTGAAGAAGTGATTTAGATCTTTTTTTTCAGGTTTTCCTGATGCCATTGGATTTGCTGATGTGCAGTGAATCCATTAGTGTTGGATTGGAGGAGGCCCTGTATGCCAGACACAGCTCACTTCTTAGATGTACAATCCTCAGTATTGTGACAAGGCTTTAAGTCGGTCCATGTAGGACATGCCGATTAGACATTGTATCCTTTTAGTAAGGTATCCATGTCGGTGTTTCAGTTGTAGCACATGCCTGAACAGATACACGCAAAAGAGGCATTATATTCAATGGCCTAATAAAGTCTGAATACAGGGGAATAATGACATCCATAGATCTAGGTATCTGTGCAATATAGAAGGGCTTTCTTACAACACTAGACATGTGCTGGTCAAATGTTTGGTTACTGTCAACATAAGTTTCCAAATCCTGAACAACTGGGTCAGTTCTTAGGGGGTGTATTGTCAATGTGGTATTTCTCTGGGGTAGATGACTTCCCAAAGGATACAATAAAGCATTTTTTGGCATTTACTTTCAGTCCATGGTTTTGGCACCAGTTATTTATTTGGGACAAACCTTCCTGAAGGATGTCTAAGTAATTTGGAGATTCAATGACTACTCCTAGATATATGGAGATTTAGTCAGCCAGACCCTTTGGTACTGGCTTTTACTTCATAGGTTCATAGGCATGTACTAAGCCAATGGCCCTGGAGCCTTTAAAAGCCTACATAAAAGTGCCCTGGCATCATGCCGCAGTTAGTTCCCGGTGCCTCTATCAAGTAGAGCCACTGGAGTAATCCCCAGGGTGAACTTTCTATTTCCCATCCACTCATCAAGATATCTCTTGAAATGAGCCAGTGAGGTGTTTTGCTTGACATGTGTGGGAAGTCTATTCCAGAGCATCGGCTGTCTCTGGGTTATGAACATGTCTCTCCAGCATGTTCTATTGATTGCGGTAATGAGGTTGAGGTCCCTGGAGTGTATAGTGCAGAGGGATTGGGATTTCTTTAGGTGTAACATTTCTAACAGGGCTGGGTCAGACATGGCTTTGTAAGTCAAGCAGAGATCTCCTCTTAATAGATGATATGAGACAGAGAAAAGCTGGAGTTTTTTTGAGTCTGTCCATGTAGGGCATGTGTTTAAGGCCTAGGATCCTCTTCGTGAGGTACTTTTGTGGCCTTCCCAGCTGTTGCAGGTGTTTAGTGAGGTACATGCCAAATGGGGCATTATACTCAATGATTGGCCTAATGAGGGAAGAGTAGAGAGAGATGATGACCTCTTTCTTCCTGGATGCAAAACCCCTGGTAATGAGATGTGCCACATAGAAGGACTTTCTGACCACAGTGGCAATGTGGTGGTTGAAGGAGAGGTTGCTGTCAACCTGTGTCCCTAGATCTCTTATAATACCTTCAGTGTTCAGTGGGCTACCATCAATGTGATAATTAGTGGGAACTGAGTTTTTTCCAAAGGGAATGATGATGCATTTTTTTGGCATTAATCTTAAGGCCATGGTTTCAACACCAGTTGTGGGTCTCAGTAAACCCTTTCTGTAGGATGTCTACATCACTTGAGGAGTTAATAATGACTCCCAGCTTGCAATTGTCGGTGAACTTGTTCAGTCAGAGTCCCTCTGTGTTGGCTTGGACTTTTGAGAAGTAGATGCCAAACAGGAGAGAACCCAGGACTGATCCCTGTAGGACTCCACTCATGACTGGGTGGCAGTCTGACTTGGAGTCTGCTACTTTCACACTGTGGGTTCTATCTGTGAGCCAATTTGCAACCCACCTAGTGATATAGTATAGTGATATACTTCAGAAAAGTAGATGCCAAACAGGAGATTTTCTAGCGCATTACGTTGGAGGACACCACTGGTGACTGATCTCTTTGTGGATGTAACTTGCCCTGTTTTGATTTTCTGCATCCTATCTTTGAGCCAGTTGGCCAATTGGCTATGGGGTGACATAGAGGTTTATTCCCAGTTTATTTATCTTTTCTACTATCCCTGAGTGGAGAATTGTGTCAAAAGCTTTGGCCAGGTTGAGTTATGTGGTGTGTATCATTTTGCCTTCATCCATTGCTTTGGTAACTCTTTTCAACAAAATCCACCAGGTTGAGTAACTATGATCTGCCTGTGATGAATCCAAACTGAGACAGGTTCAGTGTTAGGAGGTTCCCTACATCCTGATTGATTAGACTCATGATAACTCTTTTCATGGCTCTGTATGTAAGGCTGGTCAGACTTATGTGTCTGTATTTGTTAGGGTCGGTGGAAGGTCCACCCTTATGCAGAGGAATGACTGTAGCTGTTCTCCATTTACTTGTACAAAACCAGTATGGTGGCCATTATTGAACAGTTTTGTTAGAGATGTGACTAAATCATGATTCATGCTATTTAAGATGCATCCAGGGATATTGTCAGGACTCATCAGTGTAGTAGTTTTAACTTCTGATGGCAGTTTTAGGACTTGGTTGTGTGTGATCGCAGGAGGCCAGCCAGTTTCAGGCATATCTTGAGGGACAGACAAAGGGAGGAGAAGGGTAACATCAGAGCTAAACCTTTTGGCCAGCAGGTTTGCTATATCTTCAGCCTCTGCATTTGTAACATCATTTTCAATCAGCTAAGCTCATTGCTGTGTTGTGCTTTTGAGATTATGAACAGAAGTAAAAATTGCCTTGCAGTAAACAATCCTCTGCAGTAAAACATGTGTGAAATAGTCTACTCCATGCATATACATGAACTTGTCTATCTTTACTTAGCAAGTTAGCAACATACATGCTTATACTGTGGTTCACTTGTGTCTTCTGGCAACTTAGTTCCTCTTTTTCTTCTACAGCCCTCATCCCCATACCTGCCCTGTACAGTCAGTGTCTATATTAGCATGTCAACAGGGCAAAAAAATCGAACACCCTTATATCGACACATATTTAACGAAATGTCACTATCTCGAATGGACAGAACAGCAGTTTTTTTCCTTGGGGGGAAAAATCGCTGAGCCAACAACAACAACAAAAAAAAAACAACAGACAAAATACAAATATCCCCCCGATGTGGGGGGCTGTGCCCCCCATACCCTCCCTGCTTAAATATACCATCTCTGGGATTGCACTATAGTGGCGAAAACGTCAAATTCCCGACAATGGCCTAGCAATTTTTTTCCCAGGCCATTCAAGATTTAGGCATTCTGTGCTATGTGTGTTGGTGTAAGGGCATTTGATATTCAGCCCTGTTGTCATGCTAATATAGACCCTACAGTTAGCGGCTATTCCTCCAAAGAATTAGAACTGGTAGCATTATTTTTATTTATTTATTTTTTTTTAGATCGTGTCCTTCACTGTCCTGCAATAGACCAGTAAATATGCAATGACATCAGTGAAAAAATGTTATAAATATGCAGCTCTGAGCACCTGACACAATTCATATCTGGCATTTTGATACTTTAGAATCACTATTGTCCTACAGAGCTTAAATACTCAGTAAAAAGCCAAGTGAGATGTGAGACACCTCATCACAAGGAGTTTTGTCAAAAAACAGAATAAAATTCACAGTCATAAATCAATAAAACATCATAGGTGGACAAATCCATTGTAAATACAAAAAACATAGCCAGATTCTTTGTTATACAGCGTGTTTCTTGTAAGACACGAAACAAAAGCCACCGTGCTTCTCATACAGGACATAATATTCCACATACCTCACAACCATAACCCTTCCACAACCTTATCTTTTAGACCAAGCTTAACTGCAACCATAAATGCAACTATCTACAACCCTAACTACAACCCAGAACACCAAAGTGTCACTTCAACCTGGACCCCAGCTGGGACTCTAAAGCCAATGACTTCAGAAATTATTTTAGAGAGGTATAGACAAATTGGTATTTCATTCAGTGAAATATTTGACCAAAATGCATTTTTGGTCAGATAGTTTTGGCTGCTTAATCCTTTTTTTCCTGATATTCTGATAATACGATGCATCACCAAATGAAGATCATCACAGGCATAGGTTCATAGGTTGGTTCTAGGCTATCGGCCCTAGGGCCTATACAAGCCGAGCCATAACAATTCCCTGGCTATTTCTTCCCACCGTAATTACTTCCCTGGACCCCTGTCTAGCAGGGTGACTGATGTGATCCCTGGGGTGAATTTCCTATCTCCCATCCAATCATCAAGGTTCCTTTTGAAGAGGGCCAAAGAGGTTCTCTGCTTGACATGTATGGACAGTTTGTTCCAGAGTCTGGGGAGCCTCTGGGTCAGGAACCTATCCCTCCAGCATGTTTTGTTCATTGTGATGACAAGATTTAGATCCCTGGAGTGTGTGTCTGAGGGATTGGGATTTCTTTAAATGTAGCATGTCCAACAGCTCTGGGTTTGACATGGCCTTGTATGTTAAGCAGAGATTGCCTCTGAGTAGACAATATGCGACAGAGTATAGGTGGAGGTTTTTTTAGATGGTCAGCATAGGGCATCTGCTTTAGGCCTGTGATTCTTTTAGTGAGGTATTTCTGCGGCCTTTCCAGTTGTTGCAGATGTCTTGAGAGGTACATACCAAATGGGGAGCTGTATTGTATAATGGGTCTAATGAGGGATGAGTACAGTGGGACAATGACCTCCTTTTTTCTGGATGAAAAGCCCTTAGTGATGAGATGTACCACATAGAAGGATTTCCTGACTGTTGTGGTGATGTGGTTATCGAAGGTGAGACCACTGTCCACCTGTGTCCCTAAGTCTCTTATCACACTTTCGGTGTTTAGTAAACTGCCACCTATGTGGTAATTCAGGGGTCATGTTTTTCCCAAAGGGGATAACTATACATTTCTTAGCATTGAGCTTGAGCCCATGGCTCTGGCACCAAGCATCTGTTTCTGTAAGACCCTTTTGTAGAATATCCATGTCATTTGGGGATTCAATAATGGCTCCCAGTTTGCATTCATCTACAAACTTTGTTAGCCAGAGTCCCATAGTGCTGGCCTGTACTTCAGAGAAGTAGATGCCAAACAAGAGCGGTCCCAAGACTGAACCCTGAGGTACTCCACTTGTCACTTGTCTGGAGCTGGATTTAGAGTCGGCTACTTTTACAGTGTGGGTTCTGTCAGTAAGCCAGTTGGCAACCCATTGAGTGATGTAGGGATTAATGCCCAGCTTAGTAAGTTTATCTATGATTTCAGAGTGGGGGATGGTGTCAAAGGCCTTGGCGAGGTCCAGATAGACTCTGTGGACCACCTTACCCTTGTCCATGGCTCTGGAGACTGATTCAAAGAAGTCAGTCAGGTTCAGGAGACAAGATCAGCCCTTCACTAACCCAAACTGTGTGGGGTCCAGTGTTTGAAGGTTGCCAATATCTTTGTTTATAAGTTCCATGATAATACTTTCCATGGCCTTGTAGATCAGGCTCGTCAGACTGATGGGGTGGTAGTTCCTGGGATCCAAGGTGGATCCCTCCTTGTGGAGTGGAATAACTATAGCTGTGTGCCACTCAGTGGGCATGAAGCCTGAGGTGAGGCTATGATTAAACATGACACTTAGGTGACATGCCAGTTCATTTTGTAGTTCATGTAGTACACAGCGTGGTATGTCGTCTGGTCCCATGGATGCTCTATTCCTAGCTTTGGAGAGTGCATTTTTTACCTGTGTGGCCATTATTACCAGAATTTGGCAATCTTTTGGTATTGAGATGGGCCCTTCAGGGGGTGAGAGGGGGGTGAAGTTCCTGGCTGAATCGATCTGCCAGGATATTGGCAATATCCTTGGGATCAGTATATTTAATGCCATTCTGTTGTAGCTCAGAGCAGATCTGAGCATTGCCATTTAGATTCTTGATATAGCTATAGAATTCCTTGTGGTTGCCTTTTCAATCTTTGGCAATTTTATTTTCGTAACTAGCTTTGGAGGATTTTGTGAGGGATCTCAGCTTCTTAATGAGGCTGGTAGTTTGTTGCATCCTGGGATTTTCCTCTTTTCTGCAACAGTTTCTTCCTTTTGTTGTAAAGTTTGTTTATGGCAAGGGACCACCAGATTGGCTTCCTTTTTTTGGAGGAGAGCGTCTTGGTTCTATTGGGGATGGCACAATTCATGCACGAGTGGATGTGCTCGTACAGTGCCTTAGTGTAAGATTCAGCAGTCGAACATTTAGTTCCCGTCTGCATGGGTGTCATGAAGTTTGTCAGTTCTGACTTGAGTAGCATGAAGTTGGCTTTGAAGAAGTTTTTTATGGAGGTTTCCTTACTGGGGGGGTGGGGGTGGGATGTGGATGTCAAGGGTGATTAGCTTATGGTCAGACCTGACCAACAAAGGGGTGACCATAGGTGTGGAGCATCGATTTCCCATGTTGGTAATGACCAGGACTAGGATATTGGAGCCCCTGGTGGGACTAAGGATTAGTTGATCTAGGGCATTGGATTTTATGAATTCCAAGAACAGCTGGGCAAAGGTGTTGGTACATGAGTAGTTTTTCCAGTTAATGGCAGAGTAGTTGAAATCACCCAGTATTAGGGTGTTTGGTTGTATCTTAATATTTTCCAGTATGTTTAGAAAGGTGTAGTGAGAATCTTGGGGCATGGTGGGGGATCTGTAGGAAGCTACAATTTGGATTGCAGTCTTACCTAGTGCTAGTTGCACCTGGAGAATTTCAGATGCATTGTGTTAGGCAACTAGCCTGGTGTGAATATTCTAGGTGAATATGGACACTCCTCCACCTTTAGTGTTTTGGTCCTGGTTTGGTGGCCGAAAGGTGTGATGAGAGTTGTAGCCTGGTTTTGCAGGTGTGCTCTCAGGAGCCTTGAAACAGGTCTCAGTTACTGCACAGATATCGATGTTCTCCCATTTTTAGGACTGCTTTGAGAGAGTGCATTTTGAGGTTTAGACTTCTAGCACTGAGTAGCATTACCTTCAGATTTTGCATGCTTGTACCTGTTACGGTGGTGGTTTTGTCCTTTGAACTTTGCCTAAAAAGGGCACTATAGGGGTGGCAAGAGCCTTAGCCAGTAATCTGAATCCCAGGGGTGACAGGTGCAGGCCATCTCTGGCAAAGCATCATGGTCTGTTGATCGTCATCCCATGCAGACAGATACTGGATTCCCTTTGAATGACACCAGAAGCTTAGCCAATTGTTGAAGTCAGTCATTTTGTCCTTATACTGTTTTATCATTCTTGGTGAATGATAGGATGCTACTCAGGGCTAGGGTCATACCTGCCTGGGACACATGATCTGAGAGCTCTTCCAAGTCTCTTTTCATGTAGTCCAGGGAGGTATGTCTCAAGTCATTCACTCCAACATGGACAATGACAGAGTTATATTTGTACTTGTTGTGGAGTGACTTGAGTGTATGCATTATGTGGTGGATCCTGGCACCCGACAGGAAGCTGACTGTAATTTTCTCCTTGTTCAGACTGGTAAGTAGGACATCAGTGTGCCTGACTATAGAGTCACCTATGACTAAAGTGTTGGGTAAGTTGTCTTGCCTTAGGGGCTGTTGTTGGGTGGCACACTGGTGTTATGAGCTATGTGACACTTTGGTTGTGATTGGTGTTTGTTTGCGTTTTAGCTTTGGAGGTCCTTGTTGCTTGGACAGGTTACTGTTAAGGGCCTCCACATATGTGGGTTTAGTGTTGCTATGTGTGGGTGTTGGTGGTATGGGTTTAGAAGGGCTGTGTGCTGCTTGAGGTGTAGTGCAGGTGTTAACCTTCTCCTCTTAGCTGTATAGCACAATCTTGGGTGGAGAGAGCTTTGCTTCCAGTTTGGCTATGTAAGTGGTTCTCTCGCAGGTTGTAGTGTTGGGCAGTAGGAGGAGAGGGTTGTCTGTGTACACGAGGCAATTGCTGCATTGCCCCAGTATGCCCAAATTCACCAGGTAGACAGGAGAAATCACTGGAAGCTGACCCTTGGACATGCCGGGTTTGGTGCTTTTTTTTTTTGTAAAGTACAAGAGATGATTAGATACCCTTTATCAAATTCATGGTTCTGACCCCATGAGATTTTCTATCTTTATTAATTGCTTAACGAACAAGGGCACATTGTATTCTAATTCATCGATCGAATGGCAGCGGGTTCCTGTCAGAAGAATGAAGACGCATTATGTCGAATGCATCTTCATCGAACTGTAAATGTCAAAAACGCAAAATGATGAAGCGGATTTTAAGCAAATTCTTTCCCTGGGAAAGAAGTCGCTTGGCCGCTTCCGTCACTTTGCTGTTTTTGGCACTGTAGTGCGATCTCAGAGTTGGTATTTTTAAGTAGCTGGGTATGGGGAACACAGGCCCCCACATGAGTGGTGTGGGGGGGTGAAGCCCTCCACTTAAAATAGTGTTTAGTGTGGTTTTTTTTTTTTTTTTTTTGGGAACAGCAAATTTTTTTTCTGGGAAAAAATTTGCTGTTCTGGCTGTTCGCTCTTTTTTGTTTTCGTTATTTTGTGGTTGATATAACAGTGTTCGATCTTTTGATCATTTGCTGTTATAACATAGACCCATGGCAGCACACTGTATCATCACTCAGTAAACAAGAGCAGCTTATGCCATTAACATGTCTCCTGTCTGTCAAGCTGGATAGTTGAATGATAACAGCAGCAACCAAATGTTTCAGTTAAATGTTCTGCATTTACAGACATCATACTGCTTGTAAGACAATGGGCAGGATTCACAAAGCCTCTGTGTAAGAGTTACAAGGCTTACACGGAGGCTGCAGTTAAACGGTGTGACGTCAGCATGTCATGCATATGCATGAGGGCATGCTGAATCACACCTAAGGCTTACACGGTCCGTGGAAGACAGTAGGGGCGTGTCCGTAGGCCGATCCCTGCAAACGGACACGCCCCCAGAAGAGTAAAAGTGCCGAAAGTAAACCCCCATGACAGAGTCCATGGAAATGTGAATAAACACAACACAACACATGCCCCCACAGACTATGAACATAAAATATATAAATGAACATGGTATATTTTTTTTAAATTGTAAAGCTGTTTGCCCTTGAGTGTGCTCATTTGCGCAGGCGTGCCCGTAGCTTAGCCACAGTTAGCAGTAAGTGGAAAAGCATATAAGAACTAATTACGCAAAGTAAGCCAAAAAGCAATAGTGTAGCGGTAGAGACGTCGGCTGAAGAGCAGGCAGTCATGGTTCGAGACCCCACAACATCAATTTTTATTTTTAGTGAAATAAGCACGAAACAAGTCCCTGACATATATGTACACATATAAAATTATATTTTATGTAAAATGTAATGAAATGGGCCATTTATTTTGAAGAAATGTGAGATAAAATAATAAAAAATGCCAGATGTGCCTATAGCTGAGCTACAGTTTAACAAGTTGAGTGCATCTGCCCGTAGGTGAGCAGTGGTTTAACAGGTGCAAAATGAGTGCCCGTAGGTGAGCAGTGGTTTAACACGCTGAAACTGTGTGCCCCTAGCTGAGCTGAGTGTAATATGCGTGCTGACAGCCAAATGAAGCGTAAACCAGCGTAACCCGTTTGCGCGGAGCTGAGCACCACGCCAACAAGTTAACCGACGGGCAACGTTGAGCAAGCTGTAACAAAACTGCCTTTACACAGACACAACTCCTAGCCTGTGTAGACAGTCATAAAATATAAAAAGCAGTGGCCAGGTTCGAACCCAGGATACCATGCACCATAGTCAAGGTACTGAACCACTAAACCATGACAGCTGTACTTAGAAATGCAGTAATAGCAAATATATAGGAATGAGTAGAAAGAGGAGCATGACAAAGCAGGTTTTGTGAAGCTGATACAATTCCAAAATGGCCAATCACAGATAAGTGCGGGAAAAACGGCATATATAAGCCCCATAGGCGGGAATACACAGGATAACCGATTGTAGAACTAACTTGCAGCCAGAATGTCAGGAGTAGGTGAGGGTAGTTGCTTTTGAGCACAGAGGTGGGGCATTGAGGAGTCCAAATATATGGTTTGGCTCCTTGTCCACAATCATGAGGCCCAATTCATGCAGGGCCAGGTCCTGTGGGGAGCATATAGGGCTGAGGCATGGGACCGGTTGGCTCATGATCTTACCAGTGCCACAGGGATTCCAAGGACTGGTGAGCAGGTCCGTCACCACCATGCGGACCTGAAGAGATGCAAGCAGGACCAACTGAACCTTTGGATCCAGGAGGCCCGGCAAATGCCCAATGCCCCACTACTGAGTAAGTTACATCTAATTATGTATGTAAGAAATTAACCTAGCTGATATTATGGAGATGTGTATTCCAATATTACTTTATTTATATTACAGCTGCAGGTGTCTGTTCTGCGAACCGCAGAGCCTATGGCGATAGGCTGGTGTGGTTGTGCCACCAGGCAGGTCAGTAATCCTCTCCCTGTAACTGTAAATAAATATAAAAGTATGACAGTTAGCAAAAGAGTGCAGTGTAGTCACCAAGTAATAAAATGTGCAAGTAACAGTGTAAGAGTGTTTGCAAGTATTGCTTGATTACAAAAGTGTGTTGCAGTCTGTAATCCAAACAGAAAAATGTAAATGTCTGAAATAAAGTCTGAAATAATGATGTCCCACCTGTAATATAATAGTACACAACCTGCAGCAGGCTGAAAAGTACAGCTGCAGAAGATGAGCAAAACACATGTGTGAAATATATCTCTGTTGAAATACTGAAACATGACAGAAGTGAGACTGTTGGAAAAGATTGTAATAACTACAGTTAAAACATGTCAATAAAGTCTAGAAGTAAGTACCATCCTGAATTGTAAAAATAAAACAAGTGAGAGAGTGTGAGAAAGAGCTATGAATCCACCAATAAAGTAGTAATAACTCCTGAATAAAGTATACTACAGTCAGTACAGAATGAAATGAATGTGACAAGCAGAACCAAACTGCGAAATGTGTTCAAAATGTTCCTGCAGCTGGAATGTGTATCCCAAAATTTGGATATGTTGCTCTCAGTCTGCAATATGCAGATAGTATGATTGTCTGAAATACCAAACATCCACAGTTGTCTATAGCTATATAAAGCAAATGTAGCAGGATGATGTAGATGAACAGAGCCAGATATGAATGTGTATGAATAAAAATGGAAATGTATATTGATGTAGCAGTAACATTTCTATCACCAACTTGAAGTAGTTATCACATAGGAAACTGTAGGTAGAACTGTAGTGTGTATATATCTGCAGCTATTAGAAATGTACAGCATATGTATTGGTATTTGAAGGTGTTAATTATATTTTCTGCACCCTACCCTATAACCACATATAATCCAATCCACGTGAAATTGGTATGTGCAATCACAATTAACACCCCTGGATATTTGTCCTGTTGGGTCATACATATTTGCATGTACGTTGATGCATCTGCCCTGTTCATACATCCAAACCTGATGGCCTGTTGCCATCAATCAACCCTGCATGTTGTTGGACTGTGTATTGCTGTTCAAATTATGCATGTGTTATGCTCACTGTTCAATGGTGTGAATATCTGGGTGTTTGGTTAATGGGAATACTAATGCATGCTGTTACAACTAATTGTGAATGGTATTGTATGTTACTAACCCAAACTGTCATGACATAATGCAAAACATAGGACGACAGGAAAGGCGAGTTCCAGCGGACCCACCTCTCCCACCTCAGCTGGCGAGTGCATCTGGCAGTAGTGCCCAGGCCGGACCCTCCTCCGGTGGCCCTGTGCCACCTGCGGGTGGAAGCGCTGCAGGGGATGGGGTTTGTCCCCCCTTTGCAAGTGTGGCCGGAGGAGAACCACCACTCACCTTCCATAGCGTCCGGACTGTGGTGCATAGGGAGATCCAGGAAGCTGTTCATGGGCCCCTATGCCAGCTTGAGGCACAGGTGGCACAACTAACGGGCATGCCCACTGCCCGGCCTACACAGCCCCCAGCACAGCCCCATCCTGGGCAGTGAAGGTACAGTGGCACCTGCCCATGGGTGGGGATATCAGTTCCACTGTTGCCATCTGTGGGCTCATGGGCTCTGGATATCCAAACATCCGTCCCCGTCAATTGTGTAACCCCCCCACACATGTCATACACCATCCCTGTATACGTCTTGTTTGTCTTGTCTGTTGACCTAACCAACCTACCTCCCCAGCTATACCGACTTCCTTTACCTGACATACCACTCTCACCTGAAAAAAAAAAAACAAAAGGGCACTCTGTACCCACAAAAAAATTACGCCCCATACATAGCTGCCCATTTTACACACATGTCTGCTGGACATGGAAACTGTCAATTACAATTGGCTGTACAACAAGTATTATTGTTGTCCTTGCACCCCTCTCAGGGGTGGAAGGTTTCAAATGTCACACCAAATTACAAACATATGCACAGCTGTTGCTGATGAAGAAATGGGCAGCTATGGGACTTACCTACATCCCTCCTGCAAAACCCAAGCTTGTTTCCCTACTGTCTTACCCTCTTTGTGACCCCTTTTTCACCACATTCCTGTCTCCCCATTTTCATTTCTTTCAAAGAAAATAGCGCAGGTGTGCGCAAGAGTAAGCGCTTTTAAGCAGTTGTAAGCGGGTGTGTGAGAAGTTGAACGCCAGTGTGCATGCGGGAGCTCCGCGCAAACCAGCGCTAACCCGGTTACAACTGCTTAAAAGTGCCTTAGTCACTCTGAATGACAAGTCCTGTAGTCTGCTCAAAAGCAAAATAAAATCCCACTGGCAGTCCCGAACCCAGGAAACAGTAGTCTGCATGACTTACCACTAAGCCATGACTGTTATATAAGAACATTGTGCTACAATAAATATATCATGTAATAGTAGGAATGAATGTAAAGGGAATATAGGATGTGTAGTACACAAAGCATGTCATGTATATTTACTGTCAAATCTAGTGGATTTCTATAATAGTAGTGTGTGAACAGAAACAGCCATGCTAGTTGGTAGCTAGTAGGTAATAATGTCACTGTAGCACCTTGCAAGCCACACACATACTCACAGCAGGATAATCACTGCCCATACCCCACAACCTGTTACAGGAACACATCCGGACCAAGTAATAAAATATGTGGAGCAAAGGGCCAAAACCAGGGACACATTCCAAATAATGTTACAACAAACTTGGACAGTTCAGAGAGTAACATGTTCTGCATTTTGTTGGATGTTTGGAAGGGTATGAAGTCTGAAACTTAAATGTTTGTCACTATACTCTGACTTGAGCCCAGAGTGATTTGCCAGAAAGTGCTGTGCATGAGATATTGAGCAAAATATGAGGCAGAAATGTGGACAACCTGCAAATATCTGTACACTTGAGAGGTCTGACACTGCCATATTTGAACAGTTAAGAGCCTAGACATAGCAACAGTGACGATGCCCCACAGACTCCATGTGAAATGTACAAAGAGTAGGCAGAAAGGTGTTACAACACATGCAATGGTAACTATGAAGTCCTGAAAGTATGCACCACTTGCACGGCAGAAATAGTGTAGTAATACTTATGCTCATGCTATCCCACAGTCACAACTGCAGAATACCAGACAATTTAATGGGTGTACCCCACTGAGATGTACCATTCCATGAGGCAGATAACAGATGCACCTGAGAGTCTCTGGGGCCTGCTCAGCAGCATACTCAAATACCCTAATAGATGTCAAGGCCGACACCATGGCCAGACCACACTGCATGCTGTAACACCCTAACAGATATAGCAAGCATTCCAAGGTGTGAATGTACATGGAAAATAGGAAAGCCACAGCAGCACACTACAGTCAAGACACCTAGCAGGCATACAAGTAGTGACTGTAAAGGGCAAATAGTGAAGCCATAGCAACAAAGTGCAAGAGCCACTGCTATACACCAGTTACACCACATGTCCCACAGGAAAGCACACACACCCACATTAAAAGTAGTAGTAGTCTTAGGTGTCAGTGTACATACACACTTAGTACAGGAAACTGGAGAAATGAATGGAGAAATGTTAATCTACAACACAGCCGGAAATATGAGAGAGATACTAACCTTTACACTCACAGAACAGTGTCCACAGCATACCAGCATGGTCCCTGCCCTTAAAATCTGAAAGGGCTACGCCTATCTCACATACCTTTTTATAGCACTGTTCTGAAATCACAGTGAGAACTGCAATCAGTACACAACTGGCTGCATGCAATTAGCAAATGCTGGCTAACAATTGGTGCAGAGGCCATCAGATGGACATATGCAGATACCTACAAAAGCATGCTGTACTCCCAGTCCACACATGCAATACTTTCATTGAACCCTGTGGAGGTAGTGAGAGACAGAGAGAGAGAGAGAGAGAGAGAGAGAGAGAGAGAGAGACAGAGAAACAGAGAAAAACAAAATTAAACATACACAAACAAAACTGGTCAGCAACAGCCACCTGAAAGCTGACAACTGGCAAGTGGAGTAGCAGGACACAAAACCAGATGGCAACACAAGCAGCTGTGACAAACACAGGTAATGTAAAGTAATACTATAAAAGTCTACATACTGTGAACCCTCCATATGTGTCATTGGTCTGTATCCATATGTATATGAAGATGTGCAAAGGGCAGGGGACATACAGCAACTATCAGTGAAGGCTGTACATACATTTGTATGTGAGAGCATCTATGTGCACATATCAATGTAGGTTGAATGTAGGTTGTAGTGCAATGTACAAAGTAGGTTTCACAGTTAGTGTGTGTATACAGTATGGTAAACAAACATGTTGATATACCTATCTATCATATGGATACGTATGTATGTCAATATATGTATGTATGTATATATATATATATATATATATATATATATATATATATATATATATATATATATATATATATATATATATATATATATATATATAAAATATATATATAATATGCATATATGTATACATACATAGAGAGAGATGTAGGAATACATAGACAGAAGTAGATAGAATATGTACAAACATATATATGTAATGCACACATACAGATATAGATATATGTAGATACATATACATAGACAGACAGATCTGACTATCTACAGGTATGATTGTATATGACGATCTCACACTCCCCCTGTCCCACCCCCTCTGTCACTCTCACCCCCTCTCTGTCACACTCCCCCTCTCTCCATATCTATAGCAATATATGTATATCAATATATATATATGTGTATATGTATACAGACATATATATATATATATATATATATATATATATATATATATATATATATATATATATACATATAGATATATCCATATACACACACATATATATATATATATATAGAGAGAGAGAGAGAGAGGGAGATGTATATATATTCTGAGTGAGGCACATGTGTACAGATGTATTGCAACAGGTGCCTGGTGACAAAGGCATGGAGTGGAACACCAGTGTCAAAACTGGAGTACCATACCCCATTTCAAATCACCTACACCAGTAACCACCAGATATGTGATTGGCTGCCCACCACTGCATGTGTCAGGGGTGAACAGGGTCATAAATGTGTATAATAGTCCCCCCAATGATATTCACAGTGGCACACTATTCCTGGAATACCTGCACATGGTATGTGTCAGCAGACATGGTAGGTCAGCTACGGACATGTAGGTCAGTGTACCCCTCCACACCACATATTGGCTGCCATGGTATGTACCTCACATGACAGCTACAGATATGGAGAAGGACACAGTGACATGTACAACACTGTGACAATGCACTCAAACACATTACCAATGCACAGTGACTGACAACACCACAGAGTACACACATACTACCCACATAGAGGCTACCACTCCTGGATTTACATACTTAAGTCACACCCATGACAGATGTCCAACAACCATAGTAACACCTCACACCATCCACAACCTAAATGACTGCTGTGTGTTGTCCGTGCCACTGCAATTGAGAGCACATGGTGGAGTTACAGATTCCTACCCACAAATAAGACATACCCTGCAATCAACCACACAGTGTTAAGAAGCAAGACTCCCCATGAGTACATGTCACACATACCCCTGCTGAATGTTAGTCAGATAGGTAATATGCCATATGAGTCACCCTGTGTAACTGTTTGACAGCAGCAGGTACCATCACATCACATGTGTCACAATGGTCAGGGTAGCAGAACAGTATGCTGCTGTAGTCCCAGGGGCAATATCATATTGTATAGTATTGTATTGTAATGTATTGTATTGTGTTGTATTGTATTGGTATGTATAGGTGCCTCCTTCGTGGAGTGGAACCACTGCTGCTGTGCGCCAGTGTACAGGTACATATCCTGTAGTCAGGCTAGTGTTACATAGCACTTCTATATGTGTGTTTAGCTCCTCTTGGAGTTCATGTAGCATGCAACCAGGGATACCATCAGGTCCCATTCATGTTGTGTATTCTGCTTTCCTGAGGGCGGCTCTCACCTGGACATCTGTGATGACAGGGAGGTTACAGTCAGATGGGATAACTATGTGTTATTTTGGGGGTGAGGGAGTGGGGAAACCTGCACTGAACCTGTCTGCCACAATGTTGCCAATATCTGTGGGTTCAGTGAATTATTTGTTGTTGCGTACTAACTATGAGCATAGTGGAGGGTTTCTGACCAGGTTGCTAGCATAACTGAAGAAGGCCTTGTGGTTATCTGTAGTGTCCCTGTTGATTTCCCTCTCAAAGTTGCCCATGGATGTTTATATGAGAGAAAATAGCTCCTTACTAGTGCTGATCAGACATGCCTTCCCTTTATGTAATTATGCTCTGTCTTGCAGTAGCTTCCATATTTTGTAATACAATCTGTCTATGGCTGGGGTCCACCAGACAGGATGCTGTCCCTTTGTGGAGAGTGTCTTGGTCTTATATGGGATTGCATGATCCATGCATTCTCAGAGATGTCCGTAGAAATCATTTGTGAAGGGGTCAGCATTGTGGGTTGTGTCTTCCACTGGCCCAGTGAGCTGAAAGGATACCATGTCACTGTTACAAAGTGTAAAGTTTGCATTTGCAATGTTATTCACTATAGTCATTTGTGCTGGTAGTGGAGGTGGGATATGTATATCCAGGGCAATTAGTTTGTGGTCAGCTCACGGTAGTTGATGATGTACCCCATACAGTACCTAGATACAAACCCCCAGAGTGAGGAGGTGCGTTGGACCTGAATCAGTGTTCTGACTGCTGGGGTTTGGTAGTATGTCGTATGGAGTGTGCCAGGTACTGTTGCACAGTTGCTGGCTGAGCACTGATACCTGGCCATTTACATGTGCATCCACCAATAGACAGACAGATGCTATATATGTGAGATATGTTGTATCACAACAGTTGAGTAGCATGTGTAGTATGTGTGCCAAATTCTGCTGACATATATTGCTGATATCATGTTATTTCCTTTTTCAGGACCATGGCTCACGCGCAAAATCCAGCTTACTCTGCAGCTGAGGATGAGGAGATACACCATAGCCTGGTGCGGGATTATGCAATACTCTTTTCCCGCACCAGCCAGAATCAGCAGGAGAGGGCTGCACTGTGGCAAGACCTGGTCCGTCGGGTTAATGACATAGGCACGCATAATAGGACATATGAGCAGGTACGACAATACTGCAATGATTTAATCAGAAATGTCCGTCAGTGTGCATCGGATATCCACAGGCAACAGGTCGCCACAGGTGGTGGGGTGGCTACACATCCCCCACTCACCAGACTGGAGGAACTACTCATGAGTGTAGTGGCTCCAGCCCACCAACAACAACAACAGCAGCAGACATGCGTTATGATGGAGGCTGCAGCCACGCAGCAGCATGACTATGAGCGTGCAGGTAATATGTCATATGTATAGTTGACTGTTGTGTACACTGGTAGTTAATGCATGTGTGAGGTGTGTCCTTGGTTTGTAGCTATCATAGGTTCATATATAGGTTCATAGAGTAGTACTAAGCTAATTGCCCTTGCGAGCCATTTTTTTTTAAGCCTAGCCAATTGTCCCTTGTGAGACTCAAACTCTGCACCTTGTGTTTACAAGGCAAACACCTTAACCATTAGGCCACGCTCCCAACCCATTAGGCCACCCTCCCAATCATCATAGTATTTAATGTGCAAGTGTGATATCCTCAATATCAGCAGCTGACCTGTGAAAGGCGACTGTTGTACTACTGACCTGTATCATGCTCAGTAACAATGGCACAGTTGTGCCCACTGACATTAGTTTCCTCACTTCTGCAGGTCCCTCCGGTGTAACAGCAATGCAGCCTATCCATGCTGGTGAGTGTGTATTAACAATACCTTTAATAGTCTTGATAGTAATAGTAATATTAGGCTCACTGAGTAGTGCTCTGTGTATGCATGCAGGTGTGTCTGTGTCTATGTGTTGATATCTCGCATACTGAGTAGTGTACAACTGTGTGCAACTGTGTGCAACTGTGTGCAACTGTGTACAACTGTGCATGTGTGCAACTGTGCATGTGTGCACGTGTGCATGTGTGCATGTGTGCATGTTTGCACCTGTGCATGTGTGCATGTGTGCACGTGTGCACGTGTGCATGTGTGCAGTTGTGCACCTGTGCATGTGTGCATGTGTGCATATGTGGACCTGTGCATGTGTGGATGTGTGCATCACTGGTAATATTGTGTAGACATTGTAAACTGTGTTTCCTGTTTCCCTCCCACAGGTTCTGGTGCTGCTCTGGTGTCATGCAGCAGGGAACCTGAATCAGGTGCCATGGGTACTGATAATAATGACATCTGTGTAATGGCACAGGAAGGTATGCCAGGGTCCGTCATTGGTCAGCCAATTGACAGTACACAGCTGTCAACCCCATCAATGCGCACAGTTATCCTGCTAATACACCCTTTGTCACCAATGTCCCTAGGTGATGGACAGCAGATAGTGGGCATTGACCAGGGTAATGTGGTATCTGTGGCACATGCGTCCCCACACAGCAGCCATGGGCATGGCCCTGAGATGGTACCACACAGGCAGATGTCCAGGGGTTCTTGTGGGAGCATCCGTGGGCTTACTGCCCCTGTCAGACGTGCCCACAGAGGTCTTACAACCTCAGCTATGTTTCGGGCTGTCATGCAGGCACAGTCACGTATGGAACGGTACACCAGACAGGGTCTGAGGGAGCTGACAGCATGTCGCACAGCCATGACTGACAGTATGTGTGACATTGCGGCTGCCATCCGTAATTTCACCAATGTCATAGACAGACGTTGTGGGGACATAGTAGACCGGTTCCACAACTACATGTCCATGAGCCAGGGCGATGGTGGACAGTTGAGGTGTCGATGTGGGCGTATGCCAGCAACAGCAGCAGCTGGCAGTCATTGCGGACGACAACAGGGCCGCAGCCGCCCCCATAGTGCCAGCAGCAGCCCCAGCAATGCTGGGTCTGTGCTGTCATCAGACCGCCCCAGAAGACCACATGCACGTGGCTCTGGCCAGGCCCGACAGGGATCTGTGTCCAGTCAACAAACCCCTGCTTCTGATGACAGTACCCAGTCTGGGTTGGTACCGGATAAGGTCCGTAGCACCCCTGCAAGGCACAGGTACCATGTCCGTGGCCAGAGACACTGATCTGTATGACCTGGCAGGTACAGTCTGTGGCTGTCCACAAACACCAGTATATGGCAGCCATGAGGTGGAACTATGTGCATCCATACACACATGTGAATTGACAACACCTAGGGCTACCGCATACACGCACACACTGCATCAACATTGCCCCACCTTGTACTGCTGCCTTCACCAACATACACACACATACATGTCAATCGGTGGTATCGGTGGCTGACTCAGGCATACCAAGTTCACACCCTGTGCATATGATGAAACTGTTCCACCTCCTGCAATCTGTAACATCAGTGCAGGTACAGGTTAACATGTTGCTGATGCACAGGGTGACTACATAGACATGTAGTAATAGTATCATGTTGTTAACAGTACTGTGTGCTGATATAATTGTGGGTATATCACAGCATGCCTGATGCAGTAAGGGTATGATTGTCATGCACTGTTGTCTACACCCATGGTAAGTACCATAGTGTATCATCTGCACATGTTGGCATACTGGTGGTAAGGATGTCAACAGAAGGCTACATACTAGGTAGCACAGGGGATAAGGTAATGAAAGTATTAATACACAATGATGGACATGTAAACTGCAAGTGGCATGTTGCCCACACTGGACTCTGCAATGCAGATGTTTGAGGATGTTGATATGTGTGCAGTACTACACGACTGGTACAGGACACACAGGAGCACCCTAGCACTGCAAGCTCACATCTCATACCATGCTAGGCAGCCCCAACACACAAAACTAACTGTCACAGGAGGGAGAGTCCCCATACATGTCAGGGATACTGTGGTGGCAGGCCAGGTAGCATACATCCTACTAAGTATGGAACCACTGAGTGAAGGCTCAGTGTCTGTTATTTGACATGTGTATTACTGCAGGTATGAGCACATGGGTTTCCATCCAGTTATTGTACAGCCTGGCGGTACATGGTCTGTACACTTGTGTGCACTGAGACTGGACCCTAGCCATCTGACCTGTGTATTTCCATGTACATGTGCATAGTGCCTGCATATTTGCAGTGTTACCTACTGGAAGTGGTACAGCTTGTTTGTTGTACAATGGACTACATGCAGCCCTGCTTAGTGTAGCTTTGTTTGCATGCATGTTTGCTTGCAGTTACCCTGGAATACTAATCCCACCTGCAATGCAGAGTTACAGAGCTTCTGTGGACTCCTAGTGACATCTGCATAGCTTACTATATGTATGTCCATGTATCACTTGACAGAATGTCACTGTTTGTGTTGTTCACATGTACACTAACTGTGACACATTGCATATGACTTACCTGGCATTTGTCTACGTGAGCAGTCATATATGCCACTGCTAACTAATCACAGGCACTACACCCTCACATACTCACCTTCTGTTGAACCACCTGCTTCGCTAGGGATGGCTTGCACCTGTCACCCCTGGGCTTTCAGATATTGACAAAGGCTCTTGCTACCCCCATAGTGCCTTTGTTAGGCAAGGCTCAAAAGACAAACCCACCTCCATAGGTATCACAAGGGATAAGAAACTAAGAGTAATGCTACTCAATGCCAGAAGTCTAAACGTCAAGATGCACACACTCGAAACTCTCCTTAGCATGGAGAACATCAATATCTGTGCAGTAACAGATACCTGGTTCAGGGCTACCAAGAGCACCCCAGCACTACCAGGTTATACCTCATACCATGCTTTTCAGCCCCAAAACTTGGACCGAACCACAAAAGGAGGGGGAGTATCGATATTCATCAAAGATACCCACACCTCCAGGTTGGTGGCAAAGCACCAAGGATCAGGGACTATCCATGTGCAACTAACAGTGGGTAAAACTGCCTTCCAGGTTATAGCCTGCTACAGACCACCCTCCCAAACCCAAGAACCGCACTCGGCCTTCCTGAGAACAGTGGAAAATATGAAGGTCTCTCCAAACACCATTATATTGGGCAACTTCAACTACCCAAACATAGACTGCGAGCATGACTCTAGCTCCAACACCCTAGCCCAAAGATTCCTAGAATTTATGAACTCAAATGCTATGGTACAACTTGTTACCACTCCCACAAGAGGGGAAATCATACTGGACCTGATCATCACCAACATGGGGACTCTATGCTCCAGACCAGAAGTGTATCCCTCACTGGTAAGATCAGACCATAAACTAATCTCACTGGATATTCACATCCCGACCCCACCCCCTGCCCAGAAAACCACAGTGAACAACTTTTCTAAAGCAAATTCACACTCCTCAAAACCGAGGTGGAAACCTTCAAAGCCCCCGGGCCTGTGGAAAATATGGCCCAGACCACAGATTCCTCTATAAATGCATTCTATGGACACCTTCAGGAATGCATGGATCATGCGATCCCAAATAAAACCAAGACCCAATCCTCCAAAGGCAGACATCCTGTCTGGTGGACCCCAGCCATAAACAAACTATGCAATAGAAGGAGGAAGCTACTAAATGATACAGCAAAATCCCAAAAAGGGAAGGCATCACTGATCAGTATTAGCAGAAAACTACGGGCACTGATAAGATTGTCTAACACCAGCTTCGAGAGAAAATTGCACAGGACACTAAGGATAATCACAAGGCTTTCTTTAGTTATGTTAGGAACCTGGGTGGTAATTCCCAGATATGCTCAGAGGTAGTCCAAAATGTCAAAAGAAACACTGAACCCACAGACATTGCCAACATCCTAGCTGACAGGTTCAGCGCAAACTTCTCTCCCCCCCTCCACACCGAAAGGGCAAATATTTATCCCAGCAGAGTGCTTCCCCCTGACATCTCAGATGCTCAGGTAAGAGCCGCCCTCTCCAAAGCAAAAAACACAGCATCAATGGGACCAGACAGTGTCCCAGGCTTTGTCCTACATGAACTCCAAGAAGAGCTTCACCCAAACATAACATTACTGTTCAATCCCAGCCTTACTACAGGATATGTGGCCAAAGAGTGGTGTACAGCAACAGTGGTCCCTCTCCATAAAGGTGGTGCCTCAATGGATCCTGGACACTATCGCCCCATAAGCCTGACTAGCTTGGTCTGCAAAGCTATGGAAAGGATCATCATGGACCTCATAAATAAAGATATTGGGGACCTACAGACACTGGATCATACCCAGTTTGGCTTTGTTAAGGGCAGATCCTGCCTGTTAAACCTGGTTGATTTCTTTGAAACAGTCTCCAAGGCCATTGACGAGGGGAAGGTGGTCCACACAGCCTACCTGGACCTCGCAAAAGCCTTCAATACAATACCCCACTCGGGCATTCTAGAGAAGCTCACCAGCTTAAATATAAACCCCTATGTCACTAGATGGATTGCACACTGGCTCAAGGACAGAACCCACATGGTTAGAATTGCTGGAGCCATGTCAGACTCCAAACCAGTTACAAGTGGTGTCCCACAAGGCTCAGTCCTGGGACCTCTCTTGTTCGGTATATATTTCTCAGAGGTACAGACCAACACGGAAGGACTGTGGCTGACCAAATTCGCAGATGACTGCAAACTGGCTGCCATAATCGACTCTCCAGCCGACACAACCATCCTCCAAAAGGGCCTCATAGAAACAGACAACTTGTGCCAGAGCCATGGCCTCAAGCTGAATGCCACAAAGTGTATAGTCATCCCCTTTGGCAAAAACAAAGTGCCCACAAAGTACCACATAGGTGGCAATCCATTAAGTACAGAAGAAGTAATTAGGGACCTGGGGACCCAAGTTGATAGCAATCTCTCATTTGACAACCACGTGGCCAAAGTGGTTAAAAAAACATTTTATATAGCCCACCTCATCATGAAGGGATTCACATCTAGATCAGGGGAGGACATAGTGCCTCTTTACTCATCCCTCATCAGGCCCATAACTGAGTACAATGCCCCTGTTGGGATGTACCTTACCAGACACCTGCAGCAACTGGAAAGACCCCAAAAGTACCTCACCAAGAGGATCAAAGGGCTCAAACAGATGCCATATGCTGACCGGTTAAAGAAACTCCAGCTCTACTCAGTGGCATACCGCCTGTTCAGAGGTGATCTGTGCCTGATGTATAAAGTCATGTCCAACCCGGAATTAATGGGCATGCTGCACCTCAGAATATCCAAATCCCATCGAGCTACGTGCTCGAGAGACTTGAACCTCAGCACTGAAATAAACAGGAGATGCTGGAGGTACAGATTCATAACCCAGAGGCTCCCTTCACTCTGGAATAAAATCCCAGTCCAGGTTAGGCAGAGTCCCTCATTGACTCTCTTCAAGAGGAATCTTGATGAGTGGATGGGACATCATAGGTTTACCCCGGGTATCACTTCTGTGTCACTGTTAGACAGAGGCACAGTATACTAACCTTAAAAAAGGGCATAGCAAGATAAATTTACAATGGGTGGCGAAAGCCAAACACATTCTAGCTAGGTTTATAAATGCCCTAGGGCAGATAGCCTAGTATGAACCTATGAACCTATGTACCTTGTTCCCCATTGGCTCTATGTGCTGTTAATCACCATGGCAATCACAATACTATGGTAGCATGTGCAAAGGTCAGTTGTCAATCACCTGTATGGTACAGTTGTGGAATATGTGGGTCATGTGGCAATGTCAAAGCTGCCACATGTACACAGTCAACCCTCTCCCCTACACTTGGACGTACAACACATGTATGAGATGCAACCACATAGCCACACTGGGGACTAAGCACTCTGAACCCAGTACTGGCATAACCTGTCAGGTGGCATGAAATACTACAGCGACTACAATACCAGTCTGATGTAGACCTACACTGACAGCAATACAAACAAGTGAACACACTGGGCCATTTGTGGAGCCTAAGAATAGCATTCTGCTTGAGTGGCAGACACCTCTGCAGCTGGCACACAGGCATACGTTATGCCAGAACACAGCACGCATAACACATAGCACACAAATCCTGTGTGCCAAACAGTCACAGCCTGTACGGCTAGACAACACACCTGCTACAGTTGTGTTAGGTATCTTTATTGTCTGGTACAGTGAGGTCACGCTCACCAGGCTGGACAAGGTGAAGGTCACAGTGATATGCCCGTGGGGCACTATGGTCCACCACATAACACAAGCATGCAGGTCAGTCAGAGGCATGGACACATATGACTCAGTCATTGTCCATGCCACTATGGCTGACCTGTGATGTACCTCCCTGGACTACATGATAGGGAACATGGAAGGGATCTCTGTGCATGTGGCACAGGCTGGTATGACCCTGACCTTGGTTGGCATCATACCCTCACCAGGAATGCTGACGTATTACTGAATGCTGATGAATTACTGTAGCTACAACACCCTAGCTGAAAGGTTCCTAGCATGTAATCACTGCATTGCTATGGAACAACTTGTTACCACTCCCACAACAGGTGAAAACATGCAGCACCTGTTCATCAACAACATGTAGACTATATGCCCCAGACCAGATGTGTATCTCTTGCTGCTAGGATGATACCATATACATCTCACACTGTATATACACATACCACATGCAGCACCCGCACAGAAGACCACAGTCATAATGTTAAACAGTGCAAATACCATGTATTCACATGTGGCATGCGTCAGACATGGTAATTATTGAAGGTCACAGGTACATATGTGTATTTGGCACACACATACATCATCTGTGTCCATTGCCATTACTGGTTTAATCGATGTCATGCATTATTGTGAACAACAACCCACACACATGGCCATTCTGTGTGACAAAAACACACGTGGCATGTGTGGAATTCAAAGCCATAACTAACTGTGCTATGACAGTAGTGAGAGACGCAGTAGCAGAGCATGCTATTTGCATTACTGGTAGATTTGCCCTCTTCCGCTGTACTTGCAGGGTGCTGACATCATCTCTGTGTAGAGATTGGAATATGCAGCAGCTGGTGTGTTGTACTGGTTGGCAAAAGGGTCATTTCTCTCACACATGTAATTGCACACACCCTACTTTCACCCCCCCACACACACTTGCCATTTGCAGGATTCAAACCCCTACCTAACTATGTTATGACACTCAAGACGGACGCATTAGCAGAGCGCGCTATTCACATTACTGGGAGGTTTCCCTTCTCCTGCTGTACTTATAGGGTGCTGACATCATCAGTGTTTAGAAAGGGGAATGTGCATCATGTAGTGTGTTTTCCCAGTTGCCAAAAGGGACATTTCCCTCACACAGACCAACCCCGCTCACCCACACACACACACTGAGCATTTGCAGGATTCAAACCCCTACCTAACTATATTATGACACTTGAGGGAGACGCATTAGCAGAGTGCACTATCCGAATTAGTGGGCATCTGTTCTGCACCTGCAGTATTTTTAGGGTGCTGACATAATTATTTCTACAGAGGTATGTACATCTAGTACTACCTGTCAGGTGGGGGATAGCATATATATGCATTTGCAGCCACCTACTTCAGGGTCAGATATGCACATTGCACTGGCAGGTTATGTTCTATACCATGCTTCATGACCACAGGACCTGTAACACACAACACAACCAGTCCAGACCACCCCTCCCATATCCAGGACACACACTTTGCTTCCCTGGGAACAGTGCCAAGATATGCAGGTGCTTACATACACCATTCCAGTTGTTAATGTCAGGTACAGGCATATTATGTGTGGGAACTACTCAGGCCTCTACAACATTACCCTACAGCCACTGCAATTTGTGAGTCCATGTGCTATGGCAGAACCACTCACCACAGCCACAAGGGGGAATACATATTGCACCTGACCATCTGCAACATGGGTACTCACTGTTCCACACCAGAGGTAGACCACCATTGTTGATATCTGACCATACCCACCTTTCCCTGGACATCCATATCCCATCCCCACCCCCAGGCAAGGTTGTCACTGCAAACAAAGTGCATTTATCAAAAGCAGACTTTACACTTGTGAAGACTGGGGTGGAAGACTTCAAATGACCCATGATGGGGGAGTATACAGGCCACTCTGCATAATCCTTGACAATTGCATTCTATGAACATGTGGAAGGTTTGTATTGATCATGCTATCCCAAATATACCCATGACTGCTCCACAACAGGACACCTGTCAGGTGTACACCAGCCATATATGAGCTGTCCAACAGACAGAGTGAGCTAATACATTGCAGAGCAGTAGCCCACAGAGGGAGGACATCTCTGAACAGTACTGGCATGACACTTCAATCCCTCATAATCATCACAACACAGTGTTGACAGTGAAATTGTCCAGACAATGCAGATAAGGCTCCCCTCAGTCTGTTATTGATGCCCACTTACTGTTAGAGGTACTCAGCAACCCTCTTCCAGCACACACCAACAACATGGATGTGGCTTAGCAAATTCAAACCCTGGGATCTCCACTGTGTCCCTGCTTGACAGAGGCACAGCACACTAGCCTCACACGGTGCCTTATGTGACCTACTTTACAGTGGCACAGTAGCCTACTGTACTGGGGAGGCAGACGCCAAGCACACTCTGGCTAAGCTGTCATTCCCTAGGGCAAACAGCCTAGTGTTGACCTCTACACCCATATGTTTAATTGTCAGATGCACATTATTTGTTGCTGATAGACTGTTTGCAGGTCTTTATTGCCATAGCATTCCCTGTCTGTATGAACAACTTGTGTATCTGTGGAAGATGTTTGAGTATGGGAGGGATCCACTATATCACGTATGTCTCTGTAGTCATTTAACTGTGTGCACTGGGCAGATTGCTGTAATGTGGTTGGTTACTGGAATAACACATACAAATACCAGATATGTGTGGCCAACTGCTAAACTGAGATTTGGCCTAAGTGTGTGAGCATGCCCAGTTCAGCCTTCCCATGGCATATTGTCTAACATATGTGTCATTTATTAAAGTGTGCGAGCATGCCCAGTGTGAGCTTTCCATATGTTGAACTCTGCAGCCCACCACATTTGTGGATGAGTGCGAACTTCAACAATATCTCCCGTTTATGGTTGTGTGTTGTGTGTCATGTTGTGTAGTTACTGTCCAACTGCTTTGTGTCTGAACACAACAGGGATTATACTGTGCCTGCAGGGTTTGCATGGGATACTTTGCATACAGTTGTCAACATCCTTTCATACTGACCTAATACTGTAGTACCGTATAGTGTACTGGTTCAGTACTTTCACTGTGGTGGACAGTATCCTGGGCTTTAGTCCTATCACTGCTTTACATTTCCATAGTGAGCACAACAGCCTGGTTAGGGGCCAGTTGTGCACATCTGACCATGTTGCATTATGTTCAGATATGAACTACTTAAACCAGGCTTGTCCAACATTGGTAGTGTATTCCACAACATAGGTGTACATTGGCAAACACTAGCGATGTGCCCTAGGCCATTTCTAATGCTAGTCGGAGAGTGTGTTTGTCCTTCGACACACATTGTAAGTGGAGTTTGCCATGACATATGTCATGGTTAGTATACTGTGCCTCTGTCTACCTGTGACATAACAGTGATACCCAGGGTAAACCCACCATCTCCCATCCACTCATCAAGATTCCTCTTGAGGAGAATCGATGAGTGACTCTCTGGCTAACCTGTACTGGGAGTTTACTCATGAGTGGGGGTGGCTTCTGTGTTATGGATCATGCAATACAGCTTGTCCTATGTATGTCAGTGCTGGGGTTCAGGTCTCTCTTGTGCATAGCTCACTGCCATTCAGATTGTACAAGGTGCAGCATGTTCATTGATTCCAGCTTGGACATGGCTTTATACATCAGGCACAGTTTGCCTCTGGGTGGGCAGTATGGCAGTGTGTGGAGCTGCAGTTTGTTTAATCAGGCAACACATGGCATCTGTTCAAGCTCTTTGATACTCCTGGTGAGGTACTTTTGGGGACTTTACAGTTGATGGAGGTGTCTGCTGAGGTACATCCCACAGGGGCTATTGTAGTCAATTGTAACGCTGATGAAGGATGACTACAGAGCCACAATGACCTCCCCTTATCTAGATCTGACAACCTTCATGATTAGGTGTGTATATGGTATGTTTCTGTAAACACTACAACCACATGTTTGTCCAGTGCAGGATATCTATCACCTTGTGTCCCCAGCTCTCTCATTACATGTTAAGTACGTAATGGGTTAACACCTATGTGGTAATTGGTGGGCACTTACTGTATATCCACGGGGGTTGACTATACAATTTTCTGCAATTAGCTTGCTGACATGGCTATGGCACCAGTTGTCTGTTTCTATGTGGCCCTTTTGTGGGATGCTTGTGTCAGCTGGAGGGTCAGATATGGTGGGCAGTTTGTAGTCCTCTGCAAAACATGTTCAGACACAGTCCTTCCATATTGGCCTGTACCTATGGGACATATATATACCAAATGAGGGAGGTCCCAGAACCAAGCCTTGTGGGATGCCAGTTATATCTGGTTTGTAGTCTGACATGGCTGCAGCATGTCTGACCATGTCAGTTCTGTCCTTGGTCTGGTTTGCAACCCCTCTACTGACATAGGGGTTTATATTTAAGCTGGTGAGCATATCTATAATGAACACGTAGGGTATTGTATGGAAGCCTTTGCAAGGTCCAGCTACGCTGTGTGGACCACATTGCCCTCATCAATTACCTTAATGACTGTTTCAAATGAGTCAAACATGTTTAAGGGGCAGGATCTGCACTTAAGAAAGCCACACTGGGTAGGGTCTGGTGTCAGTAGGTCCCCAATATCTTTATGTCTGCGGTACATGCTGATCCTTTCCATAGTTGTGCAGACCAAGCTTCTCAGGATTCTGGGGTGGTAGTTTGCAGTATCCATTCAGGCAACACCTTTGTTGAGAAGGACCACTGTTGTTGTACACTGCTCTTTGGGTACATATCCTGTGGTAAGGCTGACATTGCGCAGTAGTGTGATTTGACATTCCATTCTTCTTGGAGTCCATGTTGGACTCAGCCCAGGACACCATCTCATACCATTGCTGCTGTGTGTTTTGCTTTGTAGATGCTGGCTGTTACCTCAGCATCTGCAATGTCTGGGGGCCAGCAGTCTGCTGGGATAGATATTTTGCATTCGGGGGGGTTGCACTGCACCTGTCAGGTTGTATGTTGGCAATATGTGTGTGTGTTTGGTATGTTGTTTGTAATATTTGTGTGATTCAGAGCATATCTGTGAATTCCCAACACGGTTCCTACCATCAGTTGAGAAAGCCTTGGGATTATCCTTAGTGTCCTGTACAATTTGTATCTTCATAGGTTCATAGGTTCATACTAGGCTATCCACCCTAGGGCATTTGTAAGCCTATCCAGAGTGTGTGTGGCTTTCGCCACCCCTTGCTATGTGAATATTATGGTCATTTATGATTTACTTTACTGTGCCTCTGTCTGGATGTGACACAGTGAAGACCCCCAGTGTACATCTACGATCATCCATCCACTTAGCAAGATTCCTGTTGAAGAGTGTCAGTGAGGGGCTCTGCCTAACATGGAGTGGGATTCTGTTCCAGGGTGTGGGGAGCCTCTGGGTTATGTATCTGTCCCTCCAGCACATCCTATTTCATTATGTGTTGAGGTTGACATCTCTCACTCTCACAGCTCCGATGGCTTTGAGTTTTCTGGGGTGGAGCATGTCCATTACTCCTGTGTTGGACATGGCCTTGTACAACAGACATACAACGCCTCTGTGTAGGCAGTATGTGACTGCATTCAGCTGGGGTGTCTACAGCCAGGCAGCATATGACATATATTTGAGACCCTTTATCCTCTTGGTGAGGTACCTTTGAGGTATTTCTAACTGCTGCAGGTGTCAGGTAAGGTACATCCCAAATGAGACATTGTGCTAGATTATGGGTCTGATAAGAGAACTGTATAGGGGCACAATGACCTCTGTTGACGTAGATGTGAATCCTTTCATGATACGGTGTCCAATATAGACAGTCTTCCTAGCCACATTGGCAATGTGAGTGTCACATAACAGGTTACTGTTCACTTGTGTCCCTAGGTCCCCGATTACTCCTTCCATACATAATGGTTTACCACCTATGTGGTAATTTGTGAGTACCCTGTTTGGTATTTGGTGGGACATTCATACTGTCCAGTGTCTTCAGGACGGCTGGGTGGGGTTCCTGTATGTGAGAGTGTGGTCTGTAGCATGCTACAGACTGTACAGCAGTCTTGCCTACGGTTAATTGCACATGGGTGGACTCCAATGCTTTGTGCATTGTCAGTTACCTGGACGTATGGGTGTCTGTGCTGAATATGGATACTCACCGTCCTTTTATGTTTTGGTCCAGGTTTTGGGGCCATAACGCATGATATGTGGTATAACCTGGTAGTGCTGGTGTGCTGTCAGGAGGCTTGCAGCAGGTTTCTGTCACTGAACAGACATCGATGTTCTCCATACTGGAGAGGGCCTTGGGAGCATGCATATTGAGGTTTACACGTCTGGCATTGGTCAGCATTACCCTTATGTTTCTTTCCACTTATGTTTTCTAGGGTGGTGGGTTAGTCTTTTCAGCCTTGCCTATGAAAGGCTCTATGGAGGTGGCAAAAGCCTTATCCAATATCCAGACACCCAAGGGTAACAGGTGCAAGCCATCCCTGGAACAGCAGTGTGGCTTGTCAAGCATGACATCCCAAGCAGACAGACATTGGATCCCCTTGGAATGACACCAGTAATTGTGCCACTTGTTAAAGCTGATCATTCTGTGTTTGTACTGTGGCATCATTCTTGGTGAGGGTAGGATGCTGCAAATGGTCAGTGTCATACCGGCCTGGACTACATAATCGGGGAGCTCATCTATGTCTCTTTTCATGTAGTCCGGGGAGGTACATCTCAGGTCATTCACACCAGCATGGACTATGACTGCATCATATTTCTACTTGCTTTGGGGTGACCTGCATACTTGTGTTATGTGGCGTATTGTAGCAGCCTACAGGCAGCTTACTGTACCCTTTCCCTTGTTCAGTCTGGTGAGTGGGACAGCAGCGTGTCTCACTATGGAGTCACCTATTACAACTGTATCAGGCATGTTGTTTCTCCTTCTGGCCTGTGACTGTTTGGCACACCAGCTTTGTGTACTATGTGTTGCATGTGCTATGTTTGGAGGTTGTTTGACTGGGTGTCTGCTTTGGAGGCCTCTGTTGGTGTGGTGTGTTTGTAATTCGGGCCTCCGGGAATGTTTTTTCTGTGTTTATGTCTTTGGTTTGCAGTTGTGATAGGTCTATGTGGGACTGGGTTTGTGGTGTGTGTGGTTACCTTCTCCTCCTGACTAGTTTTGACAGTACTGAGTTGAGGGAGCTCAGCCTCCAGTTTGGATAAATGGTTGCATCTCTCACATATATTTGTATTTCTTGGGGGGAGTTGAGGATTGTCTGTGTACTTGGGACAGGTGTAACATTGCCTCAAGATTCACAGATTCAACTTGTTGTAGCTGGCCTTAGTGGATTGTATGTGTGGACATATTTTATTGCCATACTACTGATCAGTGATTACTTCCCTTTTTATGTTTGCTCTAGCATGTAGTAGCTTCCTGATTCTCTTGCATGGTTTGGTAATGGCTGGAGTCCACCATGCCAGATGCCTGCGTGTATGGCATTGTATCTTGTTTTAATTTAGGATTGCATAATCCAAGCATTCCTGGCAGTGTTCATGGAATGCCTGTATAACAGGTTCTGAGGTGTGGCCCATATTTTGCACCTGCACAGGGCCTTTAATGGATTCCACATCAGTTTGGAGGAGTGCAACTTTTGCTTTACACATGTTTTTTGCTGTGGTTTTCTGGCCAGAGACTGTGGTCAGGATGTGTATATCCAGTGTGATTACTCTATGGTCTGGTCTTACCAGTGAGGGATACACTTCTCATCTTGCCATCCAGTACCCATGTTGCTGATTATCACATCCAGTATGCTTACCCCTCTTGTGGGAGTGGTATGTTGTTCCTGGGCATTTTGGTTTATGGATTCTAGGAACTTTTGTCCTACAGTGTTGGAGCTAGTATAATGCTCCCAGTCTATGTCTGAGTATTTTCAGTCACCCAATATAATGTGGTTTGGAGGACTTGATATATTCATGTATTCCAACATAGGCCAGGTGTAGTTCCTCGTGTTGGGACAGTAGTCTGTAGCAGGCTATAAACTGGGAGGCAGTTTTAGCAACTGTTACTTGACCAGCTAGTCCATGCTGCTTCTTGTTGTGGTACCAACATGGGGTGTGGTTATCCTTGACAATTATTGCTAGTCACCCTCCTTTTGTAGCTTGTTCCATGTTTTGAGGCTGTACAGCACAGTATGAGGTGTAACCTGGTAGTGTTAGGGTGCTGTTGTGAGCCTTGACCCAGTTTTCTGTTACAGCACAGATATCAACATTCTCCATAGTGGGTGAGTTTAGACTGCATGCATCTTGCTGTTTAGACTTCTGGCATTGGGTAGCATTACATCTAGGTTCTTATCCCTTGTGATACCTATGGAGGTGGGTTTGTGTTTTGAGCCTTACCTATTCAGGGCACGTTGTGGGTAACAACAGCCTTTGCCAGTATCAATACGGCCTGCACTGATAAGTGCACACCAGTCCTAGCAGGTGGAGCATCATGTCATGCTCAGCATGTCATCCCAGGCTGGCACACATTGGATCCTCTTTGACTAACTGCAATACTTCAGCCAATTATTGGAATTGATCATCTCATTGTCATATTGTGGCATCATGCTTGGTGAGGGTAGGATGTTAGTCAGGGTCCTCAAGTGTGCATATACTACATGGTGTTACATTGCTTAACACATGGCATTCATGCCTCAGGTGGTGCTGCAGGGCTGCCTCTGTTGGATGCACATACTACACTCCCTGTACATGTTTGAGAGCAGGTTATGTCATTTTAGGCATCCCTGTTATTATATGAGTGAGTCAGAGAGGGGTATCATTCCCAGGGTTCCTACTGAGCCAGTGTATGTGCTATGCGTTGCCTCTTTGCTAAGGCCAGGGCATACTGGGCATGCCTCCTTCTGCCTACTGGGGCAGGCTCAGGTTGTTCCTCCTCCGAGTCACGCTCTGCCTGTGATTGCCTTGGCAATGGTGGGGGGCTGTATGGCCCGGCCCTATGCTGGTCCTGCTGCAGCTGTTTTCGCAAGATAATATTATGTAGCATAGCACATACCATGACAATTTGGGTACATGTAGTTTGTGAGTACTGCAAGGCTCCACCAGATGTGTCCAGACACCGGAACCGTGACTTGAGCAGCCCAAACACACGTTATATTACATTACATGTTTGTGCGTGTGCCTCATTATGGCATTCCTGTTCAGGTATGTGTGCGTTTCTGATGGGTGTCATCAGCCACAGCTCCAGTGCATAACCTGCATTCCCCACTAGGTGTCCATGTGGGATATCCCCATTGGCAAATGTCTGGTACAGCTGTGTCAAATGCCAGATATGGGAATCATGGTAGCTCCTAGGGCAGCCAGCACACACATTCATTATTATGCCCTGGGCATCACACATGACCTGGCAGTTGATGGAGGGGAAGCCCTTGCGGTTAATGTAGGCCCTACACCGCTCACCGGCTGGTGCTTTGATGCATATGTGTGTACAGTCTATTGCACCCACTACCTCAGGATATTCCGCTATTTGCTGGAAGAGACACATATTGCTGGCCAATACCTCATGGGCATTGGTGAAATATACATGATCACCGACATGTGCTGACATGGCATCCAGGAACTGGTGCAGTACCCGGGAGGCTGATGCCTGTGATATCCCCATCATAACACCAGTTGGTCTCTGGAAGGTACCTGTTGCTAGTATTCTTAGGCCAACACATACCTTGGTTTCCACTGGGATGGGTTCCCCTCTGTTGGTTCTGTGTGTGAGGCGTGGCCTGCACAGCTCGACAATTTGCTGCAGGAGGTCTCTGTCCACTCTATAGTGCTCTACTATCTCCAGCTCATGTAACCCATGGTAGGTGACCCTGGGCCTGTACACTCTTCTTAATATGCTGTTAAAGCAGAATGCAAGTAAAACACAAGGTAAAGAAAAACAAACCACAGTATATAAAATATACAAAATACAAAAAATAAAAGCAAACTAAACTTTCCTTCACAGCAAAGTGTAGCAGAGTCTGGATGAGCCTTTCTGGTAAAGCTCAGAAATGTTTTATTTTACCCTTTAAATAGAAGGTTTAGTTCCTAGCTCCACCCCTCAGTTAACAAATGATTCACCTTAAGTGACCTCTTCTATCTTATGAATGAGTCCTTAATTGATCAGTTCTAATTTCTGCCTGACTCAGAAGAGAGAGAGAGCTGTGGTCTCTTTTGAAGTTTTAATATGCTGTTAAAGCATAATGCAAGTAAAACATAAGGTAAAGAAAACAAACTACAGTATTTAAAATATACAAAAAATAAAAGCAAACTAACCTTTCCTTCAGAGCAAAGTGTAGCAGAGTCTGGATGAGCCTTTCTGGTAAAGCTCAGAAATGTTTTATTTTACCCCTTAAATAGAAGGTTTAGTTCCTAGCTCCACGCCTCAGTTAACAAATGATTAACCTTAAGTGACCTCTTCTATCTTATGAATGAGTCCTTAATTGATCAGTTCTAATTTTTGCCTGACTCAGAAGAGAGAGAGAGAGCTGTGGTCTCTTTTCAAGTTTTAATATGCTGTTAAAGCAGAATGCAAGTAAAATATAAGGTAAAGAAAATAAACTGCAGTATTTAAAATATACAAAAAATAAAAGCAAACTACCTTTCCTTCACAGCAAAGTGTAGCAGAGTCTGGATGAGCCTTTCTGGTAAAGCTCAAAAATGTTTTATTTTACCCCTTAAATAGAAGGTTTAGTTCCTAGCTCCACCCCTCAGTTAACAAATGATTAACCTTAAGTGACCTCTTCTATCTTATGAATGAGTCCTTAATTGATCAGTTCTAATTTCTGCCTGACTCAGAAGAGAGAGAGAGCTGTGGTCTCTTTTGAAGTTTTAATATGCTGTTAAAGCAGAATGCAAGTAAAACACAAGGTAAAGAAAACAAACTACAGTATTTAAAATATACAAAATTCAAAAAATAAAAGCAAACTAACCTTTCCTTCACAGCAAAGTGTAGCAGAGTCTGGATGAGCCTTTCTGGTAAAGCTCAGAAATGTTTTATTTTACCCTTTAAATAGAAGGTTTAGTTCCTAGCTCCACCCCTCAGTTAACAAATGATTCACCTTAAGTGACCTCTTCTATCTTATGAATGAGTCCTTAATTGATCAGTTCAAATTTCTGCCTGACTCAGAAGAGAGAGAGCTGTGGTCTCTTTTGAAGTTTTAATATGCTGTTAAAGCATAATGCAAGTAAAACATAAGGTAAAGAAAACAAACTACAGTATTTAAAATATACAAAAAATAAAAGCAAACTAACCTTTCCTTCAGAGCAAAGTGTAGCAGAGTCTGGATGAGCCTTTCTGGTAAAGCTCAGAAATGTTTTATTTTACCCCTTAAATAGAAGGTTTAGTTCCTAGCTCCATGCCTCAGTTAACAAATGATTAACCTTAAGTGACCTCTTCTATCTTATGAATGAGTCCTTAATTGATCAGTTCTAATTTTTGCCTGACTCAGAAGAGAGAGAGAGAGAGCTGTGGTCTCTTTTCAAGTTTTAATATGCTGTTAAAGCAGAATGCAAGTAAAACATAAGGTAAAGAAAATAAACTGCAGTATTTAAAATATACAAAAAATAAAAGCAAACTACCTTTCCTTCACAGCAAAGTGTAGCAGAGTCTGGATGAGCCTTTCTGGTAAAGCTCAAAAATGTTTTATTTTACCCCTTAAATAGAAGGTTTAGTTCCTAGCTCCACCCCTCAGTTAACAAATGATTAACCTTAAGTGACCTCTTCTATCTTATGAATGAGTCCTTAATTGATCAGTTCTAATTTCTGCCTGACTCAGAAGAGAGAGAGAGCTGTGGTCTCTTTTGAAGTTTTAATATGCTGTTAAAGCAGAATGCAAGTAAAACACAAGGTAAAGAAAACAAGCTACAGTATTTAAAATATACAAAATACAAAAATAAAAGCAAACTAACCTTTCCTTCACAGCAAAGTATAGCAGAGTCTGGATGAGCCTTTCTGGTAAAGCTCAGAAATGTTTTATTTTACCCCTTAAATAGAAGGTTTAGTTCCTAGCTCCACCCCTCAGTTAACAAATGATTAACCTTAAGAGACCTCTTCTATCTTATGAATGAGTCCTTAATTGATCAGTTCTAATTTCAGTCTGACTCAGAAGAGAGAGAGCTGTGGTCTCTTTTGAAGTTTTAATATGCTGTTAAAGCAGAATGCAAGTAAAACACAAGGTAATGAAAACAAACTACAGTATTTAAAATATACAAAATACAAAAAATATAAGCAAACTAACATTTCCTTCACAGCAAAGTATAGCAGAGTCTGGATGAGCCTTTCTGGTAAAGCTCAGAAATGTTTTATTTTACCCCTTAAATAGAAGGTTTGTTCCTAGCTCCGCCACTCAGTTAACAAATGATTAACCTTAAGTGACCTCATCTATCTTATGAATGAGTCATTAATTGATCAGTTCTATTTTCTGCCTGACTCAGAAGAGAGAGAGAGCTGTGGTCTCTTTTGAAGTTTTAATATGCTGTTAAAGCAGAATGCAAGTAAAACATAAGGTAAAGAAAATAAACTGCAGTATTTAAAATATACAAAAATAAAAGCAAACTACCTTTCCTTCACAGCAAAGTGTAGCAGAGTCTGGATGAGCCTTTCTGGTAAAGCTCAAAAATGTTTTATTTTACCCCTTAAATAAAAGGTTTAGTTCCTAGCTCCACCCTTCAGTTAACAATGATTAACCTTAAGTGACCTCTTCTATCTTATGAATGAGTCCTTAATTGATCACTTCTAATTTCTGCCTGACTCAGAAGAGAGAGAGAGCTGTGGTCTCTTTTGAAGTTTTAATATGCTGTTAAAGCAGAATGCAAGTAAAACACAAGGTAAAGAAAACAAACTACAGTATTTAAAATATACAAAATACAAAAAATAAAAGCAAACTAACCTTTCCTTCACAGCAAAGTGTAGCAGAGTCTGGATGAGCCTTTCTGGTAAAGCTCAGAAATGTTTTATTTTACCCCTTAAATAGAAGGTTTAGTTCCTAGCTCCGCCCCTCAGTTAACAAATAATTAACCTTAAGTGACCTCTTCTATCTTATGAATGAGTCCTTAATTGATCAGTTCTAATTTTTGCCTGACTCAGAAGAGAGAGAGAGCTGTGGTCTCTTTTGAAGTTTTAATATGCTGTTAGAGAAGAATGCAAGTAAAACACAAGGTAAAGAAACCAAACTACAGTATTTAAAATATACAAAATACAAAAAATAAAAGCAAACTAACCTTTCCTTCACAGCAAAGTGTAGCATAGTCTGGGTGAGTCTTTCTGTTAAAGCTCAAAAATGTTTTATTTTACCCCTTAAATAGAAGGTTTGTTCCTAGCTCCGCCACTCAGTTAACAAATGATTAACCTTAAGTGACCTCATCTATCTTATGAATGAGTCATTAATTGATCAGTTCTATTTTCTGCCTGACTCAGAAGAGAGAGAGAGCTGTGGTCTCTTTTGAAGTTTTAATATGCTGTTAAAGCATAATGCAAGTAAAACACAAGGTAAAGAAAACAAATTACAGTATTTAAAATATACAAAAAATAAAAGCAAACTAACCTTTTCTTCACAGCAAAGTGTAGCAGAGTCTGGATGAGCCTTTCTGGTGAAGCTCAGAAATGTTTTATTTTACCCCTTAAATAGAAGGTTTATTTCCTAGCTCCACGCCTCAGTTAACAAATGATTAACCTTAAGTGACCTCTTCTATCTTATGAATGAGTCCTTAATTGATCAGTTCTAATTTTTGCCTGACTCAGAAGAGAGAGAGAGAGCTGTGGTCTCTTTTCAAGTTTTAATATGCTGTTAAAGCAGAATGCAAGTAAAACATAAGGTAAAGAAAATAAACTGCAGTATTTAAAATATACAAAAAATAAAAGCAAACTAACCTTTCCTTCACAGCAAAGTGTAGCAGAGTCTGGATGAGCCTTTCTGGTAAAGCTCAAAAATGTTTTATTTTATCCCTTAAATAGAAGGTTTAGTTCCTAGCTCCACCCCTCAGTTAATAAAATGATTAACCTTAAGTGACCTCTTCTATCTTATGAATGAGTCCTTAATTGATCAGTTCTAATTTTTGCCTGACTCAGAAGAGAGAGAGAGCTGTGGTCTCTTTTCAAGTTTTAATATGCTGTTAAAGCATAATGCAAGTAAAACACAAGGTAAAGAAAACAAATTACAGTATTTAAAATATACAAAAAATAAAAGCAAACTAACCTTTCCTTCACAGCAAAGTGTAGCAGAGTCTGGATGAGCCTTTCTGGTAAAGCTCAAAAATGTTTTATTTTATCCCTTAAATAGAAGGTTTAGTTCCTAGCTCCACCCCTCAGTTAATAAAATGATTAACCTTAAGTGACCTCTTCTATCTTATGAATGAGTCCTTAATTGATCAGTTCTAATTTCTGCCTGACTCAGAAGAGAGAGAGAGCTGTGGTCTCTTTTGAAGTTTTAATATGCTGTTAAAGCAGAATGCAAGTAAAACACAAGGTAATGAAAACAAACTACAGTATTTAAAATATACAAAATACAAAAAATATAAGCAAACTAACATTTTCTTCACAGCAAAGTATAGCAGAGTCTGGATGAGCCTTTCTGGTAAAGCTCAGAACTGTTTTATTTTACCCTTAAGTAAAAGGTTTAGTTCCTAGCTCCACCCTTCAGTTAACAATGATTAACCTTAAGTGACCTCTTCTATCTTATGAATGAGTCCTTAATTGATCAGTTCTAATTTCTGCCTGACTCAGAAGAGAGAGAGAGCTGTGGTCTCTTTTGAAGTTTTAATATGCTGTTAAAGCAGAATGCAAGTAAAACACAAGGTAAAGAAAACAAACTACAGTATTTAAAATATACAAAATACAAAAAATAAAAGCAAACTAACCTTTCCTTCACAGCAAAGTGTAGCAGAGTCTGGATGAAACTTTCTGGTAAAGCTCAGAAAGGTTTTATTTTACCCCTTAAATAGAATGTTTAGTTCCTAGCTCCACCCTCAGTTAACAAATGATTAACCTTAAGTGACCTCTTCTATCTTATGAATGAGTCCTTAATTGATCACTTCTAATTTCTGCCTGACTCAGAAGAGAGAGAGCTGTGGTCTCTTTTGAAGTTTTACTATGCTGTTAAAGCAGAATGCAAGTAAAACACAAGGTAAAGAAAACAAACTACAGTATTTAAAATATACAAAATACAAAAAAATAAAAGCAAACTAACCTTTCCTTCACAGCAAAGTGTAGCAGAGTCTGGATGAGCCTTTCTGGTAAAGCTCAGAAATGTTTTATTTTACCCCTTAAATAGCAGGTTTAGTTCCTAGCTCCACCCCTCAGTTAACAAATGATTAACCTTAAGTGACCTCTTCTATCTTATGAACGAGTCCTTAATGGATCGGTTCTAATTTATGCCTGACTCAGAAGAGAGAGAGAGCTGTGGTCTCTTTTGAAGTTTTAATTTGCTGTTAAAGAAGAATGCAAGTAAAACACAAGGTAAAGAAACCAAACTACAGTATTTAAAATATACAAAATACAAAAAATAAAAGCAAACTAACCTTTCCTTCACAGCAAAGTGTAGCATAGTCTGGATGAGCCTTTCTGGTAAAGCTCAGAAATGTTTTATTTTACCCCTTAAATAGAATGTTTAGTTCCTGGCTCCACCCTCAGTTAATAAATGATTAACATTAAGTTACCTCTTCTATCTTATGAATGAGTCCTTAATTGATCAGTTCTAATTTCTGCCTGACTCAGAAGAGAGAGAGAGCTGTGGTCTCTTTTGAAGTTTTAATATGCTGTTAAAGCAGAATGCAAGTAAAACACAAGGAAAAGAAAACAATCTACAGTATTTAAAATATACAAAAAATAAAAGCAAACTAACCTTTCCTTCACAGCAAAGTGTAGCATAGTCTGGATGAGCCTTTCTGGTAAAGCTCAGAAATGTTTTATTTTACCCCTTAAATAGAAGGTTTAGTTCCTAGCTCCACGCCTCAGTTAACAAATGATTAACCTTAAGTGACCTCTTCTATCTTATGAATGAGTCCTTAATTGATCAGTTCTAATTTTTGCCTGACTCAGAAGAGAGAGAGAGCTGTGGTCTCTTTTCAAGTTTTAATATGCTGTTAAAGCAGAATGCAAGTAAAACATAAGGTAAAGAAAATAAAGTGCAGTATTTAAAATATACAAAAAATAAAAGCAAACTACCTTTCCTTCACAGCAAAGTGTAGCAGAGTCTGGATGAGCCTTTCTGGTAAAGCTCAGAAATGTTTTATTTTACTCCTTAAATAGAAGGTTTAGTTCCTAGCTCCACCCCTCAGTTAACAAATGATTAACCTTAAGAGACCTCTTCTATCTTATGAATGAGTCCTTAATTGATCAGTTCTAATTTCAGTCTGACTCAGAAGAGAGAGAGAGCTGTGGTCTCTTTTGAAGTTTTAATATGCTGTTAAAGCAGAATGCAAGTAAAACACAAGGTAATGAAAACAAACTACAGTATTTAAAATATACAAAATACAAAAAATATAAGCAAACTAACATTTCCTTCACAGCAAAGTATAGCAGAGTCTGGATGAGCCTTTCTGGTAAAGCTCAGAACTGTTTTATTTTACCCCTTAAATAAAAGGTTTAGTTCCTAGCTCCACCCTTCAGTTAACAATGATTAACCTTAAGTGACCTATTCTATCTTATGAATGAGTCCTTAATTGATCAGTTCTAATTTCTGCCTGACTCAGAAGAGAGAGAGAGAGAGCTGTGGTCTCTTTTGAAGTTTTAATATGCTGTTAAAGCTGAATGCAAGTAAAACACAAGGTAAAGAAAACAAACTACAGTATTTAAAATATATAAAATACAAAAAAAAATAAAAGCAAACTAACCTTTTTTTCACAGCAAAGTGTAGCAGAGTCTGGATGAGCCTTTCTGGTAAAGCTCAGAAATGTTTTATTTTACCCCTTAAATAGAAGGTTTAGTTCCTAGCTCCGCCCCTCAGTTAACAAATGATTAACCTTAAGTGACCTCTTCTATCTTATGAATGAGTCCTTAATTGATCAGTTCTAATTTCTGCCTGACTCAGAAGAGAGAGAGAGCTGTGGTCTCTTTTGAAGTTTTAATATGCTGTTAAAGCAGAATGCAAGTAAAACACAAGGTAAAGAAAACAAACTACAGTATTTAAAATATACAAAATACAAAAAAATAAAAGCAAACTAACCTTTCCTTCACAGCAAAGTGTAGCAGAGTCTGGATGAGCCTTTCTGGTAAAGCTCAGAAATGTTTTATTTTACCCCTTAAATAGAAGGTTTGTTCCTAGCTCCGCCACTCAGTTAACAAATGATTAACCTTAAGTGACCTCATCTATCTTATGAATGAGTCATTAATTGATCAGTTCTAATTTCTGCCTGACTCAGAAGAGAGAGAGAGAGCTGTGGTCTCTTTTGAAGTTTTAATATGCTGTTAAAGCAGAATGCAAGTAAAACACAAGGTAAAGAAAACAAACTACAGTATTTAAAATATACAAAAAATAAAAGCAAACTAACCTTTCCTTCACAGCAAAGTGTAGCAGAGTCTGGATGAGCCTTTCTGGTAAAGCTCAGAAATGTTTTATTTTACCCCTTAAATAGAAGGTTTAGTTCCTAGCTCCGCACCTCAGTTAACAAATGATTAACCTTAAGTGACCTCTTCTATCTTATGAATGAGTCCTTAATTGATCAGTTCTAATTTTTGCCTGACTCAGAAGAGAGAGAGAGCTGTGGTCTCTTTTCAAGTTTTAATATGCTTTTAAAGCAGAATGCAAGTAAAACATAAGGTAAAGAAAATAAACTGCAGTATTTAAAATATACAAAAAATAAAAGCAAACTACCTTTCCTTCACAGCAAAGTGTAGCAGAGTCTGGATGAGCCTTTCTGGTAAAGCTAAAAAATGTTTTATTTTACTCCTTAAATAGAAGGTTTAGTTCCTAGCTCCACCCCTCAGTTAACAAATGATTAACCTTAAGTGACCTCTTCTATCTTATGAATGAGTCCTTAATTGATCAGTTCTAATTTCTGCCTGACTCAGAAGAGAGAGAGAGCTGTGGTCTCTTTTGAAGTTTTAATATGCTGTTAAAGCAGAATGCAAGTAAAACACAAGGTAATGAAAACAAACTACAGTATTTAAAATATACAAAATACAAAAAATATAAGCAAACTAACATTTTCTTCACAGCAAAGTATAGCAGAGTCTGGATGAGCCTTTCTGGTAAAGCTCAGAACTGTTTTATTTTACCCCTTAAATAAAAGGTTTAGTTCCTAGCTCCACCCTTCAGTTAACAATGATTAACCTTAAGTGACCTCTTCTATCTTATGAATGAGTCCTTAATTGATCACTTCTAATTTCTGCCTGACTCAGAAGAGAGAGAGAGCTGTGGTCTCTTTTGAAGTTTTAATATGCTGTTAAAGCTGAATGCAAGTAAAACACAAGGTAAAGAAAAACTACAGTATTTAAAATATATAAAATACAAAAAAAATAAAAGCAAACTAACCTTTTTTTATAGCAAAGTGTAGCAGAGTCTGGATGAGCCTTTCTGGTAAAGCTCAGAAATGTTTTATTTTACCCCTTAAATAGAAGATTTAGTTCCTAGCTCCGCCCCTCAGTTAACAAATGATTAACCTTAAGTGACCACTTCTATCTTATGAATGAGTCCTTAATTGATCAGTTCTAATTTCTGCCTGACTCAGAAGAGAGAGAGAGCTGTGGTCTCTTTTGAAGTTTTAATATGCTGTTAAAGCAGAATGCAAGTAAAACACAAGGTAAAGAAAACAAACTACAGTATTTAAAATATACAAAATACAAAAAATATAAGCAAACTAACATTTCCTTCACAGGAAAGTATAGCAGAGTCTGGATGAGCCTTTCTGGTAAAGCTCAGAACTGTTTTATTTTACCCTTAAGTAAAAGGTTTAGTTCCTAGCTCCACCCTTCAGTTAACAATGATTAACCTTAAGTGACCTCTTCTATCTTATGAATGAGTCCTTAATCGATCAGTTCTAATTTCTGCCTGACTCAGAAGAGAGAGAGAGCTGTGGTCTCTTTTGAAGTTTTAATATGCTGTTAAAGCAGAATGCAAGTAAAACACAAGGTAAAGAAAACAAACTACAGTATTTAAAATATACAAAATACAAAAAATAAAAGCAAACTAACCTTTCCTTCACAGCAAAGTGTAGCAGAGTCTGGATGAACCTTTCTGGTAAAGCTCAGAAATGTTTTATTTTACCCCTTAAATAGAATGTTTAGTTCCTAGCTCCACCCTCAGTTAACAAATGATTAACCTTAAGTGACCTCTTCTATCTTATGAATGAGTCCTTAATTGATCACTTCTAATTTCTGCCCGACTCAGAAGAGAAAGAGCTGTGGTCTCTTTTGAAGTTTTACTATGCTGTTAAAGCAGAATGCAAGTAAAACACAAGGTAAAGAAAACAAACTACAGTATTTAAAATATACAAAATACAAAAAATAAAAGCAAACTAACCTTTCCTTCACAGCAAAGTGTAGCAGAGTCTGGATGAGCCTTTCTGGTAAAGCTCAGAAATGTTTTATTTTACCCCTTAAATAGAAGGTTTAGTTCCTAGCTCCGCCCCTCAGTTAACAAATGATTAACCTTAAGTGACCTCTTCTATCTTATGAATGAGTCCTTAATGGATCAGTTCTAATTTCTGCCTGACTCAGAAGAGAGAGAGAGTTGTGGTCTCTTTTGAAGTTTTAATATGCTGTTAAAAAAGAATGCAAGTAAAACACAAGGTAAAGAAACCAAACTACAGTATTTAAAATATACAAAATACAAAAAATAAAAGCAAACTAACCTTTCCTTCAGAGCAAAGTATAGCACAGTCTGGATGAGCCTTTCTGGTAAAGCTCAGAAATGTTTTATTTTACCCCTTAAATAGAATGTTTAGTTCCTGGCTCCACCCTCAGTTAACAAATGATTAACCTTAAGTGACCTCTTCTATCTTATGAATGAGTCCTTAATTGATCAGTTCTAATTTCTGCCTGACTCAGAAGAGAGAGAGCTGCGGTCTCTTTTGAAGTTTTAATATGCTGTTAAAGCAGAATGCAAGTAAAACACAAGGTAAAGAAAACAAACTACAGTATTTAAAATATACAAAATACAAAAAAATAAAAGCAAACTAACCTTTCCTTCACAGCAAAGTGTAGCAGAGTCTGGATGAACCTTTCTGGTAAAGCTCAGAAATGTTTTATTTTACCCCTTAAATAGAATGTTTAGTTCCTAGCTCCACCCTCAGTTAACAAATGATTAACCTTAAGTGACCTCTTCTATCTTATGAATGAGTCCTTAATTGATCACTTCTAATTTCTGCCCGACTCAGAAGAGAAAGAGCTGTGGTCTCTTTTGAAGTTTTACTATGCTGTTAAAGCAGAATGCAAGTAAAACACAAGGTAAAGAAACCAAACTACAGTATTTAAAATATACAAAATACAAAAAATAAAAGCAAACTAACCTTTCCTTCACAGCAAAGTGTAGCAGAGTCTGGATGAGCCTTTCTGGTAAAGCTCAGAAATGTTTTATTTTACCCCTTAAATAGAAGGTTTAGTTCCTAGCTCCACCCCTCAGTTAACAAATGATTAACCTTAAGTGACCTCTTCTATCTTATGAACGAGTCCTTAATGGATCGGTTCTAATTTATGCCTGACTCAGAAGAGAGAGAGAGCTGTGGTCTCTTTTGAAGTTTTAATATGCTGTTAAAGAAGAATGCAAGTAAAACACAAGGTAAAGAAACCAAACTACAGTATTTAAAATATACAAAATACAAAAAATAAAAGCAAACTAACCTTTCCTTCACAGCAAAGTGTAGCATAGTCTGGATGAGCCTTTCTGGTAAAGCTCAGAAATGTTTTATTTTACCCCTTAAATAGAATGTTTAGTTCCTGGCTCCACCCTCAGTTAATAAATGATTAACCTTAAGTTACCTCTTCTATCTTATGAATGAGTCCTTAATTGATCAGTTCTAATTTCTGCCTGACTCAGAAGAGAGAGAGAGCTGTGGTCTCTTTTGAAGTTTTAATATGCTGTTAAAGCAGAATGCAAGTAAAACACAAGGTAAAGAAAACAAACTACAGTATTTAAAATATACGAAATACAAAAAAAATAAAAGCAAACTAACCTTTCCTTCACAGCAAAGTGTAGCAGAGTCTGGATGAGCCTTTCTGGTAAAGCTCAGAAATGTTTTATTTTACCCCTTAAATAGAAGGTTTGTTCCTAGCTCCGCTACTCAGTTAACAAATGATTAACCTTAAGTGACCTCATCTATCTTATGAATGAGTCATTAATTGATCAGTTCTAATTTCTGCCTGACTCAGAAGAGAGAGAGAGAGCTGTGGTCTGTTTTGAAGTTTTAATATGCTGTTAAAGCAGAATGCAAGTAAAACACAAGGTAAAGAAAACAATCTACAGTATTTAAAATATACAAAAAATAAAAGCAAACTAACCTTTCCTTCACAGCAAAGTGTAGCATAGTCTGGATGAGCCTTTCTGGTAAAGCTCAGAAATGTTTTATTTTACCCCTTAAATAGAAGGTTTAGTTCCTAGCTCCACGCCTCAGTTAACAAATGATTAACCTTAAGTGACCTCTTCTATCTTATGAATGAGTCCTTAATTGATCAGTTCTAATTTTTGCCTGACTCAGAAGAGAGAGAGAGCTGTGGTCTTTTTTCAAGTTTTAATATGCTGTTAAAGCAGAATGCAAGTAAAACATAAGGTACAGAAAATAAAGTGCAGTATTTAAAATATACAAAAAATAAAAGCAAACTACCTTTCCTTCACAGCAAAGTGTAACAGAGTCTGGATGAGCCTTTCTGGTAAAGCTCGGAAATGTTTTATTTTACTCCTTAAATAGAAGGTTTAGTTCCTAGCTCCACCCCTCAGTTAACAAATGATTAACCTTAAGAGACCTCTTCTATCTTATGAATGAGTCCTTATTTGATCAGTTCTAATTTCAGTCTGACTCAGAAGAGAGAGAGAGCTGTGGTCTCTTTTGAAGTTTTAATATGCTGTTAAAGCAGAATGCAAGTAAAACAAAAGGTAATGAAAACAAACTACAGTATTTAAAATATACAAAATACAAAAAATATAAGCAAACTAACATTTCCTTCACAGCAAAGTATAGCAGAGTCTGGATGAGCCTTTCTGGTAAAGCTCAGAACTGTTTTATTTTACCCCTTAAATAAAAGGTTTAGTTCCTAGCTCCACCCTTCAGTTAACAATGATTAACCTTAAGTGACCTCTTCTATCTTATGAATGAGTCCTTAATTGATCAGTTCTAATTTCTGCCTGACTCAGAAGAGAGAGAGAGAGCTGTGGTCTCTTTTGAAGTTTTAATATGCTGTTAAACCTGAATGCAAGTAATACACAAGGTAAAGAAAACAAACTACAGTATTTAAAATATATAAAATACAAAAAAAAAATAAAAGCAAACTAACCTTTTTTCACAGCAAAGTGTAGCAGAGTCTGGATGAGCCTTTCTGGTAAAGCTCAGAAATGTTTTATTTTACCCCTTAAATAGAAGGTTTAGTTCCTAGCTCCGCCCCTCAGTTAACAAATGATTAACCTTAAGTGACCTCTTCTATCTTATGAATGAGTCCTTAATTGATCAGTTCTAATTTCTGCCTGACTCAGAAGAGAGAGAGAGCTGTGGTCTCTTTTCAAGTTTTAATATGCTGTTAAAGCAGAATGCAAGTAAAACATAAGGTAAAGAAAATAAAGTGCAGTATTTAAAATATACAAAAAATAAAAGCAAACTACCTTTCCTTCACAGCAAAGTGTAGCAGAGTCTGGATGAGCCTTTCTGGTAAAGCTCAAAAATGTTTTATTTTACCCCTTAAATAGAAGGTTTAGTTCCTAGCTCCACCCCTCAGTTAACAAATGATTAACCTTAAGTGACCTCTTCTATCTTATGAATGAGTCCTTAATTGATCAGTTCTAATTTCTGCCTGACTCAGAAGAGAGAGAGCTGTGGTCTCTTTTGAAGTTTTAATATGCTGTTAAAGCAGAATGCAAGTAAAACACAAGGTAAAGAAAACAAGCTACAGTATTTAAAATATACAAAATACAAAAATAAAAGCAAACTAACCTTTCCTTCACAGCAAAGTATAGCAGAGTCTGGATGAGCCTTTCTGGTAAAGCTCAGAAATGTTTTATTTTACTCCTTAA